>NW_022196899.1:19998405-20013228 GCF_008632895.1 Mastomys coucha
AACCTCTTACACGTGAAAAAAAAAAAAAAGAATTGTTTTCCAGCTTGCAATCCCACAAGCAACAAAGGAGTGTTCCTCTTCCTCCATAACCTCACCAGCATCTGCTGTCACCTGAGATTTTGATCTTAGCCATTCTGACTGGTGTCAGGTGGAATTTCAGGGTTGTTTTGATTTGCATTTCCCTGATGACTAAGGATGTTGAGCATTTCTTTAGGTGCTTCTCAGACATTCTGTATTCCTCAGTTGAGAATTCTCTGTTTATCTCTGTACACCATTTTTAATAGGGTTATTTGATTCTCTGGAGTCTAATTTCTTGAGTTCTTTGTATATAATGTATATTAGCCCTCTATCGGATATAGGGTTGGTAAAGATCTTTTCCCATTCTGTTGGTTGCCATTTTGTCCTATTGACAGTGTCCTTTGCCTTACAGAAGCTTTGTAATTTTATGAAGTCCCATTTGTCAATTCTTGGTCTTAGAGCATAAGCTATTGGTGTTCTCTTCGGGAAATTTTCCCCTGTGACCATGTGCTCGACTACCAGAGGACCCAGCTATACCACTCCTGGTCATATATCCAGAAGATGCTCCAACATGCAATAAGGACACATGCTCCACCATGTTCATAGAAGCTTTATTTATAATAGCCAGAAACTGGAAACAACCCAGATGTCCCTCAAAAGAGGAATGGATACAGAAATTGTGGTACATCTACACAACGGAGTACTACTCAGCTATTAAAAACAATGAAGTTATGAAATTCTTAGGTGAATGGATGGATCTGGAGGATATCATCCTGAGTGAAGAAATCTATCACAAAAGAACACACATGGTATGCACTCCCTGATAAGTGGGAAAGGAGTGATCATTTGAAATGTAAATGAAGAAAATATCTAATGAAAAAAGAATTCTTTTTATTAACATAATATTTTATTGATTATATGGAAATTTCACATAATGCACCCAGATCACATTCACTTCCCTGTACTCTGGGTGGGAGGCCCTGTACATCCACCCTTTTGACCTCCCCCAAAACCAAACAAGAAGGATAAAAGAAGAAAAAAAAAACTGTCGAGTCTAATTTGTGTGCCATGTACTCTCCAGAGCGCGGTCAAACTCCCAGTGTCCAGTCCCTTAAAAAAAAACTGAGTCCTTCCCCACACCTACCCTGCCAGAAGTCATGAACTGTGGGTAGCTAGACTTCAGCATCCCTATCACAACTTATAAGAGCTCTCTTCAATGGCTTCATTGTCTAAACTCTTTCTTTTGCAGGGGGAGGTCACAGAAGCCTCTATGTCTCTCATTCACAACTGTGAGTCTGTAGTCATCAATAGCCCTACAAATCCGCGTGGTTTCTGGCTACAGCACAATCACAGTCATCGACATGGATCCAGGTAGCAGGCTAGACCACAGACAACCCCAGAAAATGAGCCCCCCTCAGTTCATTTTATTGTAGATGTGCAAATCAGAAACTATGTGTATCATGTGGGCAGGCCACAAGGGAGCACTTGTGTGTGGCACAGGTGTCTGATAAACGAATAAGCACCTGTAAGGATGAGAAGAGGAGTACAGAAACTACCACTTTCATCACAGAGACTCATGAGGCACATGAGACCAGGCTGTCAGAAGGCTGTTAGGAACAACTGAGAAGAAAGAGAATTTCCTGCTTTAATAAAACGCCAAAGTGAGCAAGCTGAAATTTCTCACCAAGAAGTAAAGGAACTTTAGAGCATATACATTTTTAAATCGTGTTTGTCTGGCATTAATATTAATTCAGGAAGAGGGCCATAACCAAATGGTCAAGAACTTGCCTCCCATTTGCAAAGTCATCATATTCATCTCTTCTCTCAGCAAATAATAATTTATATTAGACATAATATATTATATAATATAGTATAATAATAAATAATATCAATACATTCTCATTTAGATAATGTATTATTATAATTGTAAAAAAAAACCTAATTTAACTATGACACCAGGCATTGTTATTTAGAATTTTAATTTTATTCATTGCAATAACTCTTATAGATGTATTTGTATATAAATGTTGGCACATATATTACTGTTTACTGTATTTATATATAGAGAAAAACTAATTTCATGACCAGTGAATCATTGTATTCACCTCCTAATGATGTTTTAAATGGCACAAAGCTCAATGCATGCTATGCTAATAATGCACATCCATCAATGGCCCTCGTGAGTCGCCTTGTCACATGAGCAGGCAATTGCCACAAGATCGTTACCAGAGATTATAAGATACATTCCAAACTCAAAGATGTTCCAGTGTTGAAAACAGAAGTCCATCTTCAAAAGAATTAAACAACGCACAAATAATGTGCTATGTGTGTTTACACCACTGTCTCCCCCTCCACTCATTTTATAGCTGGGTTTCATATTTTAGTACCATGGCGTTTGCAGAATGATGTCTTATTTTGAGGCATTTTTAATAGTTTGTGTGTTCATGTGTGTAGGCTGTGTGTGTTTGCAGTGATGTAAGTGCAGGTGCATGTGTGTGCATGTGCTAGCAGAGACTAGTAAGTGCCTTCCTCAATGTTCCACAGCTTACATACTGAGATGTGGGGGGGTCTCCTGCTGAACCCACAGCTAGCTGATAGATCTAGTCTGGCTAGATAGCTTGTTCCAGGGAATTCCTTGTCCCCACAGAAGAATTGAAAAGAATTACAGGAAGAACTACTATAGGCAAGACTCCATGTCTATTTGGCTTTTACTGGAGTAATGGGGATTTAAACTTTTGTCCTTATGGTTGCATAGCAAAGCCTTAACCTAATGAGCCACCACCTCCTCCCTGCCCCCCCAACCTATCATATCCTTGATTGCAAAAGGATTGAAATGCACTTTTATTTTGTTGTGAGCATATAATGATTGTGATTTTATGTTCTGACAACCTTCTTATTCTAGATGCCACCTGGAAGCACAGCATAAGTTACCTATAACATATTACTAGAACAAAATTTAAATAATACCCTTAACAAAATATCAGAAGGAAAGTGGAAAGAAAAACCAAAATTACTCAATCCATCAGTGTGCACTGCGAAACCAGGTAGGGCTAACACTGAACTATCAGTTGAATGGGGGCTTAATTAATTCAACAGCTTTTAAATTTTAACCAAGAGAAATAAACACATATTTATCACTAGATGAGTACATATTGGTTACCTATTATAGTTTGTATGAAGTACAAAACCCATCCTCTGGCTCAGAGTCACACACAAGGCCAGCACTCAGGTGTTCTGGGGACTCACTCATTTCCAGGCTAAATGTAGGGCAAATGCTTGCCTCAGAGCTTCCCCACTCACTGGGGTCTATGTTGGCTCTTAGCACCATCATGCCCTCTCATGCAGGTCAGAAGGATTCCCTCAAAATGATCAAGAGATCAAACAGTGGAAACTTACTGTCTTCACAACTTATCCTTGGAAGTGGCATCCCATTACTGTTCTATCAAGTAGAAGAAAGTCATGAGCCCGCCTCACATCTGAAGAGAAGGGGCTACAGGATGCCAGAAAATAGAGGTCTTTAGAGACCATGCTGACACAAGGACATAAACACATAATCTCAGGAAAGTCACTTTGATGGTAAAAGAGATCCCTTGCTACTGTTGCAGAAATATTTTTCAAGTCATTATTGTTTTCCATAACTGCATACATTTGGGAAACACCTGTACGTTGTAGTTCTTGCCTTAGCACCTTCAGAAATAGATCTATATCCCCACACTCTCTGAATCTGTGTTCATTTTCATCCCTGATAGAACTACTGTAAGTTGCTCAGAGCTGACCCCCTTCCGTGACTCTCTTCCATCTGGTTTATCTCACATACCTAGTATCTTCTTCCCGTTGTCGTTTTCCCACAAAACTGTTCTTGCATCTTTATTTCTAACTTCTCCTCTGTTGCGAATGCAAATCTTTGTGATGTGTGTTTCTACGTATGTGTCTAAATAAGATATCCCTAATTCTATGAGGGAAAAGAAAAGGAGCTAGTCACCTTAAAGGACATAGCAGCAACATAAATTATTTAAATTATGCAGCATGGTCAATCTAGGAGGGATCTTGCTCATCTATTTGATACATACTGTTTGGGGACAGTTCTTACATGAGCATAGCTTTCAATTTTGACAATATTTGACACAAAACTCACCCTCTTTCAAAGAGGTTAGTTGATCTCTGGACTGCTTACCTTGTGTACAGTGCACTAATTGGATCTGTAGGAAACTGTCTAACAGAATGACCTGCCAAAGATATAAAGCCAAAGATATAAATCTAATAGCTTTTCTTGTTCTAACTCTGCCATGGGTTCTTTTTATTTTAGCGGTGAATAAATGAATACCAAAACCAAAACAAAACCTACATCGAATAATCTGTTTTAACCTAAAACCATCTGAAATATGACCACCCATAAAAAAAAAAAAAAAAAAAAAAAAACTTAAAATCAAACAAAATTGAAGTTTTTAACTGGGAACTCTGATATATGCAAAACTTAATTTAAAAACCAATTACAATTTAAATAAATAATTATGAAGATCTTTTATGTAATTTACATATGCTAATAAATCAAATCAGTAATGTATTAAAAATCCTTAGTAGTTGCGTTGGGTAGGTCTTGGGGTGTTACAAAGTGACCTTGGAAAGACCAGATTTCATGACCAAACTTAGTGGCCTATATTTTCACATATGTGTGTGTGTGTGAGGAGGGAGGACAGAGAGGCTGGTCACTTCAAGGACAGAGGACACTCGTTGGAAAATAGCTAGAGAGGACTCTAAGTTGTCTAAGAATCTTGGAAATAAAAACTACACTTTAATCTTATGGACCAAGTTTCAGGTAAAACCCGACAGCATTGTTCCCTATGCTTTACAGTAAGGCAGTGGTAAAGCCCATGCACCACCAGGCTGGGTAGGACTGCACGCCCTTGTCTCCTGGTAGGCTGGCCTGGAAGTAGAGAGGGTAGCCATGCTTTAGCGGCAAGGCGTCTTCAGAACTACTCTGCCTATGTCTAAGAACCTTTCCATCTTCTTTCTGTCACAAGTTATACAAGTTTCAGCAGTACAACGGGAAAACCACAAGTTTTCTCTTTTCAAACATAATCTAGTTTAGAAAAAGGAAACTTGTACTAGGTGCTAGGATGTTAAGTAAGGTGTCCAAGGGCAGAGAATGACTCAGTGATGAAGCTAAGAATAAAACATGGGCTTTACACCCTAGAAAGCTTCTCTGTAAAATAAAATTTAAAAAAAAAAATGAAAACTCATGTGCAACTAAAGAGGTATTTTTATGAATCTCTCTATATAACTCTCTATCTCTCTAACTCCCTCTATCTCTCTCCTCTCTCTCTGTCTCTTTGTCTCTCTCTGTCTCTCTCTCTCTCTCCTTTTTACTTGCCATTTTAAAGTAAGCAATTACAAAAAATGGTACACTGGGGTATGTGTGTGAGGGGAGTGGGGAGAGAGAGAGAGAGAGAGAGAGAGAGAGAGAGAGAGAGAGAGAGAGAAAGAGAGAATAACCTGGAGCCATCTTACTATCCCTAATTAAGATTTAGAATCCTAAACTTGGGAAAGCTAAGAGAAGAAATAAAAATGGGAATGAAAATTACATGAAGTTACCATGTATCTTTATGACAGTTGACCTATTTTAATGAACACTTCTTTTACAGGACACTGCAAAGAGTATAATTTTTAAATTCTAAAAATGGGAGTTTTCATCTGATAATCTGGTTAGTCACTTAGTTTAAAGCTCATGCTTTTTAGAATTTAAACTAGTACCATATAGCCCATTTCTCCTTCTCCCATGTTTCTCCTTTGTTGTTTCCTATTCATGTCTGCCCATATCTCCTCTGTCCTTCTGTCACCTCTGTTTTCCACACTCAAGTGAGAGGAGGAGAAAATAGCACATGCATCCAGCATATGCAAACCTCTAGAGATGTATGGTACTGAAGGCACATGTCAAAATGGAAGTCGTCTCTGCTGGGTAGCAAGCCCTGCATTGATGGGAGACAAAGGAAAATGTCCCCTGCCCTTGCCATGCCTTCGACTTGCTGATACCATAGATCATGGTCACATAAAATGGAAGCTACATCAGTTCAAACAGACCCTGTTTGGAACAAGTCCAAGTTGTTACAGCAATGCTCATGATGTAAGACACAGCCACACCGTGAGCACCACCTCCACATTCTACTTTATTTTTTAGGTTGTTTAAAGACAAAGTCTTGCCGTGTGACTCTATTTATAAGGCTGTGTCTGGTTTAAAGGAGTTTGTCACTCCAATCATTAGAAATCCATGAGGTAAATCTGTCCAACATGAACTGTAGTCATTTTTAAATATGGAAATACAAGTGGTATGAATAGAATTTATATTGAGATATAATTCAGACAGATTTACATTCATGGATTCAATGACTGGCAAGGCATATTTTCACTTTCTTGTCCTGGAGACTTTCTAAATGTGTAAAAACAACCCCTTCTGTAATACATAAGAAAATTAACTGAAATAAGAATTAGCCCTCCATACTGTGATAGCCTTGACCAAAAATCTGACATTTGAGCAACAGTGGATCACCGAATTTTTGTAGTTTGCCAGTTTAGAGCAGTGTAATAGAAGTATGTACATAGTCCCAAACTTCATACTGTTACTGTACCAAGATATCCAACTCACCATTCATGTTGATCCCAAGGGACCCAGACTTATATCTATATCTTCTAATGTACTTTTTTCTTTTGTTTTTAAAGATGTATTTATTTAATGTATATGAATGCTCTATCTACATGTGCCTCTGCATGCCAGAAGAAGGTATCAGATCCCATAACAGATGGGTGTGAGCTACCATGTGGTTGCTGGGAATTGAACTCAGGAACTCTGAAAGAACAGCTAGTGCTCTTAACTCCTGAGCCATCTCTCCAGCCTCCTAATGTACTTTTCAAACCACTCGCCTTTAACCTGGAATGTGTATGATCTTGTCTACAACATAACTGTTTCAGCCATGACATGCTAGTTACAGCATGCATTTTAACACTGTCAGTATGTTTGTTACTTACTTTTCATGTTTCTGATGCAGCCTATTGTTTGTTCAACATCACAGGTCTTATTAAAATATTCATAATTAAAGGGTGTAAATAGCAGCCAATTTAAAAATTGCATGTAAGTATTTATAGAAATTTTAATGGCATTTTAAGGTCCATTCTTGGGGTTGGAGAGATAGTTGAGTGGTTAGGAGTACTTCCTGCTCTTCCAGAGGAAGTGAGTTTGGGTCTCAGCACCTACACTGGGCAGAGCACAACTGCCTGTGCTACCATTTCTAGTTTTGATGTCCTATTCTGTTTTCTATTCCCAACCTCCCCCCAGACACACAAATAGCATAAACTCACACTGATTTACATATGTACACATAAATAAAAACAAATCTTTAAAAATATTTTCTATTGTTTGTAATATATATATAATATATGAGATCCTTCATTATAAAACTACAATATCTACTTTCTACTAAATATATTTATATACAGTGTATTGTTTATAATACTATCATAGTTATAATTTTCCATAGTCTTGTAATGTTTTAAACATGAGCTGTGACTACTTGAAATTTATTTATACTTTTATAAATTTCATAAGTCTTGGCAAACATCCATCTTTTCAAATAGAGATTCTGATGTGGGCATCTTATTTTAAGATCCTTGGAGTCCTTCAATTCCTGAGTCTCATCCTCAGTTTTCCATGTTCATTATCCTCAATTCTTTCTTTCTTTGAGGTAAGATGTCCCTCTTCTCCAAGCCCCTCAAATCTACCTCTCTGGCCAGGGGTTCCCTGCTATTCATCAGGCTGTCTAGCACTCTCTGGCCTGTGATCAATTGTATTGCAGCACTTCGGAACCTCTACATCAGTGCCTCCAAGCTCCAGTGGAGAAAATCACACAACTGCTCAGATCGATTCCAATTCCAAGTTATGGCTTTCACATCCACTGGGCACTCACAACTGCCTGGCAACCCTCTCCCAGTCTCAAATTGGCAATTTCAAATGTTCTCCTTCTCCTCACACCTCCTACCCTGCATTGTAATCTGTCACTGTCAAAGAGAGAGAAAGAGAGAGAGGAGAGAGAGAGAGAGAGAGAGAGAGAGAGAGAGAGAGAGAGCTGCCCCCTTCATAGTAGCCTTGGTTCAACAGTTGAACTTCTTCAGGTCTTGCTTTCTTTCCTGTATCATCATCATTGTTTCTCCTCCTCCTCTTCCTCCTCCTCCTCCTCCTCCTCTTCTTCCTCATCTTCCTCCTTCTCCTCCTCTTCCTCCTGTTCATCTTCCTTCTTCTCCTCCCCCTCTCCCTCCTCCTCCTCTGCCTCCTTCTCCTCCTCCTCCTCCTTTTTGTTCATCTTCTTCTCCTTCTTCTTCTTTATGTTTTGGAGTGCCTCATGTATCTGGCTTGAACTGGCTTATATAGCTAAGGTTGGCCTTGGTCTGGTTCTCTCACCTCCACCACTGAATACAGATGTTATTGGTGGGTGTCCCACACCCAACCCTTGTAGCATCTTCATAATCCCCTCTCCATCCCCAGTTTTCTTCCCTCCACTCCTTACCCTACTCAAGACCCTTACATGTTAACATAAACATTTCTGACCTTTCTGTTCTACTTCTACATTTTGCCTCCCAAACATTCTTCAACTTCCTCACCTCTTTCCTGCTCTTAGAAATACCCCCATTCTACCAATGTCTACCAATTCTAGCATGATTCCAGAGGCCCCACCCATGCCTTCTTCTCCTATCTCAAATACATTTCCTAAATGATCTAGTCCACATCAAAATAAAATCATTTAGAGCCTTTGTGATAATAGCTTCTAAAATTATATTATAGGCTTCTCTGCTGAAACTAGAACCTGTATGACTGATTTGTAGGACTTTTTTTTTTCAAATAGTACATGCAATAGTCATAAAATTTATGTGGCAAAAGCATAACTTACCACACATTCACCTGTCTTATAGTGATCCCATTGATTCTTCTAGTCCTGAATGAACTTTTATAGCTTGATAAATAACATCCCTAGTTCCCTTAAGTCAGAGACATATAAACATGTACATATATGTTTATGAATGTGTTCATGCATGTGTGTGTAAAAATTGAAGGATGTTTATGCTTTAGGTAATGTTCTTCTGGCGTTTCACACTAAATCCATCTTATAGATCACCACTTGTAGGCGTAGATTTTTTCAAAACCTACATTAATAAGGGTTTTTAAACACTTCAATGTCCCTTTCTAGCCCACCATCCAAAGGTAGCGGAGAAGAGATGGTAGACAGGACCAGGGGATGTAGACCTCTTTAGAAGTAGTTCTTTGGGGAGACTCTCATCTCCATTGTCAGGATATCAGCAGTCCAGTTCAGTAGTGTCAGGATAACAGAAGTCCAGTTCAAAGGGTATCACCAAACACAAATCAGCAGGGGCAGCATGATCCAGCAAAAAAATCTAGTCCTCCACAGAATCAGCATCAGTCAGCAGGAGCAACCAGAACCAGCCTAAGTGCTAGGAGTTCTCTGCCTCTCTCAACAAAGTGAAGACCAGCCAAAATTCAAGACCAATGAAGTGCCGCATGGCTAGCTATGCAAGAGCCCCATTGCGGTCTGTTGAGTCCTACTTACACTATTCTCCAAACATCACACGTTTTCTCATGGGTCTGCTTTAGCAAAATATCATATGAGTCTGCTTCAGGAAAACATTACATGATGCAACCAGAAATGTCCACTTCAACTACTCTCCTAGGTATACTTACCACTTTTAACTTGTCTCGTAGCCTCTTGCGTAGTTGATCTCCTTTGTAATCTCTCAATGGATTCCATGTTTTGGACAGTTCCGAGTTCCATCATTCTCTGGCTTCCACTTACCCACAGTCCCATTCCATACCATCTTGAGACCCTTTGCCTAAATGTGAATGGACTCCATGGATACTCTACAACTGCCATGGTCTCTTTCTTCTCATCCCTTAGGATATGACAAGAGGCTGAGATCTACCATTTTACCTGTCCTTTTCTGGCTAATTGCATGTCACTTCCTTAGTCTTAAGTTAGAGGAAATCACCCAGAGAAAACTTACTGTGCTCCAACTACAGATTAACTGTTTTCACAATGGTTGCTCTGTCTCCCTGTGAGGGTCTGTATGGCATCACAACTTCTGTCCTTCTCACATATACACATAGGAACACACTCAAGGGCGGACCCAACTGAATAGGCTTGAGTAAACAAAGAGCTCCTGAGGCTAATCCCACAGACTTTTGCTACACAAGTGTTTATGCCACATTCATATGTTATTTGCAAGGAAATGTGGATGACAGGAAATCTTATAACATAAGCTTAAGCAGTATATCCATTTTAAATCAGCAGTTTAAGTTTATGATCATCTCTCAGGTGTGGAGTTCATGGGACTATAGACCCAGGATATGGTATAACAGGATTGTGCCCAGGCAGGCCAGAAGCTGAGAGCCAGAACACTGGTTGCTCATCATCAGTCATAAGGTCCGTCAACTAATGATACCCAAGAGAAACCTCACCAGCCACAGATGCTCATGTGTTGCTCGTAATCTCTAGTTGTCTAGTTCATACAATCTATGAGTTAAATATGCAAGACTTTAATGAGAGATGGCAGTAAGAGTCTGTGGAAATGCATGGCCACAGGTTGTGTAATCAGCTTTCCACAGTGAAAATCCTGGCACCGGCACCCTAGTTAAACACTGCGCTGACTCCTTAACGGCAATGTAAAATTCTTCTTTTAGGAAAAAACTTTCCTCTTTCTATTTAATATGCAAGCTGTGAACTTATTTAATTCAGCTCCTCTTTCAGACACCATGTAAGAACTTTCTGGTTTAAGCCGAAGGTTTCTTTGTCACTCTTTGCTTCTTCCTCTGCAACTGATCTCTCTCGATCTGCGACTCCGCGTAGTCTTCAGGTTTATTCAGGGATTAGTCTGGTGACTCTTTATGTCAGTATTAAAATGTCACAGGGTTTATTTTATCATAGATGTGGTATTACAACCTGGGTAAAAAAAGAAACACTGCCGCTTCCTGTCCCATGATGCACAGGTACCAAGTGAACAACCCAGATGCCGGGAGTGGATGCCCTACTTGGCCATCTTCTTGAGAAAAAAAAAAAATAGGTTAGCTGTCACTGTGGGGTTTACAGAGAAAAATGTAGGACATGGAGTTAAATTTGCATTTCAGACAAACCGGTAATAATTTTTAGTATAAGTATGTCCCATATGGTGTTTGAAATATCCATACCAGAAAGTATTCCGTGTTCACCCAAATCTAAATCTGACTACATAGCTTATTACTTTCCTCGTTAAATCCCAGCTGTGAGGGGGAAGAGATGTCAAAAATCACCTTTCCTGCCCAGTCCCACACGTGTATGGTCTATGTTTTTGGTATAGTCTCACGGAGCTCAGCCTGGTTTGGAACTATGCAGGCAAGAATGATATGAAATTCTAACTCACAAGTATTAGGATTGCAGGAGTATGCTACCATGCCCAGTTTATGTGGTACTGGTGATTGGACAAAAGGCTTTATCAGCTAGGCAAGCAATCTGCCAGATAAGATGCATTCCCAGTGCATTGACCCCAATCTTGAAAAATCGTGCTGAAAGAATTGCCACACAGATGTGCAACATGAAAGCACCCATTTCTCTAGTCCACACTGAGTCCAAGCTCGCCTTCCTAGTTTTTGTCAAGGGAAAAGTTGTTCAGAATTCAGAGTTCAGTGATTTGAACAAGAACACAGTCATGAAAGCTGGATCTTTGGGGGAGGGGGGGTGCCCATTTTATTGCTGTCTTTAGCTACAAGCCCAACATTCTATTCGCTACTTAGATCTTAGTTAAAAAAAAAAAGTTATTTTCTTTGGGAGTTCACTAAGTGTTGCTAAACTTGGTTGGGTAAGATGTTGTTTCGTGTCCACTCTCAGAAACTTTAAGGGTGATTTAAATAGTCACTTAATTAAACAGCTGCAGTATGATGCAAAGCAAGGTGATGGCTAACCAAACGGTGAAGATATTCTTGTGAATATGCAGAAAAGAGCAGCTGTAGATATCTACAAGTCTGTAAAACTGAAGATGCCTTGGGGTACCTCTGTGTTCCTCTCACGACTGTACAAGAGCCTTAATAGCGCAGTGCCAGGATATAGGTCTGAAAATAGTGAAAAGTGGTACATTTGTAAAATGATATAAAATGACCATGTGCCAATGCTTGACCAGAGTCATCTGTGGAGAACAGAAGTGCGGCCCCTCTGTCCCTAAGAACTAAAGCTCTTCTCCTCCTACAGAGTAGCAAACTCAGACAGTCACAGACCCTATGACATTACCGTTTTCTCCCACAAGATATAACTTCTAGGCTACAACACCACAGGCATGAGGCTCTCAAGACCATCCTCTGCAGAAGGTAATTTTATGCATCACTTTGACTTAGTCACATGATAACTAGATACTTACTTGGTCAAGCACTGTCCCATTCAGTTGTATCTAGCCTCCTGCATTCTGTCTGCTGCCTGCACATATACGTGGATAGCTATGAAGTCACTCCAACATATTTGTAAATGATGTCATACCACAATTTTCAAAGGTTGGAAACCCCTCTAGGTGATTTTATCCAATATCTCCTAGAGGGAGATATTGGATAAAAGTAGCATTTGAAGTAATAGACTGAATAAAGAGGTTTACCTCTCTAATGTGCTGGGCCTCATCCAGTTTGTTACAGAATTGAACAAAATGCTAAGAATTCTCTTGCCCCCTTCATTATCCTTGAGATGGGAGAGCAGTCTTCAGCCATTGGACTATAACTGAAGCTGATACCATCAAGTCTCCCAGTTCTCGGGCCTTCAGAATGAAGGTCTCAACCTCTAGAATCATGTGAGCCAACTTCTTATAATAATCATCTATTTATCTCTCATCTATTTTTCTGTAATATATTTATCATCTGTCTATAATCAATCATCTATTATTTATCCTTTCTCATCTCTCTTTTATCTATTTATATACATATGCATAACTTATATATTTATATATAAATTATATATAAATTTATATACTTATAATTTATAATATATATAAATTTATATGTTCACATATAAATTTATATATATTTATATACATATATAGTTTATGTATGTGCCATCTATCTAATCTAGCAGTTGGTTCTATTTCTCTGCCTATTACACCCTTCTTTGACTCCAAGTTCTTAAGATCCATAGTCATTATGAAAATAATAGTCTGCGAAAAGAAAGGTCTCTGTATCCATGGAAATCATGATCTTCTGCTAGGTATCTTTCAAACAAGCTGAGATAATGTGGCTGCTCCTATTCGCAACAGGGCAACTTAAAAGATAGGCAAGTACTTTGGAAGAATAAGCTATAGCTGGTAGAATATAAACAGAAATTACAGTCTCAATAATCAAGGAGACCCAAAAACTGGACTAACTAGGAAGAGAACTTACCTTGACGCAAAACACTCAATCACAAAGCACTTCTAACCCTCCCGTGGACGGTATTTGTGAAAGGTAAAGATGGAGAAATAGTTCAAGGACAAAAGCCATGGAGACTAAAGTATAATTCTGTAAAACCAGACAGATAGGATGTGATAAGGCCAGCTCCTAGGAACCCCTGACAGTCAACTCCATGGACAGTGGCCTCATATGGCATCAACTCATCAACTCATATGACAGTAGCATGAAAATGGCAATCATAGGAAAGTTTATAGAGAGAAAATAACCAATCTTACAGATTTGTGTTTCTATTTTTATTTTCTATTCCTCACTCCTTTGTTTGAGAACCATTTTAATAACGCAATAAGGAGGCATATAAAGGAATGTTACTGAACTTAAACCTGCTGGGTTCCTTTGGAGACAGAGTCCATGTAAGATGGCCTGGGGCCAGGGGATGTGTTCTGTGTAACAGAGAAGGCAGGAGACTAGGAGAGAAATGTTAGACATAATCCCCCAAACCTCAGATCCCACCTATGGAAATCTAATTCAAAATGCAAATCTATGCATTTTTATTTCAAATTTCATCAAAACAAGGAAAAAGAAATATGTGAAAAGTTTAGGGCTATTTACAAATCAGTATTCCACTTTTTCTTTTTATTGCATTGTCTTCCCAAAGTCTCTTGAAATTTTTCAATCCTTTGCTTGCTGTTCTAATAAAATCTCTAACAGCAGTTATGAAACTTCCAAATGAAGTTGTCAGAACCGGTGCAGGAAATGGGGGGAAACGCTAAAGCAGGCAGAAAAAGGGATGTAATGTTAAATTCCAGCTACTTCAAATAGAACCTAATAATTACCCACACCAAGCACAGCTACACCTGAGGCTTGCAAACCCTCCCCCAGGGACTGCACAAGACACAACAGCAAAAGTCTCCAATGCAGTAACGAAGGCTCTGCCACCGTCCTCCGGGAGAGCCTTTGAATTATCCCAACAATATCAGAACTGTTCATTAATTTGCTTTCTCTGTAACTTCCAGGCAGGGATGAACCTTAAACACTATGTTTGTATAGACAAGCAGATAATTGCTTTTGCAGTGCAACAGGAGGTAATCGCTAAGCTTATTCCAGAGAATAAAGGTAAAAGGAAGATGTTTCTTACGTTTTCTGTATGAGTTTTGCAGTCCTGTAAAGAACTTCAGGAGCGACTCTAATTATCAAGGTCTCCTATCCGTGCAAAGGAGTTCGTTTGCCCTTTGCTCAAAGAGAAGATGCTTTCTTTACTATTGCAAACATGGCATTAATTTACCTAAAACAATATCTAGGGATTTTATCCCACATATATATGTGATATGTTATTCTGCTTTTCTTTTCTTTTTTTTTTT
>NW_022196899.1:20013238-20037165 GCF_008632895.1 Mastomys coucha
TTGGAGCTTATATAAAGTCCTTCTTTGGAGCCTAGAAAGATAATTTAATGGTTAAGTGTCCAAGCTTCTATTTCAGAGGACTGGAGATCTGTTCTTTGCACCCCTGCTGGGTGGCTTGCATTTGTAATTGCAGCTCCAGGAGATCTGAGACCCTCTTTCCCCTTCAAGCATCAAAACTCATGTGGACAGACACACAAAAATATATACACATAAACAATAAAATCAAAAACTTTAAAAAAAAAGCTTTCATTGACTTTTTTCATACAAAAACATTTCAACCATAATTCAACAATATCTCCACTTTAAAGTCTGTATGGATCAATAATTGTAGAGAAGAAAAATTGTTTATAATTTTTTACTTTCATTTATCTATTCTTTGAGAATTTCATACATGTGTACAGTATTTTGGCTCATTTCTACACCCCCACCCAGTGATCTCTCTAAGCCCCACCATCCAGTAATCAATTCTTTTGAAGCCTAAAAGAGAGGAGAAAATGCCCAAGTCACTACTGGGAAAACTCAAGCCCCAGTTTCAGCCTTAAGTATTTATTTATTCCTAATACTGAGATACATTGCCTCTCGAGATTGAAGGCCACACACACACACACAAAAAAAAAAAATGAAAGTCGCTGAGGTATTTAACAATGCAGAGTGTAGGCAATGCAGGCTTACTAAAAGCAAAACACTCTTGACTGACGCCTGAGAGAAACTGCCATCATTCAGCAGCACGAACCTCAAGTATAGGCTTATCCGTCCCTCACCCTGCTGCCCAGCTTCTTGTCAGACTTCTTAAATGGAACAGTAAGGAGACCCTCCAAGACAAACGCTCTCTGCGAAGCAGGCTGCTGTAAGCGTTCACTTCAAACCCCACGCTCACTTTCTCAGTCGCGTGAAAACTTCCCTATTCACTGGCTCAGGAGGAAGCAGCATGACTGTGTTAAAGGTGTTAGAGAATCTGTACTGCATTTGCCTGGTACCTGAAGTAAAGCCTCCTACTCTCTTCTGGTATATGAGAGGTTTCTATACACACCAACAGAGAGTGTTATCACTCTGTCTCTACAGGTACAGTGTTGCTTTAAAGCATTTGCTCTCAATACTAGCTCATGTTTCTGCAACAATAACTCTGCCATATCAACTTTTTTGCATCAATTTTCCTGACGACTAGAAGCAAAGCTCAGAAGGTTTCCAAGCTAACACGACTGATTCTGTTTTATACTGACCTGCGTCTGAAACACCACTTATCAATATAGAAACTAAATCAACGTGAAGAAACTACTGCATGTGATTAATTCTCTCTGTTTAATTCCCGAGGATGACTTGTGCTATGAAAGATGACACCCCTCAAGAGTTGTGCAACATACAGGTCATAAGGACAACGTGATGGGTACATCTGTTTGTGGGTTCCACTTACCTGTAATTATAAATAAAATATAAGAATCAATCACTTGTATTTGTGCCTTTTAACAACTACTATTGTGGACATTTCTTTAAATATATACATAAATGATAGATTAGATGGGTGTAGAATAGATAGATAGATAGATAGATAGATAGATAGATAGACAGATAAAAAGGAATAAAAAGAAAGATAATACATAGATTAAATAGATGACAGATAGGTAGATAGAAAAATAAAAAGGAATAAAAAAGATGATACATAGATAAATAGATGATAGATAGATAGATAGATAGGTAGCTAGATAAACAGATAGATAGATTGATTAGAGTATTAACCTAAAATGAGGCAACAATGTCCCTACTAAACACACAGGCTAATTGATATAAAGGCCGATGCCAATAGTGTGTCATTTCTTTTAGAGTTGCTGCCAATTAAGACCTCATATAACAACAAACATTAGAGGCTACTGCCTGTAGGAATTAATACAGAGAATTAATAAAACATTTTTCCAAAAGGTAAAAAAACACAAATTTTGTAAAACAAAATAAAATTTAAAGCATAAGTTAATTAAAATAATTAAAAGGTAATTAATAAGAATTAACTCCTACAGGACACCCATGTCTTGTTACAGTAAGGTTTTCCCGGGAATACAAGACACATAAAAATTTAAACTTAGTCAGTGTCTGCTACAATTATAAGTTAAAAAAGATAAATCATATGATAATTTCAATTACTGCAAACAAACATTAGACAATGTCTTATACTTTAGTATTATATGAAATATTCATCAGAAAAACTAGAAAAGAGGGAAAGTACCCGAATGCAATTTTAAAAAACTACAATACACCTACAAACAACATCACATTGAACAGCAAAACCTTGAAATTTAACTCTTGTCATGTTTAGAATGAGAAATGTCCCCCATAAGCCAGGGTATTTGAAAACTTGGTCTCACTTGGTGGCGCTCTTTGGGGAGGTTTTGAAGGTATAGCCTTGCTGGGGGAAGAACATTAGTGGTGGCAGGTTTTGGATTAGGTGGTGTACCTGGGCCGCCAACATTAGCCCCATTGACTCCATAATGTAAGTGCCATTCAAGCTGTAAAATTCAGCAGATGCCCAGCACCACCTGACAAACTCAAACAAAGGCCTAATCCATCAAGGTGGAGTTCTGGGAGATCTCTCGAAGTAACCTTCCTTTTGGCTGCTATAGCTCCACTTCTGACTCTGTGTGTTGACTGACATCTGCCTACCCAGAATATGGTTTTTGTTTTTAAAACCTCTCTGAGGAAGACAGCTTTGTGCTACACAGGGATCCAGAACAGCCAGTGTAGTCACCAGGTAGCTAATAAATACTTTTAGCCTAAATCGATGCCTGAGCACTCATCCTTCGGGGCTAAGCCACAATAGCTTCACCCTGCTTCTGGGTCTCCATCTTTGCTTCATCCTTATATTTGAAGATACAACCTTCCAGCTTCCTGCTTCTTCCATAGGCTGCATACTATGTGCTCTCCCATAAGCTGCACACTATGTGTGGCTCAGCCTCCCCACCATAATGGACTCTTACTCCTCAGGAACTCTTTCAAGATAAAAGTCAAAGTAAACTCCTTCTTTCATAAGTTAGTCATAGTGTTTTATCACAGCAATAAAAAAAGTCACTAACACAACCTCATGATGTAGACTCTCACAAGTATACCTGAGCCCACAATTTCCTACTTGACACCATGTACAATAAAATTTTATCATCTACAATAAAGCAAGAAAAACTAAATTAAAAAACCATACACAGATCAGAAAAAGAAGAATGAAATGATCTCTATTTGTCAGCAACATTATTATCTAGAAAATCACAAAAGTATTAAAAGCAAACAAATAAAGGTTCTCACACTAAGTTTGGGAAAGTACCAGAATATGCCATCAATAAAAAGTTCAGATATTTCTTTATAGAGTAACAAGGAGCTACTGGAAAAGGAAGTATTTAGAAAATATATAATTTTTAAAAGCATTAAAAGCATGAACTGCTTAGGCAAAAGTTCTACAAACTATGTGTGAAAACCGTATATCAACTTAATGATAAGAACAATCAGAGGTCCAATTAAATATGGAAATGCGGAGTAGTGGTAGACTGAAAGACCATTGGTTAGGTGTCAGTTTTCCCAGATTAATCTGTAGACACTAACAAATTAGAACAAAGATTCTAGCAAGATTTTTGTCATGGAGACAGGGAAGCTGATTCTAGAATTTAAATGGAAAAAAATTAAAAAATAGAATACATTAGATAATTTTGAAAAAAAGGAAGGTTCAGGGATTCATGGCACCTGCAAATAAGGCATGTTTTAGTGCTGTAGTAACCAGGACAATGGGACACTTGAAGACAAACTAAACATATAGGTTAAAGAAAAGGATAGAGGCCAAGAAGGAAGGTGAGGGGAAGAGGAGAGGGGGAGGGGAGAAGGGGAGGAGAGAAGGGGAGGGGAGAAGGGGAGGGAGAGGGGGAGCTACTGCGCAGGGACCGTAGCTCCCAGATGGTGGTGGAACCTGGAGGCACGTGGTCTGCTCAATGGGCGGGGCCACGTGGCTGGTCGGAGAGGGAGGGGGAGAGAGACTGCAGAGCCATCTGCTGGGGCATGAGCAACCTGCCAGTGACTTTCATGTCTGTGCTGACCTCAGTGGATGCTTTCAAAGTTGTTTACTATGTCAAAAACATTTAGTGGAGATGGAGTCTTGAAAGCATTGTGGAGATCTGTAACATCAAAATAGTAGGTGAGGTAGGCCAATAGGAAGACCGTCACAGGAGGAACAGACAGGCTTACAAGCAGCAGAGGCTTCAGACCCCTCACCTTTTTGGACCCTTTCTCCCAGTTGAGCCTTCCAGCTCATCTTAAGATACACGTTAAGATGCATGAGTAACACAGAGCCAAGGTGAAACTGTTTGCTACACAGGTCAGGAATTGCCCCGAGAGAAAGAGAGAGAGAGCGAGAGAGCGAGAGAGAGAGAGAGAGAGAGAGAGAGAGAGAGAGAGAGAGAGAGATGTAGTTCTTAGGAGTACATGTACGGATGACGATCTGCTTCGTACACTATGTGTAAGGGGCTGGAAAATAGTCTGTTAAGGCATAAAGTCCAAGCGTAAGGACCGGAGTTTAGTCCCAGAAATCAGCGAGAGACCTTGTCCCAAAAAGCAAGGTGGATTGGTCCTAAGGAACAAGACCCAAGATTATCTTCACTCGCACATGTACACACACACACACACACACACACACAAACATACGTACACACACACACACACACACACACAAACATACGTACACACACACACACACAAAAGCACACAAACACATACACAAAGTGTAAGGTACAAAGTAGTTCTTTTATTAAATGTTTGTTTTCAGTCTATAGATAAGATCCATAAATCACATATGGATAGAGTACAAAGCTTAAGGACATTTTTTTTCTTTAATAAAGGAAATACAGACCTGTGAAGTGAGCCAAATGGTAAAATGTACTTACTGCCCTGCCGAGCCTGATGAGCTAAGAGAGAACCAGTTCCCAAATTGTCCTCTGACAGAGCCATGCATTTATGCACCCACATAAACATACACAGAATGAAAAAAAAGTAAAGGACATGCAAAATTGTATTAAGTATATTTGCGTATATTATATCTCTGTAAGTGAATATAGCTCTGTGGCAGTAAGAGCAGAAGGGGCAGTAGTTTTATATAGCCAAAGATAAATAGCAAAATGTTCTTAATGTTTCTCAGATAATTCTTACTTTCTGGGCATATTTCTCTCTTCCAAATTGTGTTTTCTCTTTTTACATTGTTTGAGGATATCATACATGCCTATGACAAGTTTTGATCTATCAGCCCCATTCCGTCTACTTTTCCCTCCAAATTTCATATGATCTGTACGTCTACTTGCTGCCATCTTAGGAGCCACTATGGGAACATGGGTCTCTGAGAACACGAATTCCTCTTCCCCTACTATAAATCAAGTGCTAATAGCTTTGCTCAGCTTGGGGTGGGCAAAGACCTTCTAAATTATTTTTCTGCCTCCATAATTTTAGAGTATGAAAGGAAACTCACACATCACAGGTGCATTCAGAGAAAAGACTGCACAGGGCCCGTAGCTCCCAGATGGTGGTGGAACCTGGAGGCACGTGGTCTGCTCAATGGGCGGGGCCACGTGGCTGGTCGGTTTTTTTGTTGTTGTTGTTGGGTTTTTTTTTTGTTGTTGTTGTTGTTCTTTTTTATTCCTAAGAGTTCTCTGGAGCTCCACCGCGGGTTAGCCTGGGATTGGGGCCGTTGGCTTGGCAGATGCTGTAGCTGATAATCACTCGGCTCCTCTGACCTAAACCACACAGGTAGGAAGAGGCTGCTATACCCTAAGAACAAAGCAGTTGGCAGGCTTGGGGCTGTAGGGGAAGCCTGAACAACAACAAGAAGTTAGATCAGCCCCTAACTTCTCATGTGGGAACGGGGGGGACGAAGAAACATTGCTCGTGAACAATCCTTCTCTCTGTAACAAGTTAGAAGATAGCTTCAAAAACTTTGTTTAGTTACCCTTAGCCTTGCTCACCAAAGGGGATGTAGGCTCTTTCTATGTTCATCCCACTGAGATGAGAAAAGCTAAGGGCCTATTCAGTTTCATGAGTAAGGAGGTTTTTTCTGTTTTCACTTTCCTTTATCCTAACTGCTATTCCATAGTGACCAGTATGGACGGAGGACATCTGGCCCGAGAGGACCTGATGGCTGCCACACTGTGGCTTTTATTATTTGTGGTACAGGCCTTGTTGTTCTGGGCATGACATTACTATGAACTGAAGATATCAGCAGTAAGCCTGGTGTGATGGCTCTGCATGGAGCCTCAGCACTTGGGAGGCTGAGCCAAGAGAATTATCAGGGTTTGCCGCCAGCCTGGGAACACTCATGTAGTGAGTTCGAAACCAGCCTGAAGCAGAGTGAAAGCAGTTGGATAGGTGGATGGATTGATGGATGGGTGGACAGACAAACACACACACACACACACACACAAACACACAAATTGTATGAAAGTCAATCTAAGCCAGTGGTTCCCAAACTTCCTAATACTGGGACCCTTTAATACAGTTCCTTATGTAGTGGTGACCCCCACAATAAGAAATAAGAAGATACTTTTGTTGCCACTCTATAACAGTAAATTTGTTACTGTTACAAATGGTACTGTAAACACCCAATATGCACGATATCTGATATGTGACCCATGTGAAAGGGCTGCTTACACCCCAAAAGGTCTGAGCCCCACAGGTTGAGAACTGCTTATCTAAGCAGAAACCATGACACCTGTTTATCCTGATGCCCAGCATAAAACGTTACTGGTTAGACTGGGTGAATGAACGCCCATCAAAGAAAGCTTTCATTCAAAGGTGGTTCAGCCTGAGTGGTGAGAAACAGCTTTAAATCCTTATTTAATACAATTTACATTTCATGTTCTTTACCAATAAAATATTTATAGGCACCAGTAAAGGTCTCTTTTTGAAACACTAGAGTGCTTGTCATTTTAGTAAAGCCGCTAATTTGAAGTGCTTGAAAAACATCACATGGGCTGATAAATAATTTTGTATGGCCCCTTTTGATTTAGTGTTATACACACTGAAGGGCTAAAGTGAGCTTTAATGTCACACACTCCCTCCAGAACATGGATGCAGGGGACATACTCTCTCTGGCGTACTATGATGCAGGACTGCTTCCTGTCACCACAAGGTTTTCCAGTTTTCCTTCACCTATGACAGAGGCTCAGGAGTCCTTGTAAGGAAAAAAAATTAAAGCTAGGAGAAAACACCAGAAGTAAGAGAGAGGTTGGAGCACTTCAGGACTGCCTGGCTGTGGTTCTGTCATTGTGAGGGACCACGTCATTACCCTGGCATGCCAGGCACACAATGGGCACTCTGAAAGGCTGCAGCCGATGTGGGAAAGAGGGAAATGGCTGGAGGCAAGGCTGCCGCCTTGTCTCACAGGCACACAGATTAAAAGTCTCCAAAGCGCTTCTGGAAGCGCGCAAGTCTGCCTAACCTCACCAGTTGCCATGGTGAGCAGCACACACGTAGTCAAGATTGAACCGAGGCATTGTTTTGTTCCACAAGTGAACTTTCCACTGAAGTGTGTGTCCCGTATTGTTCATTCTGTAATTCATCTGTGTTATTATAACCAAATGGCAAATTCCTCCCATCTGGTCATTTTCAAAGAGATTTTAAAAGCCATTCAAGATGGAAAAAAAAAAAAAGATATTTTTTTTTTCTTACCCACAGTTAATGATGAGAGTCACACTTGAGGTGATAGCTTCAAAACAGTGGGTTCTCCAAGCTCTAGTGAGTGACCTCAGCACATGGATTGCACTAATAAGACAGTGTATCCTAACACAAAAGAAGGCAAGAAGGCGTAATGTTGGGAGGGAGATGTGTTGTAGCCCAACCAAGGGAGAGGCACAGAGAGGTGACTGGGGGTAGATATGATCAAGATGAGCTGGATATATGTATTTCACTTTCAAAGAGTAAGTTTATTGAAAGGAATGGAAGGGATTATTTGTGGATTGTCCTTCTGAACAGGGAAAGCAGCACCTTACAGTGATTCAAATCTAGCAGAGAGGCACCAAGAAAGCATAAAGCATGAGACGGGTAACCTTGAAATGACCTCCTGGTCTCAACCTGAGATTACTACTCACTACAAGATAATGATTTCCTCATTAAGATATAGTGTTTAATGCCGTCTCCTGTTTGCATGGAATTCAACGATAGACTTTTTTTCTTATTATTATTCTTCTTTTATGTGACACATCAGTTCAAAACAGATGACGAGGTACCCCAACAGTGGAAGTGATCAAACACCGTATGCACAAGGGCTTTAAAGCCCTTTACATCAGAGAGCCCAGAATATTGTCTCTCATCTAGTCTAGGATATATTGAGTCATCTCCTTGGAAAGTAGCATTGAAGTTGTAACATTTTGCACCCATAAACAGTCTTGCTGAGTTTTTTTTTCAAGGATGTTGTAAAATAAAATATTATAGCAGTCTGGCTTAAAGATCGCCAGAATAGAGACTATAACTTATCACAGCTCTGGCTAAATTTCAAAATACACATGATAAATGAGCATGAGCCATCTGTCCAGTGTGAGGAACATTGCCTAATTGTCTAATTTATAAGGAATTGCTGAGCGATAATAACACAAACAACAAAATAGCAATTGTGATAAAATAATAGGCACTCACTGTTATCAGATAACCCTCCTCCGTTCTCACAGGTGAGGCCAACACTGCCCTTAACCTCTTTTGTCTATGAGGATGCTGACGTGCACACAGCCTGACTCTTTACAGCACTGTTCCAAATCCTCTGTATGACAGGACTGTTATAAAATGGCCTGGAATGGGGGGGGGGCGGTGAAGACATGGCCTGCCTCCTCACCTTTGAAAGCTTCTAGGGCTGGCTTGCTTGTATTACTTGGCACAATACAGGTCTGTGTGAAGCTTTGTACGTCTGTCCTGGAAGGTGCAGGACTGACAGAGTTTTGAGCCACTCGTCTTTCACAATTTTGGGCAGGCTCAGAAGGAAATGGAGCTGACATGTCACAGGAGAAGTGTTAGAATGTGTCTCTTTCTCCTTAATTGGGAGAAGCCAAGGCTGAAGTCGCTACTACAATCTAGAACCGCATGACGAGTGGAAAATTGATAAGGTTTTAAGTGGACCATTGAAAAGAAACTGCTTCAGAGAGCTGAGCAGTGCAGCCACTGAATAGAAATCAGAGCTCCTGATTTCAATCCCTTCCCGTGGGCCCCTTAGTTTTTCCATCTTGTTTGTTTGTACTAACTTAAGTTGTACACACATGTCTTAGAGTAAGCACCGGTATATATACAATCTAAATTCAAGAAGATTAATTTCTTTCTACAAGAAGAAATGTGCTTCCCTCCCTCCTTCCCCTTCCCCTCAGTGTATTTGAATATAACACATTGAAAATCGCCTGGCATTTCCTCAGACACCTTTAGCTTATTCCCCATGAGGACAAAAGCTGTACAGGGGCAGTTTCAAAGTTTCTGGCGCTGAACGCAGGCCTGAGTCTCTGCTGGAATAGCTTACCATAGGAAATTCCGCATTGTGAGTGTTCATCCGATTTCCCATGCATGACTGCCCTGATGCTCACCCACCACTTCTCACTTAAACTCCTATTAGGCAGCACTGGGGCGGAAGAACCCAACACGGTCTTTAAAGAGCCACTTAAGATACAGCCAGAGAAGGCATTGTATTGTCATCTGCCCACCCCACCCCCCAAAAAATGTGCTACTGACTTGTTAGAAATCCACGTGATTTTGTTAAAACGGAGTCGTCTTCAAAACTACTCTATAATGACTGCGTCACAGGCCTGTTGAACAGACCTTTGGAAACTTGAACATAAAGTACAGAGAATAAGAACTGGAATAATCCAGCTAGTTCTATATAGGCTCCCAGGGAGAAACACAGAGATGATGAGTCTCTTAGCTAAGTCAAGGCTTGCTTAAAGGTTCTTGGAAGTCTAGGTCTTTGGGTAATCCCTCCTTGTTTATATTCACCAGAGCCCTTAGCAGCTACACCGTCAGACTATACAGGAGCCTATACTATACAGGAGCCTGCTACTCGATTGAGTGCAGGGATGCATGCATTAGAGCTGACACCATTTCAATCCCACAGACTCTGTACAGAAGCCTTTCACATGGTCCAGACAGGTTCTGTTTTGTTTTGTTTTGACCAGTCCTATGGGTGTAAAAACAGAAGTTTAGCCTCCCTAAGCATTATCATCGGCAGTTAGCACTTCCGCTCTCCTTTTTTCTCCCACAGCTCTTGTCATGTGTGGGTCTTCATGCTATGACATCTGTCTGTTGCCGAAGAATTTAGGTGACCAGAAACAGCGAATACCTTCCCAGGTGGTCCCCAGGCTTTGTTCTGATCTTTCAATGGCGAGTCCCATTTCTTCCCAACCTCACTTCTTCTCAGCCCCCTTTCCTTCCTCCAGATTTTCAGAGCCATGCTATGTGGTCAGGAACAAAGGGATGGATCTGGGGGAAAAAGGGAGAAGTGAAAAGTCACTTCAGGTCCTGTTTCATCTCTGCCTCAAGGTATGACAGGGCTGCTCGTGTCTGGGGAAGGCATGCCTGGAGACTTACTGCGCAGGTCCAAAGGACAGCAGAGGCTGACAACTGATTTCATATTAAAATGCATTGAGCAGACTCTGGAGGCCCCATTTATGTTGTACTGGAATTGGAGAGAGGTACTGTTAAAACTTTAGAGTCACAGACAATGGGGTCATGATGGGGTCAGAAAGATGACTCAACAGGTAAGAGTACTGGCAGGAGACCCAAGTACTATTGCTAGCACCACATGGCAGCTCAAAACTGTCTAAGACCACAGTTCCAACATATTCTACGCCAGGTTCAGGCTCTGTGAACACCAGGCCTAGAGCAGCATACAGGAACAAATGCAGCCAACACACACACACATACATACACACACACACACACACACACACACACACACACCTCTACCACTTCACTTGGTAATAGTTAATAAGTCCAAGTTCTTGTTTTTTCTTCAGTTCTATTTTTCTTCTCAAGTGGCCATTGTTTTCTTCCTTCTCAGTACGCTAGGGAGGAGAAACCGCACCACTGCCAGATGGTGAGGAGGCTTTGTGCCTGGTCCTCTCTGGTCCTTACTGGATTCATTGTGACACCTGCCTTTCTAACTTTGCACAATGACTGGTGTCGATAGAGAAACAGTTGCTCCCTTACCTTTAGGTCCCAAAACTTCAACCTGACATGACTGACCATTTGCTAACGTAAACTTTTAAATAGCACATAATAGACGCTTTGTGATATCCATAAACTAAAAGTATTTCCAAATTGGTGATACCAGTTTATGTTCACAGCTGCCGTGTAAATGATCTAGATACAATGTAACTATGTTAAATCAATGTCTATAATTATAATTTTGTAATTATAACCATGGAGATGGATTTATTGTGGTTATAGGTCTCTAATTTCAACTTGTATTTCCTGTTATTGCTTAAAGAAACTGATAGCCTTTCTATACATTTATTGGTCATTTGGAGGTTCCCTTTTCTGGCATTCCTATTAATATTTGGGTATCATTCCACACTGGGTCATCTCCCCTTTCTATGTTGATCTGTGGGAGTTCTTTGTATATGCTCTGTACAAGTCCATGTAAGGCATATGTGTTAAAGACACTGTCCCTGGTCTGTGAGTTGCCCTTTTATTTTCCAATAGTGAGTTTTGATAAACGAGAATCATTACAGGTTCTGTGTCTCTTATCCAAAAACACAGAGTTTTGTTTTCCAGTTTGTGATATTTCACAGAGGATATAGATGTATGCATAGATGACTGCTCGAGGATTTCAAGCTTGCCCAGATATCACATTGTTGTACACATTCCTTTCAACTGTATAGTCTTTTTAAGTGTCTCTGCTTCTTGACCACATCTTACCATCACAGGAGGGACTTTCCATTTATGATGTCTTGTCATCTCTCCTTGAGTTTCAGAATATGGAGAGTTTTATGCGGCAGAATTGGGATTTTCAGATTAGAGGTGCTCAATTTGTACTCTTAATATCATGGAATTTGTTGTGTTTAGGTGCTGCCCAAGAAATCCTTTCTTACCCTAGCCTTGAAAATACTTCACTGTCTTCTAAAGGTGTGAATGGTCTTTTTACTTATGGTTTTCCAACATATTTACTGTTGCTTCTTGTGTAATTTTTATGTAAATTTGCAGTCAAAATTCATTTTTTTTTCTATTTTCCCTATGGCCAGCACCATTTATTTCAAACATCACAATTCTGCCGGAGCACCTCACATCACAACTGAAGTGAACATTTATGTGTAAACCTAGTCCTGGGCTTTCTGTTCTGCTTGGATAGTGGGACTATGTATCCTTGCATCAAAGGCTTCCCTAATGACCACCACAGGATTCATGCAGCTCCTGGACTCTGGCTGTTTTAAGTTGTCTGGATTTATTTATTGTTTTTTCAAGATTAACAGGACAGTTCTTGGCCTATATATATAATGTAAATTTTAAATTTGCTGCCTCTTTGCTCATGAGTGAGACATAACCAGTTGTGATAAATATTTCAGATACACTTGAAAAAATGCATACTGGATTATTCTTTGATGCAAACATTGAGCTGTTAAATCAGGTTTGTGTCTTGTTTAGCACAGAGCTCCCCACCCTAACCTGGCCCTGCCTCTTTACTTTCTCCCTTCTTTCTCCTCCAAAACAACTGAAGAACATGCATTATACTTCCCACTATGATTGGAAACTTTGTCAATTTCTCTCTTTTTCAAAATGTTGGCTTTGTGTATTTTAAAGCTATGGCATTAATAGGCTCGTCCCCATCTCAAAATAAATATCCTGTGCCCAGTAAGGTAGAGGCAGGAGCAGACTCCAACACACCTGCAGTAAGGTAGAGAGAGTCAGGAGCAGACTCCAACACATCTGCAGTAAGGTAGAGAGAGTCAGGAGCAGACTCCAACACATCTGCAGTAAGGTAGAGAGAGTCAGGAGTTATTCCAACACATCTGCAGTAAAGTCTTGTTACTGCCTCCGACCTAGCAGGACATACTCTCACACACTTGAACTTACAGCAGCTGGGACTGCCTGCACAAATTCTACCCCCATTAGCTTCCTGTCATGCAGGATAGAGGAGTTCACATGGCCCAATCCATGGCTGAGGATTTATACACAGTTCAAGGCTGGTGAGGAGGGCCAGGCATTTTCTTTAGTTGGGTAGCCATTTTTAGCTGTCTACACTCCTGTATAGAACCTTCACCCATCCTTCTTTAAGTACTCTAACAAAATGCATTTAGTTGCCAATAAATAAATAACATAACATAAAAGCAGAATGGCGGAGGCTAGTTGGGAACAGGAAATAGATCAGCAGGAGTGGGAGGGAAGTACAGCATGAGAGATGGGAGGAGGTGATCAAATTGCTTCCCACCAAACCTGAAAACTGAATTCCATCCCAGAGACTCTCATGATGGAAGAGAACTGACTCCTAAGAGTTGTTTTCTGACCTCTGCAAGCACTGTGTGGGACACATTTGTGTGAACACACACACACACACACACACACTAAATAAATAGCTTTTAAATTTTATAATTAAAGAGAAGGTGATAGAGTGAATATGATCAAAATATAGACATATATGAAAGCATCATAACGGAACCCACCAAGTATATGCTAATACTTTTTATATAATTAAATAATAAATAAATAGGTGTTGCTGATTACTAAACAGGTAGAGATACCACTGGATTGACTACAGCATTTTTAGACAAAAAGAAACAGGAACCTTGAACATTAAAAGATTTTATTCAAGACCAAGGTTTGTGCTTTCTACGAAAAGGTGGAGTTATCATGGGAACTCCCTGGAATAGAGTTTACTTGCCCTGACATCAGAAGAGTGGCTTGGCTCTGGCGATGATCACAAGGAGGACACGTATCCTCTGATGAACCACGAAAGTCCTCACTCCAGAGGACGATGGAGCCTGGACCCCTTCACGCAGAGGCACTGGCTGTTGGTGGGAAGAGAGCAGAAGGAGAAGGCCATCATCGTCTTCCAGCTTCGCAGGGTTTCTCCCACCCTCCATGAGCAGAGCTCATTTACAGCCAGCTGGAATCGTTGAAATGGAGCCTGCAGAGTTCAGTTCCAATATCAGAATACAGGAGGAGTGTGGGTTTGGAGCTGGCAGATGATAAGTTAGTAACTGGCACACCTTCTCTGCTTCCAGTTAAGCCGCTGGCCTTGCTGGGTGCTCTGATATTAATAGAGCCATCCCCTCATCATGGTTGAGGGCTGTGTGCTCTGCCCTTCTGTGTGGCTTTGTTTTCTAAGTTTCTGTTCTTCTATTTAAGGCATACACCTCATAGACAGAATATAGATAGGAACTGTATTTTTCTTCCAAAATAACAGTCTTGGACTTAATTAAAATATTTAGTACTTCTAAATCTAAAATTTATCATTGATATATTTCAGTTGATATCTACCAGCTCTAGTTTCTATTTGGTCCCTTTGTCTCCTATCATATAGTATAGTGGATACATTGTATGATCTCTCTGTTTATTTGGTATGTGCCTTATGTTGATTTTTCGGTTTGGAGACAGGATCTTGTCCAGCTCAGACTCTCCTGCACTCCATGACCTTGGACTGCAAACCCCTTGCCTCCATGGCACTACAGCACAGACATGTGCCACCATTATGGTTTATGTGTTCAGTGGGTTCTGAGGCTGGGACCAACATCTCTGTGTATGTTACACTCTCACAACTTAGCCATATACCCAACTCAAGCTGTTACATGTTTTGATCATTTCATGGTGTTTACTCTACAAATTACAATACAATCATGTTATTTATTACATTCTAAATCAAATAATAAATTTTAGCAGATCTTTACAAACTTTGAAATCAAAGAATACTCTAACTCCATTCTCCTTTCCCATGGTTTGCATCATGTTAATTATTATTTTATCCTACATACATTTGAAACCTCAAAGACATATTTCTTGTTTCCACATTATGGTTATTTCCATTTGCTTTTTAGCAATTTAATATTTTCATACAGCCCGTCTCGATCATATCCACTCCAACTTTCCTCTCCCATCCCCCTAACGTTCAACACATTCCGCTCACGTTCACGTCCTTTCACGTCCTCTTATTTGTAACAGCTCACTAAGTCTAATCAGTGCTGCTCTCAAATGTATGGACTGAGAGCCACCTAACAGAGACAGAAAACCTACCAGCAGCCACATTCCTAAAGAAAAACAATGCCTGTCTGCCCATAGCAGCCACCAACTGCCAATAGCTCTTCATCTAGGTATAAGTCCTCATGACTTCACATTGAAATATTGACCGCGCTGATTTTATGCAGGTTTTGGGCAAATACCCATTGCTGCTGCGAGTTGATGTCCAGACAGACCTTCGCAGAGGCATTCCCTGGGCTCTGGCTCTTTAAATTATTTTCAGCCTCTCTTCCATGATGTTCCCTGAGCCTTGTGGTAGAGGTAGGGGGTTATTACAGACGTCACATTCAGACTCAAGCGCTCAAACTTACTCTAAGCACTATGACCAATTATAACTCAGCATTAACCACTACCCACTGCCTGGGCTTGGGAAGAGCACTTGTCTGTACACACAACTATTTAAAGGCAGTTTGATAACCTGTTCATTTAGCAAGACACCAGTGGGTTCTTCCTAAGGTCCCAGTCCTCCCCGTCCCGGGCTGCACCAGTTTCCAGTGCCAGATGTGAATCATCTCCCGTGGAGAAGGCCTCAAATGCAGTCTAGTGCTGTTGGTAACCTCAATAGCAATCAAGCCACTGTTGGAACAATAGGCTAGCCTTACCTGCCAGGTTGTGTGGGGGGAAGCAGGGCAAGCTCCTGCTAAGACCATGGATGACTTTCTCCTCTAGAAACCTGTTCAACACCTTAAAATAGCACCTACATGGCTATCTCAAAGCTACCTAGCAGGGACAACATTTCCAGGTCAAGTGCAGTACAATTTCTTGAAGTAACATTTCTGTTTTATTGCTTAATCGGGTCAGTCAATTGTCGTTATAGACACTATGTGTATATACACAATATGTGTGTTTTCACAGTTATCTTTTATTATCTTTCACTGGCTCCCATAATCCCTTTGTGCTTCTCCTGTTTCGTTCTCTCTCTGTTCCTCGTGGGGTTCCAAAAACACTTTGTCTAACACTCTTTCCAATAGTTTCCATTATCTTATTTCTCTGTTTAAATTCACATATTTCCTGTTGATTGTTTCCTTGAGTTTAGTAATCCTGTGTTCTGATACATTTAATTTAGATTGCAATTTAGTGAGTTAATTTCAGATAGTTCTTTTTTTTTTAATTGGATATTTTCTTTATTTACATTTCAAATGTTTTCCCCTTTCCAGGTCTTCCCTTCAGAAACCCCCTATCCCATCCACCCTCCCCCTGACTCTATTAGGACGCTCCCCCACTCATCCACTCCTGTCCTCCCACCTTGCCATTCCCCTACACTGGGGCAATGAACACCCTCAGTCCCAAGGGTCTCTCCTCCAACTGATGACCAACAAGGCCATCCTCTGCTACATGTGTGACAGGGCCATGGGTTGCTCCGTGTGTATTCTTTGGTTGGTGGTCCAGTCTCCGGGAGCTCCAGGGTGGGGGGAGGGTGTGCGTCTGGCCTGTTGACACTGTTGCTCCCTCCATGGGGCTACAAATTCGCTCAGCTCCTTCAGTCCCTTCTCCAACTCTATCAGGGACTCCCAAGCTCAGTCCAATGGTTGGCTGTGAGCTTCCACCTCTGTACTTGTCAGGCTCAGGCAGAGCCTCTCATGAGACACCTATATCAGGCTCCCAACAGCAAGCGCTTGCCAACATCCACAATAATGTCCTGGTTTGGTGGCTGTATATGGGATGGATCCTGAGGTGGGGCAGTCTCTGGATGGCCTTTCCTTCAGTCTCTGCTCCGCACTTTGTCTTCATATTTCCTCCTGTGAGTATTTTGTTCACCCTTCTAAAAAGCACTGTAGCATCCACATTTTGATCTTCCTTCTTCTTAGGCTTCATATGGTCTGTGAATTGAATCTTGGGTATTCTGAACTTTTGGGCTAATATCCACTTATCAGTGAGTACATTCCATGTTTGTTCCTTTGTGACTGAGTCAACTCACTCAGGATGATATTCTCAAGTTCCATCCATTAGCCTGCGAATTTCATGAAGTTGTTTTTAATAGCTGAGTCATATTCCATTGTGAAAATGTACCACATTTTCTGTGTCCATTCCTCCATTGAGGGACGTCTGGGTTGTTTCCAGCTTCTGGCTATTATAAATATGACTACTATGAACATAGTGGAGCATGTGTCCTTATTACATATTGGAGCACCTTCTGGGTATATGCCCAGGAGTGGTATATTTGGGTCCTATGTCCAATTTTTGAGGAATCACCAAACTGATTTCCAGAGTGGTTGTACTAGCTTGCAATCCCACCAGCAATGGAGGAGTGTTTCTTTTTCTCCACAACCTCGCCAGCATCTGCTGTCACCTGAGTTTTTGATCTTAGCCATTCTGACTGGTGTGAGGTGGAATCTCAGGTTGTTTTGATTTGCATTTCCCTGAAGACCAAGGATGTTGATTCTTTAGGTGCTTTTCAGCCATTTGGTATTCATCAGTTGAGAATTCTCTGTTTAGCTCTGTTCCCCATTTTTTAATAGGGATATTTGGTTCTATGGAGTGTAATTTTTTAAGTTCTTTGTATATATTGGATATTAGCCCTCTATCAGATGTAGGATTGGTAAAGATCTATTCCTAATATGTTGATTGCCATTTTTGTCCTTCTGCCTTACAGAAGCTTTGCAATTTTATGAGGTCCCTTTGTCAATTCTTGATCTTAGAGCAGAAATCACTGGTGTTCTGTTCAGGAAATTTTCCACTGTGCCTATGTGTTCCAGACTTTTCCTCACTTTCTCTTCTATTAGATTTATTAGATTATCTGGTTTCATGTAGAGGTCCTTGATCGACTTGGAATTGAGCTTTGTACAGGGAGATAAGAAAGGATCAATTTGCATTCTTCTACTTGTTGACTACCAGTTGAACCAGCACCATTTGTTGAAAATGCTGACTTTTTTCCACTGGATGATTTTAGCTTGTTTGTCAAGATCATATGCAGTTTTTATCACTATTGCTCTGTAGTACAGCTTAAGGTCTTGGATGGTGATTCCACCAGAGGTTCTTTTATTGCTGAGAATAGTTTTCACTGTTCTGGTTTTTGTTATTCCAAGTGAACTTGAGAATTATTCTTTCTAACTCTATGAAGAATTGAGTTGGAATTTTGATGAGGATTGCATAGAATCCATAGACGCTTTCAGTAAGATGGCTATTTTTACTATATTAATCTTGGCAATCTACGAGCAGGGGAGGTCTTTCCATCTTCTGAGGTCTTCTATTTCTTTCTTCAGAGCCTTGAAGTTCTTGTGATACAGATCTTTTAATTATTTGGTTATAGTCACACCAAGATAGTTCACATTGTTTGTGACAATTGTGAAGGGTGTCATTTCCCTAATTTCTTTCTCAGCCTGTTTATCCTTTGAGTATAGAAAGACTACTGATTTGTTTGAGCTAATTTTATATCTGGCCACTGAGCTGAAGTTGTTTATCAGATGTAGGAATTCTCTGGTGGAGTTTTGGGGATCACTTAAGAATACTATCTTATCATCTGCAAATAGTCATATTTTGACTTCGTCTGTCCAATTTTTATGCATTTGACCTCCTTCTGTTGCATAATTGCTCTAGCTAGAACTTCAAGTACTGTATTGAATAGATAGGGAGAGAGAGGGCAGCCTTGTCTAGTCCCCAATTTTAGTGGGATTACGTCAGGTTTCTCTCCATTTAGTTTGATGTTGGCTACTGGTTTGCTGTATATTGTTTTTACTATGTCTAGGTATGACCTTGAATTCCTGATCTTTCCAAGACATTGAAGATGAAGGGCTGTTAAATCTTGTCAAATGCTTTTTCAGCATCTAATGAAATGATCATGTGGTTTTTTTTTCTTTGAGTTAGTTTATGTAGTGGATTACATTGATGGATTTCCATATATTGAACCATCCCTGCATCCCTGGTATGAAGCCTACTTGATAGTGGCGAATGATCATTTTGATGTGTCCTTGTACTCGGTTTGTAAGAATTATATTGAGTATTTTTGCATAGATATTCATAAGGGAAATTGGTCTGAAGTTCTTTTTCTTTTTTGGGTCTTTGTGAGGTTTTGGTATCAGTGTAACTGTGGATTCATAGAACAATTTGGGTAGTGTTCCTTCTGACTCTATTTTGTGGAATATTTTAAAGAATATTGGTATTAGGTCTTCTTTTAAGGTCTGATAGAATTCTGCACTAAACCCCTCTGGTCCTGGGCTTTTTTTGGTTGGGAGACTTTTAATGACTGTTTCTATTTCTTTAGGGGTTATGGGACTGTTTAGATGGTTTATCTTATCCTGATTTAACTTTGGTATTTGGTATCTGTCTAGAAAATTGTCCATTTCAACCAGATTTGCCATCTGTGTTGAGTATATGCTATTGTAGTAGGCGCTGATGGTTTTTTTTTTTTTTAATTTCCTCAGTTTCTGTTGTTATGTCTCCCTTTTCATTTTTGATCTTGTTAAGTAGGATACTGTCTCTGTGCTCTCTAGTTAGTCTGGCTAAAGGGTTATCTATCTTGTGGATTTTTTTCAAAGAACCAGCTCCTGGTTTTATAGATTGTATAGTTCTTGTCTCTACTTGCTTGATTTCAGCCCTGAGTTTGACTATTTCCTACCATCTTCAGCCCTTGAGTGTATTTGCTTCTTTTTTGTTCTAGAGCTTACAGGTGTGCTGTCAAGCTGCTAGTGTATGCTCTTTCCAATTTCTTTTTAGAGGCACTCAGAGCTATGAGTTTCCCTCTTAGCACTGCTTTCATTGTGTCCCATAAGTTATACCTCCATTTTCATTAAATTCTAAAAAGCCTTTAATTTCTTTCTGGATTTCTCTTTGACCAAGCTACCATTGAGTAGAGTGTTGTTCACCTTCCACGTGTATGTTGGCTTTCTGTTGTTTTTGTTGCTATTGAAGACCAGCCTTAATCTGTAGTGATCTGATAGGATGCATGGGATTATTTCATCTTCTTATATCTGTTCAGGTCTGTTTTGTGACTGATTATATGGTCAATTTTTGAGAAGGAACAATGAGGTGCTGAGAAGGTATATTCTTTTTGATTTAGGATAAAATGTTCTATAGATATCTGTTAAATCCATTTGGTTCATAAGTTCTGTTAGTATCACTGTGCCTCTGTTTAGTTTGTATTTCCATGATCTGTCCATTGATGAGAGTAGGGTGTTGAAGTCTCCCACTCTTATTGTGTGAGATGCAATGTGTACTTTGAGCTTTAGTAAAGTTTCTGTTATGAATGTGGGTTCCCTTACATTTGGAGCATAGAAGTTCAGAATTGAAAATTCTTGGTAGATTTTTCCTTTGATGAGTATGAGGTGTCCTTATCTTTCTTGATGACTTTTGGTTGAAAGTCGATTTTATCCAATATTAGAATGGCTACTCCAGCTTGTTTCTTGGGACCATTTGCTTGAAAAACTTTTTTCCAGCCCTTTACTCTGCGGTAGTGTTTATCTTTGACACTGGGGTGTGTTTCCTGTATGCGGCAAAATGCTGGATCTCATTTACGTATCCAGTCTATGTCTTTTTATTGAGGAATTGAGTCCATTGATGTTAGAACATATTAAGGAAAATGATTGTTGCTTCCTATTATTTTTGATGTTATTTTTATGTTTGTGTGGCTAACCTCTTTTGAGTTTGTTGAAAGAAGATTACCTTCTTGATTTTTCTAGGGTGTTCTTTCCCTCCTTGTGCTGGTGTTTTCCATCTACTATGCTTTGTAGGACTGGATTTGTATTAAGATAGAGTGTGAATTTCACTTTGTCATGGAATATCTTGGTTTCTCCATCTATGGTAATTGAGAGTTTTGCTGGGTATAGTAGTCTGGGCTGGCACTTGTGTTCTCTTAGTGTCTGTATGACATCTGCCCAGGATCATCTAGCTTTCATAGTCTCTGGGTGAGAAGTCTGGTGTAATTCTGATAGATCTGCCTTTATATGTTATTTGACCTTTTTCCCTTACTGCTTTTAAAATTCTACCTTTGTATTGTTCATTTGGTGTTTTGACTCTTATGTGACAGGAAGAATTTCTTCTCTGATCCAATCTATGTGGATCACTATAGGCCCTTGTATGTTTATTTGCATTTCTTTCTTTAGGTTAGGGAAGCTTTCTTCTATAATTTTGTTAAAGATATTTACTGGCCCTTTAAGTTGGGAATCTTCTCTCTCTCCTATACCTATTATTATTATCCTTAGGCTTTGTCTTCTCATTGTATCCTGGATTTCCTAGATGTTTTGGGTTAGGAGCTTTTTCCATTTTGCATTTTCTTTGACTGTTGTGTCAGTGTTTTCTATGTTATCTTTTGCCCCTGTGATTCTCTCTTCTATCTCTTGTATTCTGTTGGTGATGCTTGTATCTATGACTCCTGGTCTCTTTCCCAGGTTTTCAATCTCCAGGGTTGTCTCCCTTTGTGATTTATTTATTGTTTCTATTTCCACTTTTAGATCCTGGTTGGTTTTGTTCAGTTCTTTCACCTGTTTGGTTGTGTTTTTCTGTAATTCTTTAAGGGATTTTTGTGTTTCCTCTTTAAGGGCTTCTACCTGTTTACCTGTGTTCTCTTGTGTTTTGTTAAGGGAGTTATTTATGTCCTTCTTAATGTCCTCTATTATTTTCATGACATGTGATTTTAAATCATAGTCTTGCTTTTCTGGTGTGTTGGGGTACCCAGGCTGACTGTGATGGGACACACAGAACTGGGTTCTGATGTTGCCAAAAAACCTTGGTTTTTGTTGCTTATGTTCTTGCCCTTGCCTTTTGCCATCTGCTTGTCTCTGGTGTTAGTTGGTCTTGCTGTCTCTGACTGTGGCTTGTCCCTCCTGCAAACCTCTGTGTCAGTACTCCTGGGAAACCAGTTCTCCCCCGGAGGAATTTAGGTATGGAGAGCTGTAGTACAAGGTCAGCTCTGGAGTGCAGAGGGAAACCAGAAGGATCTTGTCCCCAGCTGTTCCTTAGTTCCTGTGTCTTGATGGCTCTTGTAGGCTCCCTCTTTGGCCAGGAATTTGAAGAGAAGTGGTGGTTTTACCTATGCTTGAAGATGTGTTGGCACTCCTGGAGGTATTTGTGTATGAAGTGCTGTGGCACAGAATCAGCTCCAGAAGGTTCCTGTCCCAGGCTGCTCCTCAGTTCCTGTGTCCTGAGGGTTCAGGCCAGGTCCCTCAAAGCAGAAGTGGTGGTCTTACCTGTACTCACAGCTGTGTTGGCACTCCTGAGAGGCTAACTCTCCCAGCACTATTTAGATATCCATTTCTCAGTCTAGAATTTTCATTTAATCTTTTTTTTCATAGATTCTAGTAATCTCTGCTACCAGAGCCCTTATAATCAATCCCATTCTCTCATCTTAAATATATTAGTTATTTTAAATTCCTTAGCTAGTTTCAATATCTTATAAACCCATGAGTATATCTCTGTCATCTACACATTCTTTTGTTTTTCATTGTGCAATTACAAAGATATTTTACACAATTAATATTTTCTATTAATACTGAAGATTGTGTTTGGGAAATTAGTGATGATACACATGGTCCAATTCACTACATATCTCTATATAATCTCTATAATGAATTAACTATTAACTAAGTATGTGACATAGATCAGTGTAGATGACACTCAAGATCCAACTAGAACTTGAACTTGCTATGCAGACCTAGTTTTCAGTTCCACCTGCTTCTGTCTCCCAAGTGCTGCTGGGCTTAAAGGTGTGCCATCACTCCTAACTCTTTTAAAATTTTTAAACAGTTGTTTTAATTAACTTATTTGTTACTCTGACAAAACACTGAAAGTAACTTGGGTAGGAAAGAGTTTATCTGGTTTATGGCTTACAGTTCATCACAAAGGGAAAAGAAGGCAGGAACTCTAGGCATGGTGGCTGGAGTCAGAAACCATGGAGGAGTATTGCTCACCTAGCTTGCTTCCTGTGGCTTCCTGTTTATACCACATGCTCAGATGCAGACCAGCCACAATGAGCAGGCCTTTCCACACCCGCCATTAATAAAGGAAATGTTCCACAGGTATGCCCACAAGCCAGTTTGATGGAATCCATTTGTCAACTAGGGTTCCCTCTTCCCAGATGACTCTAGATTGTGTCTTTGACAATAAATAAATAAATAAATAAATAATAAAAAATAAAAGATTAGCACAACAATGTGATACAAGGTTTTTAAATACTTGTACACAGCTTAAATGCCCAGCAATATGGGAATGATTAAATAAAACGTATGTAATATTATTCTTTATACCATCCATACATATATATATATATATGTATATACATACATAAATATATATACATGTATACATATATATGTATACATGGATGCAAATTTGTATCTAGCTTTGTTCCCATGTTGAGGTGAATACAGCCTGGAGAGGGCATGCCCCAGGTGCTTGAGACTTTTATCTGAAGGTGTGTCATTGCTCAACACCATTTCTCTGTATCTTTGTATCACAAGGCTATCAAATCATCTTGGTGACTTTAAGAAGTTTTCACTTCAGACCACTGCTCAATGTAGCACTCACAACTGACAGACTTAAGTTGTAAAACAGCTCTGTGCCTGGTGAACTTGACCTCCTAAACTCCCAGTATATATCACGAGCTCTGGTGATTTCATGATCACCCACTGGTGCACCTGCCCCACAGAAATATCAGGGGCTCATCCTCATCCCCATGCCTACAACTGTCCAATCGCCCCAGAGTTAAAATGGTCACAAAAATTTCTTTTCTTTTTTATTTTTTAGATATTTTCTTTATTTACATGTAAATTTCTCCATTCCCAGTTTCCCCTCCA
>NW_022196899.1:20038519-20041678 GCF_008632895.1 Mastomys coucha
CAAGGACACATGCTCCACCATGTTCATAGCAGCCTTATTTATAATAGCCAGAACCTGGAAACACAAAAATTTCTTGCAAGGATATTTACTTCTGTTTTATTGCTTTGACAATGACAGTCATTATTTCTGTATGTATATTCTCACAAACTTACCTCTCATTACCCTCCATTGCTTCCAATAATTCTTTGCTGAGGGAGTTGTACACCCAGCCTTTTTCACCAATTCCTTGCTATCCAGTGCACTCCCCCTGATGAAGTAGATTTTTATTCTGGCTTTCTATTGGTTCTTAGTTCTGAACTGCTCTCCTGCCTTACCCATAAGCAGCACAATGTGTCAAACAATGGTTTGAGTGACATCATTTGTCAGGTTCAGACTGATGATTGGCATTTATCAAAATTTTGTTTCCATCCAGTTTTTTGACTTCATGGTTCTGTTTTGCTTAGAGCAGTGGGAAATGTTAGTGGGTGATTAATATCCAGCCTGTTTTCAAATATTTCTCCTCATTAAATATAAACAAAACAGTACTCAAAAAGTGAAAGAAATATTTCCAAAATTATTTAGCTATCTCCACTGTCTTAATTCCAAAGTTGATTTCTTCCAGATACAACTTCCTCCACAACTGAGATCGCAAGTTCTACCAGACAAAGATTCTGAAATCTCTTAAATATCTTCATAAAAAAACTACACACATAGTAAATATATATTTGTAAATAAACAGAATTGCTTTTTGTCTAGACAAATATTTACAAATTCCAAATACTGTTTGAAATTATTTTATAATTATTTTATCTGCAGTAAAATCATTAAAGCCGAAATTTGGTCAAAGAATCAGGAGAGGCATAGCGAGGGAGATGGTCTTCAGACCCTTCCCCCTTTCACTCCAGACCCTGTGTTAAGTGTCATACAGAATTGTGTGATTCATTTTTTTTAAAACATCCTATTTTTAAAACTTTTTTTCCAGCAGTGTCTCAAGTGTTAAAAATGAGCTTTATTCTATAAACTCTTTTTAATATAATACTCTTATTCTCATATGTTTATCTGTGTGGTGTGTATGAATGCATGTATGCATGCCTGTAAGAATACCAGTACATGTGTGTGTGTGGTTACACATGCATATATGTGCTCATGTATATATATGCACATGTCTATATGTGTGCATGAATCTACGTGCACATACATATGGAGGCTTCACAGTAGAAAGACCTTTCTTAATTATTCCTGTCTACTCAGACAGGATCTTTCAGCTGAACCAGAATTCCCTGATTCAGTTTTGCTAGCCAACTCTCTATGGGGAGCAGGTGTCTCTTACCTTCCCAGCACTGAGATTTAAGATGGGTTGCCATGCCACCAGGCACTTACCAGGATCTTGTGGATGCAAATTCCTGTTGTGGTTATTACACAGTCCTCTATTTAACTTTTAAAAGGAAGGACACTTTCATGGTTAAGTTTAATGTATTATAAAATATTGTAATGACAAAATAAAACCTTTTTTATAGAATATGTTTCAGAAAATCACTTCTATTTTTATTCTATATTCCTACCACACTCCACAGACAGTTTACTGAGGTCTCTAATAATTCAAACACTAGCATTAAGTTCAACATCAGGATAAAATCACATAGAGGCAGTCTCATAACCATATTCAAGTTTCAATAAATATGTGAGTATGTATATATTCACTATATATGTACATATATATATGTATATATATATTGCATATTCACAGATTCATTTTCTTACTTAATGATCATAGGATCTGTGGTTAAAGATATGGTGCCACTGGCAAATAGGTCAGTTGTCTTGGTTGCTGCTGCCTTCCCGTGCTCTGCATGCTGTATTTACCATCATGGTTAGCCACTCTCTGTAGAAAATGTGCCATGCTCCAGGAGATACATTTGGTCCTTAACATGCTGTTTTGTCATTCCTTTAATCATCTCTATAAGATAATTAGTACTATAATAAATGAATTTGTATTCATAGGGATTTTTTTAAATAAGGAAGCCAAGTTCCTTCAAAACTAAATCACTTGAGAAAACTTCTTCAGTAAATAAAAGATTGGGTAAAGACTGGACGTCATCTTGAACCTCAGATTCACATTTTGTCTCCATTGCTGCTTTGACCATTGAGATTGGGAGACTGTTTTCTGAACGATACTTAGGTTCTCTAATATTTGACTCATCGTCTTCACATCTGCAATGCCACACAAGATGAAAAAAGGCTGAACTGTTCTACAACAGTGATTCTCAACCTGTGGTTCAAAACCCCTTTAAGGATCTCATAGCAGTTATCCTGCATATCAGATATGTGTATTACGGTTCATAACAGTAGCAAAATTTCAGTTATGAAGCAGCAATGAAATAATTCTATGGTTGGGACAGCATGCGGAACTGTGTTAAAGGATCGCAGCCTTAGGGAAGTCAAGAGCCACGGCTCTACAGTGATGGGGCAAAGAGACATGACAGTCTCATTCAGTATATTTTTTCTAGACTGGATCTTTTACAAAAAGAAAAATAAGCAATAAAACAACTTTAGTGATACAACTAAAAGTGGGGCTAGTGACTATAGATTCAGCCATAGCGTTGTGTTGCTGTTACTGCCTCTGAATTTCATAGTCATGTGTGTTATCACAGAGAAGGAAGGAAAAGTGCAGTCAAGTATTACAAGTATTATGGGGTAGTGGGGCATGATGCAAGGAATGTATCATCAAATAGACTGGAAAAATAAATAATGCAAATAGGTGAATATGCATGTGTGGGATTGTGTGTGCACACACATCAGATGTAAAGTAAGGAGCATGTCCAAAATACTTAAAATTTCCAGATGCACATAAAGGGTAATTTTGAGCTTTTAATACTATCTCACAACTTTTCTGTAAATCTAAAGATATCTCAAAGAAAAAAATTAAGATGGATTCTCCACCTCGGGGTAACACTAAACTTTAATACAAATGTAAGAACAAACCAGTATTTATTTTTGTAGCTCTTTAAATATTTTTTTCTTAAAATTAGCATATAATTACATCACATTTTTGTTCCTCCAACCCCTCCCATGCACACCCCCTTCTCAAATTCATGACCTCTTTGTCTTTAATTGTTGCTGCCTGTGTGTTTGAGGAAAGGGGTGTTGTTGTTGTTGGTGGTGGTGGTGGTGGTGGTGGTG
>NW_022196899.1:20041934-20052255 GCF_008632895.1 Mastomys coucha
TTGGGAGGAAGCACACCAAGCTATGACAGCTGTAAACAACAGCAATAACCATCATTGCGCAGTAATCTTAAAGGTGCGAGAGCAGCTTGCATATCTTGTTGATGGTAAATAGATCTCTAATAGGACTTGAAGTCTGCTCGACAAGAGGGAAATATGCTTGGTTCTAGAAACCTAGTCTTCTACCAGAGGTTAGTGGAATAAAGTTACTTGGATCTTTAGTAAACCTTTGCCTTATTAAGCTGCAGAATTATTAACAGAATTGTAAATATTTATCTTTATACCCACAGATAAGTATAGCTCTCACCCATCATTAAAGAAGCTTTTCTCTGTAATAGATAAAAGATTATTTAAGAAAACCACAACTTACTAAAACCCAGAAGAGAACAAATGTCTGTATAGTGCCAAACCCCAGTTGATATAGATGCGATGCAGGTCCTGCACCTAAGGCTCAGGAAATTCCTCAGAAGATGGGGTAGAAAGGTTGTGTCAAGAGAACAGGAGGCATGCCATGAGATTGTGTCTACTAGAAATGTAAACGAAATTATACCCATGAAGTCTCACCAAGATGGCTGCCTACACACAGGCACAGCACAGATGGCACCAATAAGCATGCTAGCATAGAAGAGCTCAGTCTCATGAGGCCTTAAGTTCATACAAATGACTCCGTGCAAATGAGGGGAGGCCTAGAGTGGAAGAGAAATAGTCTTCCCTGGGGACGAGTTAAAGTATTTAAAATCTTCATTCATGCTTTCTATTCATTACCTCAGCTAGCATCTGTAAATGAAAGGCTTGGGAATGGCCCTTATGACAACTGTTTGATCTTTAGATGGTGGTGGGAGGCAGTGGGGTAAAGGAGAAAATGACTTAAGAGCTCTAAAAATGTGGTTATTTCCTGCTTCACTGTGTGATGGTCAACAGGGCACTTCACCTGCCAAAGATTCCATTTCCAAAACAGAGGAATTGGAGTATGCTGGAAACTCTCTCTGTCATCTCTCCTTTCTGGAAAGTTAAGGAACAAAATGTAAGAGTCTAGGAAATAAGAACTTTACCAGCAGAATTAAATAATTGACCAAACTTAGAGTAAAATTTTTTCCATATACACTCACTGAGTATATTAGCCTCTTTAAAGGACAGAAACTTTGATCACTTTTCTAGATGGGGCAGGGAGGGCCGGACTGAGAGCAAAGCTCTGAAGAGACATTCCAAACCAGATTGGAACTTTGTCTGAGAATACTCCTGACCTTTGGCAGGCTGACTGTGTTTGTTCCAGGAAAAATTGTAGGCAAGGGGCTCTGAATTATACTGAGAAGTGACTTCTTCAAGACTCCTGTTCCTGCCACACGAATGACACACTGGTTTTATAATCACATTAGAGGAAGAACTTTCTAGAAGGACTGTTGTATCCTTACAACCACACTCTTAGTAATGACAGCAAATTGCAATATTAATTCTTTTCCAAACAGGAATGATTGTGCTGTGGGTTTCAGCTATGCATGATCTGCACTTTATGTGAAGCAAGAATCAAAGAAATTATCTACTTCCCAGCGAAGACGAAAAGAAAAGCTGACTGGGTGGGGCGGGTGCTTCACAAATTTTGTTGATTTAGACTAACAAGCAGACAACCAAATTAGGTACAAGAAAGTGTAGAAAGAATCAAAGCGTCTGAGTGCAGGGAGAAGTACCCAAAGTGCAGGTACTTTACACAAGGATAGCTTACACTTAGGTCATTCCAGCTAAGCTGTAAAGTATTAAGTTAGCTGTGTTTCAGTTGGAGAGCAACAGCTAAAAAAGTAGACCTCCCTTGAATTGTGCAATAAAGCCAGAGGCCATTAGATAGTCATCCAGCCAACAACCACTGTGTATCTTGTGTTTCAGACACCTCCTGAGTGTATGGCAGGAAAGATATAAATTACTAAATGGTATTAGGGTAAGAACTCCTGAGATTAAAATGGATATGTGACTGGAAGCTGTTTACTAGAGGTCATCAAAGAAGTCTTTCTGGAGGAGAGTTATTTAAGCTATGCTCTGAATAACGTTGGAGATAAAAGACCCACAGGTCTTTAAACCCAGTCCTCAGGAGGCAGAGGCAGGGGCACGGGCAGGGGCAGGTATATCTGTGGGTTCGAGGCCAGCCTGGTCTACAGAGTGAGTCCCAGGACAGCCAGGGCTACACAGAAAAACCATGTTCCCCAGGACAAAGAACGCAAAGTGTCTGAGGTTGAAGTAGCTTCTTTAACAAAGTTGGGTATAGCCTGCAGATGGTCTGCAGGCTGATGGTCTTCATAGGGAATAGGGTTATTGGGAATCATGTTCTGTTGTAGACATTATGGGCATTCATGGGAGGGTTTTCAGTAAATGTAAGGTGGGATATGGGAGAGTAGGGATGTGGTTGTCATCCAAAAAAGCAACTGTGCCTACTGTATGAGGAAGGAGTGGCAATAATTTAGATGGAAGATGGTGGGGCTTTAAGAACATCAATAGTGGATAAGGTGGAGGCAACAAGACCAATGACTTGAGCCTAAGATGGGTACTGAAGGAAAGGAAAGGATAAATGAAATATCAAAGACAACTTGTAAAGTTTTCTACTGGAAAGTTGGGTAGATTTGTATGGTATATTCTTGGAAGGAAAAATACGAATTAAGATTTTTAGACTGAGCATTGTCAATTTTGAGGTACATATTAAACAAACTGAATGAAGATTTCCTATTAGTAGTTGAGTGGACAATTGGGCAGTTCAAGTAGCATCGTGACACTAGGAAACGGGAGGGTGGGGTAGCATCTGGACTGGACAAGGTCACCTAAGGCCCAAGCACTCCCTGGGGAAAGCAGTAACCCTGCTGGAGAGCCAGAGCCAGCAGCCCAAGAGGCTACGGATTCACTGGAAAATGAGGCAGAGGGAAACTCAATGATCACACCACCTGTGGAGATGAAAAGTTCCACCAAAGGCAAGACTTGTCCAGTGTGAAGATGGCTATCTAGAGCTGCAGTGAATGCGAGCCTACTGGCCCCTGGGTTTGGAACATGAAAGTGATTGCTGATCTGTAACAGAAGTCCTAGCAGAGGGCCCCGAAGGGGGAAGATGCTGAAGAGAATATGAGTTGGAAGAGACATCATATGTGAAGAACTACTTGACACATGATGGCAGCAGGCAGCCCTCTGGAGCCTAGGTTTTTAGTCAGTCTTCCCGTAAGGTCTGCTGAACTGGCATAGGACATCAGCAGAGCGAGTCTGATGCCAAAAGAATGACTGCTAATTTGAAAAGGCGATTGTCTTAGTTAGGGTTAATATTTCCATGATCAAACATCCTGACCAAAAGCAACTTGGGGACAAAGGGTTTATTTGGCTCACTTATCTCAAATGACAGTCCACTGAGGGAAGCCAAGGCAGGAACTCGATAGGGTGGGAACCGGGAGGCAGGAGTTAAAGCAGAGGTGATGGAGGAGGGCGGCTTACTGGCTTGATCTTTGAGGCTTGCTCAGCCTGCTTTCTTGATAGAACCCAGGTCCACTAGCCCAGGGGTGTCACCACCTCCAGTGAGCAGGGCCCTTCCACATCAAACCACTTTCCTGCCTGCAGCCTATCCTTATGGAGGCATCTTCTCTATCGGGATTTTCCTTATCCCAGATGACCATAGCTTGTGTCAAGTTGACATGAAACTAGCCAGCCCTGTGCTGATGGTAAGAGCATGGTCCTTGACCGGAGGAAGAGAGAGAATCCTCTGAGGTAGCCCCAGGCCCCTGCAAGGAGCTGTTTGTGAAACTGCTAAGCCTCTTCTGCCAAAGGTGTCGTTCTGTACAACATCCCCGTCTGAAGCTTCCATGACGCTCGGAGTTCTAAAAGGAATGTTGAAACAAGTTGAATAGTTCCTCTTAGGACATGCCATCAATGAATAATAAACTTAGAGTTCAAACTGTTCTGCAACTCCAATCCGAACACTCTCTCCGTTACATAACAGCACTGTGAGTAGCCCTCTCAGATAAATGTGCACAAACGGACTGGTCCAGAGAAGCGCAGTGGCTTCCATAAATTACTCCCAAAGTCTCTGCAATCTATTCATGTGGAATTTTTATGTCCACATTATTTTTTCTTTATTTAATGACTTCTGGAATACAATGGGTCCATAATATTTATAACTAAAAGATCTTTTAAAACCCTTAAAAATCTATTATTTTCTTTCTTAACAAATTTGGTTCCTATACTTGAATTAACCATAAAATTATGCTTATCTTACCATTGTAAAGGTAGTCTCACCCAATAAGACAGCAATAATGTTAAGTATCTGGTTATACAATTTATAAAAGAAAACATTTTTAATGTGAAGGGGGTAAATATCTGAGCTCCTAGGGTCCAGTGCAGAGAGGTACCTTCATGTGGTCCTAAAGTTGTGGAATCTGGTGTCTTCAGACCTAAGTTTAACTCTCAGTTATGGCCAGTTCCCTTGACTACCTTATCCCTTATAGCTCTTCCACATCATGGTTTCTCTTTTAGTACACTTGTGCTTGTAACATCTATACAAAGAAGTCACGAGGGGAAAAGGTCTAATGTCGTGATATATGTAACCTTAGAAACTGGGAGCAGCGCTGCTGTGAGTATTTTACATATCTTCATCTGTAGGATGCTTTACTTATTTCTTAAATACGTACTATGAGCCAAATCCACCACTGCCATCCACCGTGCCTTACAATATTACTGGGATAAAAAGGAATTTCTGGAATGGGGGACACTGCCTCTCTCTCTTTTCTCCGAAATTCGTTTCCAAACACCTGTGTTCTTAAAGAAGCAAGCCTGGTGTTGCTCCTTAGGGCATCGGCCACACTCGCTCTCTGAAAACACGTGTGCACCGAGAGCGTGCTGTGTTCTAGGCCCTGAAGGAACTGTGCATCCACCTAGGAAACAGAGTGGGATTCATTCAGTCCCTTGCAGTTCGGTCAAGTAAGAGGGTATCTCCTCTGAAGGGAGTTGTTTCTCTGAACATGTCCACTGCCCATCCTCCACTGCTGCTTTCTCCCAGCTGCAAACACTGGCATGCTGAGACCTGGTCAACTTCAGTCTCTCCTGTCCCACCTAACCCAGTACCCTGGTCATGGTTTAAGGGCTTTAGTACCTGACTATTAGACAGAAGGACTATTTTGTAGAATGTTTTTAAAAATAACAACATATACTGGTAGACTAACAAGCAAGGTGTTTTTCCTCATAATGTCTCTCCGGTTACATTTAACAGCAAGTTAAAATTAGATTTTTTTTTTTAAAGAAAGAAAACCATAGCAACTGTGATGTTGAGTGTTTCAGAGAGCACATTTTTTAAGGATTCTCTTCTTCTGAATTGCCCAGGCTTGAGCTGCCTGTTTCAGAAAAAAAAAATGTAATAATTTGTTTTACTAGTAACCATGTAAACTACCAATTACATCTAAGAGGTAATAGAAACCCAGATGTAGAACAGAAAACCTGAAAATATGCTTGAAGTAAAAAAAGAAAAGAAAAGAACTGTTGAAAATGTAAAGCTGTTAGCTGATAGGAATGACTGAGCGCTAATGCCTCTTCATTTCTCGCACCTGTGTTTATCATAAGCCCCCAGAGATGACTCAGAGGTTTCGGATCATCCTTTGCTTGTTTATCTGTGCCACTGTGTGGTTATGAGAAAATTGGTTCTACTACTGTGCTGACTTGTAAATTAAAAAAGAAGCATTTTACAGAATGCCACCTACAAATCTGTTTGACATGATGGTCGACAAAGAGTTTTCTCTTAAAGTATTTTGTATTGAAGTAGAGATTAAAATGTAGCCTTGGGAACGCTGACAAACTCCATGTTAATCAACCTGACTACTAAAAAAAAGTTGAAGAGGTTGATAGTTTAAATCTAGTTTTAACATGACTCATTTGAACAACTGAGAAGAAAATGTACTTCATCAGGGGTAAGATTAAAACAAAGCAAAACAAAATCCATCCTAACTTCACAGAATCAGCTCTCTTCTATCAGAAAAGAAAAAAATCCACTTCTAGCTGATCTTGATACCAGATACTCAGGAGGCTGAGGCAGGAGTGTGGTACATTCAAATCTATTTGACCTACAAAATAAATTCAAGATGAGCCTTGGAAACTTAGTAAATCCGTTTTGACAAGAAAGAAAAAGGAAGGGAGGGAGGGAGGGAGAGAAGGAGGGAGAAATCATGAAATTGGTAGGGAAATAGATGGAAAAAGGTAATGTAGACCCAGAAAGAGAAATGTTGCATGTTATCTGAGGCTCTTAGCTCTAAATCCTCAGATGTGAGTACATGCCCTGAGTGAACTGCAGGAGCCAGGAAGGAGAAATGGGACCAGTGCCAAGGCAGGGACATTGAAGGGCAGTAGGTGGGGGAATAGAAGGGTACAGGTGATCTGATCAGCTCTAATTCTGGGGGTTTGCTGTGAGATTGTGTCTCCTAACAATGTCAAAAACTACACCCATAAAGTCTCACCAACATGTGCTGAACAAGCACAACAGAGATGCCAAAGTGAACAAAGGGAAGACCACACAGAGAGCTACAGGCAACTAAGGAATGCTGAAAATAAAGAAATAGTCTTCCCTAGGGAAGAGCACACCAACTGGTTTTCCGATACCAAATGCTCAGTCCTGAAAAGATACATACAAGTATTCAGACTTCACAGATTGTATTTATGTGTTTAGGAATATATATATATATATATATATATATATATATATATATATAACAAGTAATGAAGGAAGAGGCCATGAATTTGAAAGGGAACAAAGAGGGTTCTATGGAAGGCTTTGGAAGAAGGAAAAAGGAGGGAATCATATATTTTCACAAAATAAGAAAGAACTAAAAAACCAAGTGCAAGATAGTCTGACAGTGTCACTCTCTGGTAGAACTGACTGCATTTGAGTCCACTTGATATGTTCTCTGGGTCTTAAAAAAGTGCATGGGAGAGACATTCTCTTGTGCTCAACATTCCATAGTTACAGTAGTTCTTTGTCTAGGTCTAGACCTCCTGGGCTTCCACACTCCCTCATCCACATCAGGATGTCTATTATTGTCCTAGTCCAGCTCACGAGTGGGCAGTCTGTTGGTGGGACACTATGGGTGTAGCTTCTGACATTGCTAGGAGACACAGACTCCCAGCAAACCCTCCAGTTCTGACTTTCCACTTCCTCTTTTACAGTGCTCAAAGTGACAGTGAATTTGAAGGAGAGCAAGGAAGGATGTATAAAAGGGAGGAAGGAGAGGCAAGGGGAAATGAAGCAATTATATTATAATCTCAAAATATAAAAGAATCTGTTTTTAGATTCCACCTTTATTTTTTTTCTAACTGCATGTAACTTAGTCTTTGTTTTACAGCATATGTCTTGACCTACATATTTTGATCAGCTTTCTGCAGAACCCTGAGCTCATGTCTGGATAAGTAGGGAATGAGCCTGCTTTTAGACAGCTAGTTGGAAGAAGCCAATCATGCACATGTAACTGGTCTGTTTGGAGGAGACAGAGATGGGCAGTTCCTGTCTAAAAAAACTGCTGTTTGGTTTAGGACAGGTAAATGAGGTGGGAACAAGATGGGAAATTTTCAGCAGAAGGACTGAGAATGAGCATCTTTTGGAATTAACCAAGCTTCTTATCTTAAATTCAAGGGGTAGGAAGTAAGGGCAGAGTGCAAGGCTAGACCAGGGAATGGCCTCATGATGCACAACCCTCCACTGCAGGTTTGTAACTGCTGGAAACACTGTGAGTGGCTCCAGGGCTCTTCTGTTGGGCAGCATAGCTTTCACAAGTAACATTGTCTACATCTGAAGTTAAAGTCATGGAACCATCTGCCACCACTGTGAAGCGGAGGTTGGTTAGGGCCTGCTCTTTCAGACTGTCGATTTAGGGACACCTATTGCTATCCAGGGCAGTGTTCTCGGTTGAGGCAGAGACACAGTCTGTTGTTTCTTGGATGAGTTTGGGATAACTGACCTTTCAGATGCCTGGATATTAAAGGTTCGTTCATCTGTTCAGTATCTCTGAATGTCCTAGGAGTATCCTGTCTGCTTTCTCCCACTTCGTTACTACTGTTTATACAAATCTGTTGGGGCATCAACGTGGTGATTTCTCTAGAAAGAGCTGCTGTAGAGTTTCTGTCCCATGCACACACACACACACACACACACACAAGTGAGCATGCACGCACACATGCACGCACACACGCATCACCTTTCTTCTTGCATTGTGGGAAAGGTACATCTTCAGGGATAGGTTGGAAGAGGCTAGGACAAGAAGGAATGGGAAAGCGAAAAAGAAAGAAAAGACAATCACTCCTCAGGAGAAGAAGTTACAAAGATGGATACGAATTTACACACTGAAGATGAGAAGTCAACCCTGATAAGAGCATGGTGTTGCTATAGATGACGCAGTGTTACATCAACCCACTACAGAGAAGCTGCTGTGCTGTAACCTCTGGTGCATGATGTAAATAGCTGAAAGAAGATACCGGGGAGAAGCTCTTGGAACTGTTCACCTACCAACATTTATTATTCATATTTATATATAGTCTATTGTGAGGATGAATCTTACCAGCAACTATTCTGAGCAACGGGAAAATTTCAAAAGCTATATCTGTGCTATTGAAAGAACTTTCCTGGGATAGATGCTTGTCTGCGAATCCACCTCCTAGAGACCCCAGCTGAAGCCTAGATCCTTCGTGGTACAAGAACAAACAAGAACATGGTGATGGCTGCCACCGTCTTCTTCACACTGCCTCCAGTGTAGTGTCTTGATCAAGGTGCAGTGGTGGCAGTAGACCTGGGATTCACTGTTTTGCACATCTCCTTAGCAACGAGCAGGGCATACATTGGCCAAGATTGTCATCTTTCACAAACTACTTCTGTCAATAAAATCCTGTCAGGGAATCACAACTCTAGCATTTAGCTTTTGATAACTGATAACAAGATAATTCTTACCAGAATCACAGATATTTCTGTGTGTGTGTGTATCTGTACTACATGTGTGTATTGCGTGACGGTGAACATGGTGTCCAGAGCCAGACACGGGGTGCCTTCCTTTGTCGCTCTCCACCTTATTTTCTTTATAAGCCATCTCTCACTGTACTTGAAGCTCAATGTCGTGGCTACAACAGCTGGCCAGCACACCCCCTTGAATCCAAACAGTAGGGTTACAGCCGTGCATGGCTTTTAGGTGGATGGGGGGATTTGAACTCAGATCCTCTTGTTTTCATAGCAATCTCTCTTTCCAATGTGATATTTATTACGAGGTCATATAAGTGTCACGGTAGCTTCTGTTATGTTCCCATATAGCCTAACCCTTTTCTGTAACACCTACATATAAGGGCAGGATGAAGGAAAAGTTTTAACCTCAAAGGTTAAAGCACAGTTTGATGTCTTGCATTTTTTTTCCCAAGAATCAACTGGGTCTTGGTTCATGGCGTTTCAAAGGTTGGCTGGAGCCAAACGGCTGCCTCTCAAGTAGACAAAGGAAAGCAATCGATAACTAGCCAAATAACAAACTTGAAGCAGCTTCTCAAGTGTTTCCCTTCAGTGGGGGAGTCATCACAGAGATTAATAGAAACACAAATGTTACATTTTATCTCGTTGTATCTTGTGATCATATTCAGCCTTAGCCCAGCTATTTTCTTGTCTCTTTGTGTCTTATGTAAGCATAGTTAGAGCTAAACTAAAAAAGACATGGCACAGAGGAAAGACTCTAGGCAAAGTGAGGCTAGGAGTCGGTGAGTGCCCAGGGGCAGGTTCTGCTGAAAGCAGCACTGTGTGTCCGTGGAGGAGCATCCTCTTCGTATCCTTTGGATTCTTTGTAAAGTAGGAAACAAATTGTACCCAGTGCAGACTCTGATTGAGTCAGAGAATATGAGATAAGAACCAATTATGTTCAGCAATTATTTGATTTTAGAGCATTTTCTATTTTGCAACAAATCTAGGAGCAGGGTTCCTACGAAGAGGCCTCCTCATCAGATTATAAGTGCATTGGGAACACGTTTCGTATCCGAAACCATATTCATGTCATTATTATAGAAACAATGAACTCAAGATGAATACAGGACTTGAGTCACCAGGGGGTTAAGGTCACACCCTTCTAGGCTGAAAGCCTGTTTTAACAAAGAGCTGTCTTTAAAGATGCTCCAACAAGAGGCTTTCCATATTAATAGAGCAAACATAAAGAAAACGCCATGTTCACATTTCAGGAAGTTTTTCCAAAAATGTGGCCATGGTTTCTGCCCAGAGTCCATCATGCTGGATAGCAATGGGCTTTGTGATGAGTTATAGACCACCTGCCTTTCTGAGAAAATGAAGAGAAAGTGGATTTTTTTTTTTTTT
>NW_022196899.1:20052265-20096670 GCF_008632895.1 Mastomys coucha
TTTTTTTTTTTTTACTTTTTTGTTTTCTTCTAGAGCTATGTATAAGATTTTCCTATTCAATGATTTTGGCTTCTTATAAGAAGGTTCATTCAGTGCTGTTCAGCCGTAAATTATTTTTCAGGCAACATCGATGTGCTTGGGGTGAGTTCTTACCTTAGTGAGTTTTGAGGCTGAAGCATCCATTGGTCAGTGTGAACAATCAGTGGATAGTATACATGCAGCTGTATGCCTTGTGATAAGTATCTTTGATGAAGAAAACCGGATTGGAAATGCAACTGGCTACTGGCTATAGCAACTGGGGTTTCAAAGTCATTGTTTTCATGGCTTTCTTCTTGTCGCCCCTGCAGGAGTCTAGGGGTGGACCAATGGATTCTAGCAAGAGTAGGAGTTTGGAGACTACGGTGAAGAGAGTCTATCGTGATCTGCTTCTTCCGAAGATAAATACAAGCAAGAAAATGTCCATCTTAACAAATTCCCCCAACAGCCTGGAAGGGCCCCCTGAAATTAAGAAGAGCTGTGGAGAAAAACAAGCTGAAGCCTCAGCTGAGAGAGTCAAACTCACAAAGAGCATCAAAGAAAAACAAAGTAGCGAGTTCGAGAAGGTGGCCCTTAAACGGAAGGCTGACGGTGAAGAGAGGCTGGTGGGAAAGAAAGAGGCCAAGATAATGGAAGGAGAGAATCAGCTAGTCACCACCGTACCTCTGCCTCACATCCCCTTGAAGAACATAATGGATGTGGAAATGAAGCTGGTCTACGTTGACGAAGAGGATGTGAGCTATGAGTTTGCCCAGCCCCACATGTGTCCTGGGCTTCAGGCAACAGGCCAAGCTGCCACCATGATGCCACCTGCAAGTCTCCAGGATGTCACCGCCCTGCCACAGATTGACAAATGGCTTCAGGTAGCCTTAAAGGATGCCAGCTCTTGCTACAGACAGAAGAAATATGCCGTGGCAGCAGGACAGTTCAGGACAGCACTTGAGGTATGGGATTAAAGACAGTATAGATGAGCAGGGACCCATGAAATTCAAAGTTGCAAATTACACTGAGTGGTTCTGACCACAATGTGATGAGAAGTGGTCATGGGGTAAAATTATTTAATATCAGAATTAAGAGTTGCAAAGTTACATAAAGCAAGTAAGATGGGCCAGTAGATTACTGTGCCTTTTCCTGTTTAACATGGTTTTTCTGCTTACAAACCCAGAAGGAAATGGCAACATATGTACAAATGTGGTTAGTTTTATAATTTAGGTATGCATATACCTCCAAAAGCTATGGCACATCAATACGGTGGCGGTCTGTTAAATATATCCTTTCTAAATGCAAGCATTCCATGTGTCCATAAATCGTCCTTTTTATGTAGTCTTTGCAGGCAAACCTTTAGTCTTCAGCACGGGCTGATAATTTACATTGCTATACTTGCTGTACAATGTTCTACATGTTATACTTGTTACAATGCTTGGTACAAGTGACTTCATTTCCCTTGACCCAGCATCCCTTCAAATAGCCGTCCCATTCCAGTGAACTTTATGACGATTATGTCATCTGCAAGCAGGTGAAGCTTGTCTTCTGCACGGCATTAAGAAGGTGCTAGTGGACTGAAATAAACCTAGGAATCACTGTTAAAACACAGAGTAAGTCGTGCGAAAAAGTATGTGGTGTGATGACTCACTAAGCTTGCAGATAGATATGCAGGAAGTACGTAGCTAAAAATTCCAATGGCCTAGCACAATCAGGTCCCCCTGTGTATTTCATTAATTGCAAAAAAAAAAAAAAACATTTCAGTGAATTCTAGATATGCCTCCTGAGCATGGAGACTTCAAAAGGTGAGAGAAAGAAAGTGTGTTCCTTTTGTCTTTTCATCTTGAGAGGCTCAGTATAGTAATATGACATAAATGTGCGTCAAGGGACACCTTGATGGGGGCCAGAGGGAGGTCTAGAGATAATGTAAGGTGCGGTGGTATAGATTTACAAAGTAAAATATTTCCACCACTGTGGGTATGTTAAAAATGTCTAAATCTATAATGAATTACTAGTAGGAAATAATCAACAATGCTATCCCTAAACATTTAAAAAAGGAGCTGAGTATACACACACACACACACACACACGATTCCCAGATAGATATAAAGTGATTCAGTGGCACACAGAGAATCCATCTATTTTCATAAGCGTCATCCGCACCCCAACTGGAAGCATAATGTGCCATGTAAAGCTTGAGGATGTTATTTCTACATAATATTGCCATTAGTAAGTGCTGAGAACCTGGGCTATGCACCAGCCTCTGAGAGGATGAGAGGACTCTCACCTCCACTTTGAGCTATTTCAGCCCCTAGTCCTCTGACTAAGGACAGAATGCTCAAGGAAGACTACAGATAGAGCCCTGGACGTTTCTTCAAGGGTCATCCCATTGCCTGCCGATGTGTCTCCAATAGGCAGATTCTTCATGAAGTAGGATAAAAGAAAGGGTTATCTTTATATCAGTGAAAAAGGATATAAAAAATAAGATATTGTGCTGTAAAACTTCAAATTAGGGCTATGTAAGAGAATACAAGATACCAGTATTAACTGGAAGGAAATACCCAGTTTTCCATAAAACCCAGCGTTCATAATGCTAAAAATCAGCACCAAGATTTAATGACTTGAAGGTGTGTTTGTGCTCAAAAACTGTACCTCCCTCTCCCCCCTCCTTCCATCCCCATCCCCTCCTCCTCCCTCTCCCTCTTTGAGCTCTTCTTTCTCTACTTTTTCCCTTCTCTCTTCCCTGGATTTTAGGAGAGCTTCGGATGCTGACACTAATTACTGGTAATTAACAAAGGTAATTATTTTGAGACCAAAACTTTAGCTTAGACATCTGGCCTAGCTTTTGTTTAATTACCTTGGGAGTTAACTTTGAAATCTTCTCTAGGATGTCTCTTAATAAACAAAAGCTGCTGGGAATGGAAAGGTTTCTTCACTTCTTTAACTCTTCTTTTCATGAACTTAAGCTTGCCGATGTGACACTTCCTTGGGGTTCTCAGATGCTAACATGTAGCACAGCCGTTTTCACATTGCTTGATGTGGCTTTTAAGTGAGGCAGGATGGAGACAAGCTGAGATGACAACCACAACACTAGAGGGAAGGATGCATCGCAAGTTTCTGTGTGTGTGTAGAACATAGTAATATTTAACTATAAATGACAGAAATTGTGAAGTGGGCATCTGGTAGGAGATGTAGATATATTTGTTTCATAGAAGTACATCTAACCAATAAATAAGCAGAGTGTGATCTTCAGAATTTTATATATTATATATATACATACACATGTATATAATATACATATATGTGTATATGTATATACACACATATATACATATATATACATATATATTAAGATATATATGTGTGTATATAAGCATTATATATATACATATATATATATATATATATATATATATATATATATATATATATATTAAGAAGCACTGTCCACAGTGATGTACCCAGTATTCCCACTGCTTTCCTACTGACCAGAATTTCATCATGTAACCATCCAAAGCTGAGGGGGGGGGGGGCTTGGGAAAACATTATTCCAAAAATTTCTCATACTGGGAAGTTCTAGGATACAGGAAGCAAGATAGATAAGGAATCTCTCTCCCCAAGACCATGCTCTAGCCAAAGCTTCTGGAAATTTGAAAATATTTATCAATTGGTATGATATTTCCCAACACATCGAAAAACCTTTCATGGTAGTTTGAATAGGAATGGTCTCATAGGCTCATATGTTTGAGTGTTTGATCGTTAGGGAGCAGTGCTACCTTGACAAGGCGCTGTTGGAGTAGGTGTGGTTCTGTTGGAGGAAATGTGTCACTGGGGGTGGGCTTTGGGGTATCAAGTGCTCAGGCAAGGCCAGTGTCTTTCTCTTCCTGCTGCCTTTAGCCCTGGATATAGAACTCTCAGCTACCTTGTCTGCCTGTGTACCATCATACTCTCTTCTGAAACTGTAAGCCAGCCCCATGAGAGTTGTCATGGTCATGGTGTCTCTTCACAGCAATACAACACTGGCTAAGATACCTTTGTGTTTGACAGTCACAAGCTACACAGATCAATTCTAATCATGTTTTGTGTAAAGATAAAGAGGTCCACAAAGTCTTAGACTTTAACTCCTCAAAAGCAATCAACTCTCAGTATTTCAGAAAATATCAGGTATTTAGGTAAATGTGCTTTTCGAAGTAAATTATCTCTGTGTGCTTTATTTCTCCCTGGTAAACTTGAACCAAGTGTGCAGGTAAGATTAGTTCTGAAGTTTCATTCAAATCAGTCACTATTCTCTCTTGTAATTGTATTCATATCAGAAGTTAAACCATTTAATCAAAAGGCATAAACTGATGATAAAAACAGTAGTTCATATTACTTTTACTCCTAGATGGAGTTTTGGGGAGGTAACTGTGTAAATTCACTCACTAGTGAGTACAAGATTGCTTGACATCTCTTGCTATAATGGCCTTAATACATCAGTTTGATTCCTGGAACGCATAGTTAAGAAGAGAACCAGCTCCTGGGAGATGTCCTCATCCATGTGTGTGCCATGCCACATGCACGTGTGGGTCATGTGCCTATACCCTCAGCAATAATAAATCTAAAATTTAAAAATCTCCTCACTATCAAAATCATAGAGCTTCTTTGGGTAAAAGCGTGTGAAATCACATTTGCATATTACTAAATGCATGCTACTAGTCAATAAATGAGTTAGGTGCCATTAAAATATCGGAAAAAATGTGGGCGAGGGAGAAAGCTCGATACCCTTGCTTCTCTTTTGGAAGATCTGAGTTTAGTCTGAGTTTAGTCTGCAGCACCAATGTCAGTGGCTCACAAATGCTTGTAACTTCAGCTCCAGAGGATCTAACATGCTCTTCTGGATTCTGCACACACACACACACACACACACACAGAGAGAGAGAGAGAGAGAGAGAGAGAGAGAGAGAGAGAGAGAGAGACAGACAGACAGACAGACAGACAGAGACAGAGACAGAGAGAGACAGAAAGACAGAGAGACAGAGAGACAGAGAGAGAGACAGAGACAGAGAGAGAGAGACAGAGACAGAGAAAGACAGAGACAGAGGGACAGAGACAGAGAGACAGAAAGACAGAGAGACAGAGACAGAGAGAGACAGAGACAGAGAGAGACAGAGACAGAGAGAGAGACAGAGACAGAGGGACAGAGACAGAGAGACAGAAAGACAGAGAGACAGAGACAGAGAGAGACAGAGACAGAGAGAGACAGAGACAGAGACAGAGACAGAGAGAGAGACAGAGACAGACAGAGACAGAGAGAGACAGAGACAGAGGGACAGAGATAGACAGAGAAAGACAGGACAGAGACAGAGAGAATATTTTTAAATAGAAAATTGTTAGTCAAACATTCTTGCTATACTCTCATGGGAGGAAGAATTAATTACAATTGCCAACATCCAAGAATATATTAATCAGGTGTTTCTTGTAGCTTGCAGGGAAAACTCTCAAAAGAAAAACTTATCAAAGACTCTAGCTTTGTGGTCTGCACATTGGCACTGTGGCTTTCGCCTTAATCATGGGATTTTAGTATTTCAAAAGCTTCTACCTTCTGAATTAGAGCAGGTCTGTAGACACCCTTTAAGATTTACAGATTCAAAGAGCTCCACTCGAACCAGACATAGAAAACAAGGTTTGACCTCCACAACTGAAGCTGTCCGTTCTCATTGGAACACATGGCAAGGGACTCTAAGGGTACTAATCTTTCCTATCTTCATGCCCAACTGACCTCACAGAGAAATAATTACTCTTTACTCACAACACAGAGCTTGTCCTCTGTGTTGGGTGGTGTGATTTACATTCTGGGGATATCTGCACTCATTCTTCCATTCTGGTCCCCAGATACGCCATGACATGGGTTGTTGCATTGCTGTCGCTGCTGTCACTGCTCAAGGGATGATCAGGCTAAGTGACCTGCCTGTAGTCTGCTAAGACTTGTGGAGCCTGGGTCTGAACACAGCTTGATTCCACAACTTGGTAGTTTAACCAACTGCTGTGTCTGTGCTACTGGGAGAAAGTTGGTTGGAAATAGAGGATTCCAGAGGGACCCACCCCTGCAGAGTTGGAGACTACATTTAAACAAATCCTAGCTGGCCCATGGGGCACATTGAATCCCAGGAGTGCTATGTTTGAGGTTGCCTGACTGAACCATTTACTCTGCTGGTGTGGGCATTGAATGCCCTCCATGGGCCCAAGTGATGGAGGCTTGGATCCCAAGGTGACACTTCAGAAGGTAAGGCAACCTTTGAGAGGCATAGAGAGAGATATGTGCTAGCCATTGAAGGTGTGCCTCAGGAAACTTATGGAAGCCGGGTTCTTTCTCTTTCCTCTCTGGATCATGATGTAAATGAATTTTTTCAGCAGTTCTTTCTGCCATAGCATACTCACAGTGCTTCTTCACCCCAGGTACGAGATGGGGTGGCCAATCATGAATCAGAACATCCAAAACTGTGGAGCATAACAATTTTCTCTATATATACCTTGAACATCCATCTCAAGAGTTGTTATGGCAGAAAGCTCGCACATTTGATCTGATTAGCGCTCTGTATCTCTTCCTCTAACACTCCTTTCTGCCCAACAACTGACCTGGAGGAAACATCTTTCTTCCCTTTGAGCAGTTGTTTCAGCATCAATGGTTCAGAAGTTGGGAATTTCAAGCATCTGTAAAAAAACCTAACTTTTTGAGAGGCTCTCTTAAGAGATTTTATTGCTGTGATAAAACACCATGAACAAGACCAAGTTGGGGAGGAGAAGGTTTCTTTCAGCTCACAACTCTCAGGTTATACTCCACCACTGAAGGAAGTCAAGGCAGGAACTCAAGACAAGGTCCCGGAGACAAAAAAGGAAGCAGAGACTGAGGGAGTACTGCTCACTGTCTTTCTTCCCCAAGGTTGACTCAGCCTCCTTTGTTATACACCTAAGAGCTCCTTCCCACAGGCCCACAGTGGGATGGGCCTGTCTACACCAATCAACAGTTAAGAAGATGCACTACAGGCCTACCTACAGAGAACCTTTGGAGGCAGTTTCTCAAGTGAGGGTCCTCTTCTCAGACAGCTCTAGCTTGTGTCAAGTTGGCCAAAATAACCAGCACAGTGGGTGGGGGTGGGAGTAGGTTGGCAAGAGCATTCCAAATCATACCACCACTGTGTGATCAAAGATGGGGCGGCTTAACATCACTATGTCACCAAAGAGGGAGCAGCTTAACAACCACCCCAAGACAAACAAACAAACAAAAACTAGAATAGAAAGAAAATGGAAATGACATACTCTGCAAATGGAGGACGTTTTGAAAATGGATTATATTGTAATTTTATAGAAAGTTCACTAAGTTGTCTGTTTCTCATTTCACCTTAGATTAGTAAAGCATGGGTCTTAGAACCATCTTTTGGGAATCATTGTTCTAGAACACATTTCCCTTATGGTAATCTTTAAGTCTCCAAGACAATGGAGTCTGCACCAGGCCTTCTGATAAGATTACTCCCAGTGTAATGGAATTTGGTAGGAGGCAGGTCCATTTTGGAGCCCATTCAAGGGGGTTTATTTAATGAAGTAGCAAAAATATCTCATTATAGGGCAGCCTCACCTATAATTGCTCTACTGAGAATAATTCTGTAGCAAGTCTCTAGGGCCTCACAATGTGGATATCCCAGAAAGCTTAATTTAAATGGATTCTAACACAGTCCTGCTTTGTGCAGTAGAATCAGGTACTGAGTACGTGGGCTGTCGTTTTACACAGCTGTGGGTTGTATCCTGATTTCAATATAGAGTTCTCTTTTATTGTTTTCATTAGCATACAAAAATGAGATGCATTGGTACATTTTCATACTTAGATCATTCTACTTTATCCTTATAGCCACCCATTGTCTTCACCTCCCTGCTTGCTAGATTCTTTATTAGCAGTCATTCATTCATATATGTGTGTGTGTGTATGTATATATTCACATATACATGCATATATATACATTATATATATTTTTACTACCTTTTCTTATATCTCTTCCATCAGACTTTTTCCTCCACCCTCACACGAAACCTTTCTATTTTGTGTCACACACACACACATAAACATTTAAATTTAAATTCTACATGTAAGAGATAACATGATATTTGTCTCTCCAAGTCTGGGTTATATTGCTGAACACGATGACTCTCAGCTGCATTTTTCTGAAAATGTCATAATTTCACAATTCAAATTTCTTTACAGCTAAACGAAATCATATATGTGTGTGTATATAGTGTATATAAAGATATAATTATTTATCCAGTCAGTGTATATACCTAGGTTTGTTCCAAATTTTGGCAGTGGTGACTAGAGTATAAATGTGCAAGTACCTCTGTAGTATGTTGACTTAGAATCTTTCAGGTATATACACAAGAGACGCAGAGTTAGGTCATAAAGTCTTTCCATTTTTGGCTTTTTGAGAAACCTTCACACAGATTTCCATAGTCATTGGACGGGCCTATGTTCATACTGGGACTCTTCTCTCTCGATATCTTCACCAAAATTGGAGCAAAATCTTTGTTGTTTGTTCATCTGAGTAGCACCATGTAGAAAAGGATTCCAAAGATTGAAAAACTAAGAAAATGACCCAATCAATAAATGAGATAATGAATCACACTGACAGTTCTCAAAGGAAGGATTTCTAATGGTCAATAAGTATTTGAAAATGTTCACCATGATTAGCCTTCAGGGAGATGCGAAGTCAAACTGCCTTGAGATCCAGCTTGTCTTCCTTCTGTGAAGAAAACAAAGGGAAGCAAGTTGTGAGGAGCTTGCCCTAAACCCTGCTCTAGTTCAAGACCTTCACTTTCAAATGTGTTATCACAGCAGCTCCTCAAGTTAGCTACTCACACCCCTCTTAGAGGCGAACAAAACAAGACAAAAACCTGGTGTTTTCAAAAGCTAACCTACTTCCTTAAGGGGCCACACCCAGTCTACGGGGAGGCTCTTCACACTCCAGGTTCTTTGTTCTTCCCACTGAAAGGTGCATGAAAGTCACATAGGGAGACTGCTTAAAATGCAGATCTGACATGCCTCACTTCAAATTAAGTTCCCCAAATGTTGTCAGTGGTGCCCTTCCAGGAGCCACTCGAGGTAGCAGGGGCCTATGCCCAGACAGTAGTTGGCTGTTAGGTGGCTGCCGTCATCCCTTGGGCATGCCATCAGGAAACTGTTCTGGATGCCTACCATCACAGATCTAGGCAGCCACCTAAGTACAGGGCTGTAATGAGCACGATGCTGAGTTTTTGGAGTCAGAATCTCTGCCTGATGCTGTCTTCCTGTGTGGTGTTGCCGATCCACTCTTTTTCACTCTTCAGAGTGCAGTGAGGGAGAAATGCAGTAGCCTGTGGCCAAATGCTGTCATGCAGGATGTCAGCAACGGCTTAACTCGAACCATGATGAAAGCATAATTTATGAACAAGTTATAACAGGTCTCAACGTTTTGAGCCTCACACAACGTATTTAAAACTTAAAAAGTTTAAGATGTCAGCATTCCAAAGGGTTTTGCCCAGCTGCTTGTTAATAGCATTGTTAATCCACAGTCGTCCTTTTGGGTGATCGACACTGAAAATGTGCCACCCTAAGCACCTACCTACTGTGCACACAATTCTGGGCTTGGTCTTGAGAACCAGGAAACAAAAAAATCTAATCTGCTTTAATTATATTTACAATTGTCCAAACAATAACCCAAATAATTCATTGTTCCCTACTATATTACTCTCTTGGAAAGAATGATCTCCATCAAAGAGCGTTGTAAATGATTAGCTGCTTGTGACAAAAAAAAATATAAGCCTTCTCTTAAATGCACAAATCAGGAAGCCAGAAATAGTTCATTTTCTCTCAGTTGCCAGGTATAAAGTGTTGAACTTTGTATGCTCAGGATTAGACATTTCAGTTTTTCATTGTTGCTGGATTTGTTCATCCCACAACCAATAAGAATTTGGTGATTAAAGACCCTTGAAAAATGTTAGCAAATTTTTATGCCAGAAAAATACTTAACGTGTGTTTCTCTTGACCTCAAAAGATAAAATAATAAACTGAACGATTTTCTTTTCCTCCGTTTCTTCGTTGACAGTATTATACATGCACACAATATGCACTGATTATCCTCATTCCTACCCTGTCCTATCTCCCGCCCACCTTCACTCTTGCCCTCAAATTTCACTCTCTTTCCTGTCTATCTTGTTTGTGGACCAGGGAGGTTAGCCAGTGACACCAGGGTTTTGCAGGTATCTATCAGAGCACAGTGGGCTCAGAAGTGGAGAGACACAACTGAATGCAATGACGACCTCTCTCCCAGAATCTACCAGGAAGCAATAGTTGTAGTTCAGCAGTAAGGGATTGGGGCACATGAGCTCTTTCCTCCATGCATAACTGATTGTTAACAAAACCAGTTTTCTACGTGTTCATTGAAAGTAACTACAGCTTCCTTGAGTCCCTGACTGTAGTGAAAGGATTGCTCTTTTTTCTTTTTTGAGCTTGCTTTTCATAGCCCTGTTCTTTATCTTCTACTTCCTACTTTCTTCTGACTCCCTCTTCCAAAATATTGTCTTGAGCTGTAAAGGTGATAAAAATGTGTTCTTTAGGGATGGTCCCTCAGCTGTCCCTAACCCTCAGCATCTTGTACAACCATCTGCATTCAGTACAGTTTAATGCAGAGAGAGCGTTCTTTGATCAAGACTGCGCGAGTACTTTTTGTCTGAGTCTAAATGGATATTTAGGAGGTAGTTTGATGCTATTCAGTTTATTTAAACAATAATACACTATCCCATTAGACCTATGACCTTTCCAGGCATGAGTTGTAAACTGGCTTATAATACTAGGCATGGATTCTCTCCTGTGGGAACAGAATTCTAATGCAGTTAGAAGGTGGTTGATTGTCACCATGACAGTCATGCCGCTACTGCATGGGGAGGCATATCTTGCCTAACAAGTTGGTTTTGTAGCTCTTAAGGTTCATGAGAATAAAAAAAAAAAAATGTGGTTTTTAAGTAATTAAGCACTAAGAAAAATAAGTCTCTAGAAAAATTAAAATTTACAAATATAAAAAAGAGGTGTTGTTAACACCAAGTATGTCTCTCCTTATCACTGCCCTGAGGAATAAGAACTCAGATGCAGGAACAGAGACCTGACATCCCAGTACCAAGACTGAACATCCATTTCTGGGTCATGTATTTTTCTCTGCTTTCCGTTGTTTGATGTGTTGTTATTTATATGTTAAGGACACTTCTCCCCTAAAATGTGACCTTAGCTGGATGTGCAGAAGGACTTTGGACATACAGCTTCTAATTTAGTTACTTCTGGTGATTCCCATCTCACTCAATGGAACCACAGAGGTTACAGCAGTGAAAGTATGCCGAGAAGAACTGGTCTCTGCTTAGAGCAGAAATGGATCTGAGAGTCCGAGCATTATTATCAAGGATGGGAAGTCTGACAGTTCTCCGATCTGACACGATGAAAACTTTACTCCCAGATAAGCCGGGTTCTGCCGCCCCCTTCCTCTCTGACTGTCCTGACTCGTATCGAGCTGCCCTCCGTTGTCCATATAGAATCGCTTATGGGCAATACAGGGAAGGGAGCACAACTTCCTCCCTGGTATTCAGTGCCCATAGTATGGGAGATAAGGCAAGTGAGGCCTTATGGGTAGTTGGCTATCGGAAGAGAACCAAGCTTTCCTGCTACTCCAGTGGCGTAGAGAACACAAGCAGTGCAGGGGAGGCTTCAAATAAATTAGTCTGCACTGGCTTTTTGTCACTTTACAAATGAGAGAAGAATCACAGTCCACTGGATAAGAACACCAATCTCATAGTTCTAAATATAATTTTAATGCCCTGGAGATCTACTGAATGTATGTGGCCACTGTCAGAGAGTCTGCCATAAATGTGTAGGATCCGCACCATGGGCAGACCTTACACAGTGATCATGTTAGCCCCATGAAAAGAATATTGATTGAACAACTACAGGTTGAAAATCCACTATCCTACATGATCATAATTTCTTCTCCTTTTAATAATTTACAATAGGTATAACCCATGTCAAAGTATTTTAAAAAGAATTGGTAGATATATAAACATCCTAAAACTATTTTTAAACACCCAGAGACAAGTATAGTGGTTCAAACCTGTCATCTCAGTACTTTAGCCACATGAGGATCAAAAGTTTGAGGCATACTGGGCTACATAATGAAACAAGCCGTGCATCAGAATAAAACCAAGAGGCAATCCAGATCACATGTCAGCCATTTTGATGTGGTTATTACTTGAGGAGTATGCATCCCAAAATGTCCCAGTGACTGCTCCTGCAATCTTCAACATCTGAATTCTATGCAATCCATATGTGTAAGCTCAGAATGTGCCAAATTAAAAACAAAAAGCAAAAATAAAAATATTTTTAAATGGCATGAAAAATTTACTCTTTGGATGCCCGCATTTAAAATAATCTCAAATGAATTCAAAAGAAAACGAATTTGCTTAATGACTCCTCTCCTGTTAAATGCCTAGAAATATGTTGATGCTAAACTCTGATTAATGGCTAGTTAGTTTCTCTGACTGAAATACTAAAATCATTTCATGTCTGAAGACCTCACAAATATGCTTGATTGTTCCATAAGAAACTGATCAAGATGAGTGAGGTCACTTCTATACATCACCGGGGTCATTTTTGTTTGATTCAAGTGATAGTAAATGTTAATGTAATTTTAAAATAGTTAACTCTGTAATTACTACAAATCAAATCCCTATCAACCCTGCTATAGAATTCTTATGCATCCCTACATAGTAATGAAACTGATGATCCTCTCAGGACTCACATGCACTAAAACTGATGATTCTAATGCACATACTAGAAAATACTACCAAATACCACTCCTGTTATCTAAGTTTATTTTCTAAATTTTTTGGCAGAGATAACAAAGCTACACAAAATGAAAAATGGTGGTCCCACTCTTTCCTCCCCCTCACGCCCACTTCCCCATTTCAGCCCTGCTTCCTAGTGCAGCTCAGTGTTTAGACAGATGCATGCCATTGCTGGCTAGAAGAAACCCACTCTAGTCTGTCCCAGAAACCTATCATGGAGTGGGGCTGTAGGTTACTCTTCTGATTCTGCTATGTACAAGAAAGTTGTTGGCAATTTCTGTTTCAATAGTTAATTTTTGTCTCCCCTGTTGCTTCATTTGATATTCAATAAGGCAAGAGACACATTATTGCCACCTGGGAGATAATCCTATCCCTATCATAGGCAGATTTAATCAGGCAGGGGTGATATCCAAGGAAATGGATTTCATTGCAAGATCTCTGTGTGGTTTCCTAGGTATATGCATTGTTACGGAAACCTAGAACACTAGACTTGTATATACTCGGTCACCATCAACTTTATATCAAGAAATAAATAAATTCTGGCGTATTTGTTTTGGCCAGTGGTGGTGGTAATGGTAGTTCTAGTTGCTAATAAACAGCCATTACGTTTGGGGATGAACTATATAATAAAGTCAAGCACAAATCATTTTTATAAAAATTATACTACTTGAGTAAGAATCCATCATGAGCCCTGAATGTACATCATTCCTGCCCCCCCAACTCCTGTGTCCTCCCTCCCAAATTCATGATTGCTTCAAGTATTCTCATATGAATATACACACATATACACACATATATACATATTCATTATATATACATATATATATATATTGTATAATATATATAAAGTTGAGATGGAGCCGAGAAGAAAAGGAGTGGGTATTGCTGTTTTTCATTTTGTGTAGCCTTACAATAAATTTGGAAAATAAAATTAGATTGTGGGAGTGGCATTTTGTAACATTATCCTGAATTTGTATGAGAACCATCAGTTTTAGTTCATATGAGCCTTGAGAGGATCGTTGGTTTGATTACAAATGGGATTGTATAAGAATTCTGTACCTGAATTGATACACATCATATACATTTATGTATATGACATGTATTGATTCATGATATGCCCATTTAGGTTTGCTTGTTTGTACATGCATGAAGCTAACCACTTAGGACTGGACTACCGAATAGGAGCTCATCCCTGGAGGAGACTGACTCCCTGTCTCAGCAGGCACTGGAGAACCTGTGGTCCTTCATCTAGTGCTGGGACCATACAGTGATTCCCCTGCCACACTGGCGTGTAAGCTGGGCCTGCTACTATGCTGCTTGCTGAGAGTTCACGGATGTAGCTTCCTTCCATGGCATAGAGCAGGTTCTGTCTTACAGCATACGTTCTAGGCTTCTGACCCTCACACTCTCCCAGCCCCGTCTCCATGAGTTTCCCTGACTTTAGGTACAGAGGTTGTGTTGTGGATCTGTCAGTTGGGTTGGGCACCACACAGTCACCTCTCCTCTGCATTTTGACAGATTGTGGCTATCTATAATAGTTGCTGTCTGTTACAAAAATAAGCTTCTCAGATGAGGGGTAACAGCTGTTCTTCTCTGTGCATATATAGGTAAACATTTAGATTACAGTAGAAATTATGTAAGTTTAGGAAAATGGCACTAATGGATTTTCCTCTGAGGTCAGTCACTTCTCCAGCCATGGGTAGTTGGCAATGCTTACAATAACGGTCATGAACTCCTTCCAACTAAAAAGCTGTAAGTCCAGTTAGACAGCTGCTGGTTTCCCTAAGACTAAAGTGCTACTTCTGCACTATCGTAGACCTCTTTCCAGACCAGTGGTAACTGATAGGAGGACCAACTACACCTCTGCCTTGGACAACACCTTGCACAACACCTTCTGAAGCTGAGGGAGTTCTGAAAAAGGAAACCTCCACATTAGTTCCAGGTCTGTTCCTCGAAGTCCCGTGTCAGAGGTGTACAGTGCCTTCAGAAATAGGAAATGATTTTCATGTACTTGGAGGCAACCAAGGGCAGTGGAAGTCATCTGCATGATTTGGAAGTCTCTTAGATGTCTCTAACAACTTGAAAGAAGATGTCCTATCCCTGACACAGGGGTCTCTGGTAAATTTAACCAAATTATTAAGTACTCACTTTTCTACTTTCTTTCATCTTGTCAGATGACGGTACGGTAAGAGAACATTATGCAACAAAGATTTGGATCTCATGGTATTTAGAGTCAAACGCTAGACATGGTTCTTATCGCTGCTAATGCATTAGAAATCTATCACATGTAGGCTAGGTATGTGGCTCAGTGGATGAGGCACTTGCTGTGCAAGCATGGAGCACCTGTGTTTAAATCCTAGGATCCATAGGAAAATCTCTAGGCGCTCTTGAGCCAGCTACCCAGGCATACATAGGGGCTACTGACAAAAGGCTATTATCACAAAGTACGGGACAAAGACCAACATCAGAGGTTGCCCTCTGACGTCCACACATGCGCATGGCACACATGTGGCAGTACTCACACATACATGAACACGAACAAATCAAGTGTCCAGTGTTAAGTCTAAAGAGCAAGGGGTTAGGATGGCAACATTTGACAAGGTCCGTGGATAATGAGAGCAAGTGATGTAGCAGACATTATGTGTGAACTTTTCTACCTTTGTAATAATCCAGTAAGATGGAAACTATCATCTCAATGAAAGGAAAAATAGATTTAATAAAACATGAAGTACTCATAGAAAAGACAAGAGGATTTTTACACCAGGCCTCAAAAGATAAATAGCTGAATGGAAAAATAGGGTAGAGAGAGAGAATGGGAGGTGAGCTTGTTGTTTGAATAAGAGCAACTTGATTGGCAACATGGAGACTTAAAGAAGAAGCATAGAACAGAGTGCATGCTGGCTGGAGGTAGGTGTGGGGTTGTAATAAGGCTGGATAGATGGAGCAGTATTCTAGAGAGTTTTAGACACCAGAAAGACATTGAAATTGGTGTTGAAGGCAGGACATGAGACCTTGATGTAATATGCTGGTTATTTTTCCATTATACAAGGCTTGATTTGTGATGAAACAGCAAGAGTGAAGAAGACAGGAGAGAACGGGAAAGAGAAATCAGTAAGTTAAAATGAAAAGGAATTGGTGTCATCAGGATAACAGAGAAGAATGGCGGGGGAAGACAGACCTAGAAACCGACTGGGCACCAGGAACCATGGAGTTTTGTCATGTAGTAGTGTTGCACATCATCCAGTAGGCAATGAAAAGTCTGAAAGGACCATTGTGGAGACAGGTTGAGTACAATTTTTATTTTTATTATCCACTCCAGAGTAGAGAAAAATACATTATTCAATTCCGAGTCCTGACCTGTGAGTAAGTTGTGAATCAACTTAATGGAGTGTGACTGATACTGTGTTTAATTGAAATCATGAATCTGAATGTAAGGAAGCACATAAGAAGGAATAGAGGAGAAGAAAAGAGAAAAGAGGAGGGAGGAAGAAAGAAGATGGGGAGAGGAGGGGAAGAGAGGAGAAGACAGGAGAGGAGAGAGGAAAAGAAAAACATTTGAGTTTATTGAACATTGGAAGGCAACTTTTCCTTTGAAAGGCTTATTCTGTGTATTTAGGCATATATCTCTCTATAAAAACCAGATTAAGTAAGAGAAAAGAATGAAGGGAAAGAAAGAAATACTATTTTTCATGTGCTGGGGAGAATCAAAGTTTGCGAGGGGAAAGCATGCATCCCGCTGTGGGTCTTGATGCTAAGGGTGTGAAAGCCACAGCGTTGGAGGCAGATTTGAGAATGAAAATACTAGAAGCCATTATAAGACTCTGGGTGTGATTACAGACGAGACATGTAAGGGCAGAACAGAGTCAACAATATTAGCAAGTGGGGAGAGGAGAAGGCAAGAGAGAGAAGCAAAGAATGGGGAGGAGGGAGGAGAAATGGAGGGGGAGAGGAGAAGAGGGATGGAGGAAAGGAGAGAGGAATGGAGGGAAGAAGAGAGGGATGGGGAGAGCAAGAGATGGAGGGAGGGAGGAGGAGAGAGGGAGAGCGAGAGGGAGAAAGGGAAGGAGGGACAGAACAAGGGACAGAGGGAGATGATGAAAATTTGCAGACCCAGAACCACTTTGTAAGGAGTAAAGCCACGCCAAACAGGACAAGCATTTGAAGAACTGAAGAGACCCAGCTCCTGACTGCAGTGTTGCTGGGAAGGCAGTAGCCAGGCTCACTGTTACAACACATCCAGCAAAAAAGCACAGGCAGTGCCTGGCGCCACCTGAAATATCAAAAAGGGACAATGGCAAAATCCTGAAGAACATGAATAATTAAGAAAGGGATGGCCCCCAAGCTGGGAAACTAAAGGATTAAATTCAGTAATAATGGAGAAGTGGTCACTCATCAAAGACTGGGAAAATAGCCAGTTAACAAATTCCCAGGAGTTAGGTAGTAAGCTGCAAACATGGGGAACTACCCAGGTAACAGGAAGGGGTGAGGGGCAGACACACAGCACAACACACAGCACAGCACCCGGCACACAGCACAACACACAGCATACCACACAACACACAGCACACCACACAGCACACACACAGCATACTACACAACACAACACACAACACACACACAGCACACCATACAGCATACCACACCACACACCATACAACACACACAGCACACCACACAGCATACTACACAACACAACACACAACACAACACACAGCACACCACACCACACACCATACAGCACACACACAACACAACACATAGCACACCACACAGCACAGCACACCACACCACACCACACAACACACAGCATACCACACAACACACCACACCACACCACACCACACAACACACAGCACACCACACAGCACATGTGCAGTGAAGATTGGGATACGCTCTGATTAAAGGCCTGAGATTCTCTTTGGGATACAAACGGACTCCCTCCTGCAATTTTTTACTAGCTGATGGTCTATACCAAGTAGATGTCGGCTTGTAATCCCCTTGTGCAGACATGATCCTGGAAACCCCAGCCAGCCCAGCCAAAGAGCAAGGGGGGGTTGATGAGTAGCACTGCGAAGGGGTGATGGTCTCTTGGTCCCTTGTACCCCTGCCTCCTTTCTCCCGTGTGGAGGGGTGATGGTCCCTTGGTCCCTGTACCCCTGCCTCCCTTTCTCCCGTGTGGAGGGGTGATGGTCCCTTGGTCCCTGTACCCCTGCCTCCCTTTCTCCCATGTGGAGGGGTGATGGTCCCTTGGTCCCCTGTACCCCTGCCTCCCTTTCTACTGTGTGGTTACTAACAGAAAAGCACTAGTAGCAAAAACGTACAGAGATTGTGCAAACTGTTCCAGTGATAAATTGCTTTTATAACACACCTTTAAAGTTAGTCAACAAGGTTGTTTGTATATTTTGACATGTTCATTTATATTTATTGGATTTTTCCCCTTGTTTTTCATATTTGAAATATTACTGAATAATTGTTTATGATGACTCCGGGGAAATGTATCCATGTATATACTAGCGAGCACAGCATTTTAATAAATGAACTGCTTTACTCACCTAGAGTTTTCAACAGGTTACCTTAAATTACCCATAAGCAAGAACTCCCCAGGGGCCTTAGGAGCACACTGTGTGTGCATGGACGTGCAAGCGTGTGTCTGCTGGTCCCGTGTTGGGTGCTGTCATGCGGTTTGCTGTGGCTCATTCTTGGAGCACTGGCTTCCAGATAGGCATGAGAATTATTTGTTGGCATGAGAAGCTTTAATCAATCCAGAAATGTTTTTAAATACCAAGCAGAATGGTGAAAAAATAATCAATATTCCCACTCTCTGATGTTTTCAGAAGGTGTGAATATCAGTAACAGGAAATTTCACACCAGTTGATTGGTTTTCGTTTTCATCATTTCCTGGTCTCCAGTTTTATTTTAGCAATTTATAAAGCAAAATAAAAAGATATTTAAATGAATTTAAAGTAGCTCATCCTTGGTATCAACATCAAATTCAGAATGAACTGATTTAACTCTTATTTACATGGGCAAAAAAACAAAACAAAACAAAAAAAAAAAAAAAACAGCAAAGACAGTGTCTGCGCGATTGTGCTCCTAACACTGCAACACATGTCATCTCACACCACAGGACCTCTATGCTGACACCTGGCGGCCCGCTCAGCAAATCTGGCCCACCCTGAGAGCCTTTCCTCTTTAAAGCAAGCGTGTGAGCCTTGCAGCTTGGGTGGCATGAACACTGAGAATGTATTTGAAAGCAGGTTCTGATGTCTAGTGTTTGTGGTCAGAGTTCAGCTAGGAGGCAGAATTTGGAGAGCAGTCTTCCACATGGGATTGTCCACTTGAGAAATCACAGTGCTTTATCAATGTCCCTTGTTAATTTAAGCTGCAAAGAGGTAATTTAGAAAAAAAGAAAGAAAGAAAAAGAAAATGAATTCCAGACATCCCGGATAAAAGAGGGAAGAGGTATTGGTGTTCAATATATATATATATATATATATATATATATATATGTCTACATATATATACATACATATATGTATGTATATATGTATATATGTGTGTATATATATATATGTGTGTGTGTGTGTGTATATATATATACACACATATCATGCCTCTAAGCACACCCTGGTGCCAGGAGCTAAGACAGAGAGCTGCTTGGTAAAAAATCAGTTCACCCATACTCTGTTGACTGGCCCATGGAAGGGGCATGCTAACTATCTCATTCCTTCTCTTACATATATTTCAAATAGTTCATTTTTTGAATAGCAATGTACTCACACAGTTAAAATGGGAGAAATTTCATACCCTATACTCCAGAAACCAACTTCATTTCCAAAGAGGCAAACACTGTTTAATTTCTTTTTTTTTTTTTTTTTTTTTTTTTTTTTTGGTTTTTCAAGACAGGGTTTCTCTGTGTAGCCCTGGCTGTCCTGGAACTCACTCTGTAGACCAGGCTGGCTTTGAACTCAGAAATCTGCCTGCCTCTGCCTCCCAAGTGCTGGGATTAAAGGTGTGCACCGCCACCGCCCGGTCTGTTTAATTTCAATACCATAAACAGAAACAGGATGGCAATACACAGTAGTCTCCCTCTATCTAGACTTTTCCTTGCGAGGGTTGAAGCCCCGTATGTATCAGGACACCACATGTTCCTCCCTCTCACGTCATGATGTTCCATTAGCTTAAGGACATACGTCAGCCTTGATGAACACCTAGGGTATTTGCAGTACCTTGCAGTCAGAGGTGGTCCTACGGAAAATAACCTTGAACACACACCCACACACCCTTGTGCAAGGACGCAGGCATGTGCAGGCTATGGTCCTAGAGTTTACACGGTTTTGAAATTCTGACAAGCATCCCACATTACCGCATCATCCCCACATGAGCAAGCCTGTCTTTCTTTATTCTCACCAAACCATCATGTTGCCACATTTTATCGTTTCCAAAATCATAGCTTTAAGAAACATGAAGCAGATGCATGACTTGAGCAGCTGCACATTTGCTTGGATCCCTTCCTTCTCTTTTTTTTCTTCATGTTCTGTCCTAGCGTTCTTATACATCCCGGCTCCCTAATGCCTTAGCAAGGTACGGAATTTATGCTGGGAACAAGCTGGGAAACTCCTTTGCAGGTAAATGCATTTGCTACATGTGAGGCTTGCTTGGTAGAGTAGCTGAAAGCCACTTTACTTCCTCTTTTAATTTATGTTCCTTTATAAACTTGCATTAAGACCCCAATTACTGTCCCTTAGCAAGACCGGTGCTGACCAGAGCACCCACTGACTATGCCAGGAGGAGACTGTCTCTAAAATAAAGTACGTGGTCATGTTTTCAAGAAATGGGATAACAGTTAAGCAATAACATTTATGAAAAAAAAAAACTCTTCATCTACAAAATTTGAACCCTACTCATGCAAGTAAGGTTCATGCAAAAAAAGCATTGTTTCTCTTAGATTGAGAGATTCTAAACTCTACAAAGGCTGCTTTGGTAATTTGAGAATTAGCATTTAAGATTAGAATGTCTTTGATTTGGTGTTATTTCTAGTATGTCAAATGCAGTTCTGCTATTTCTTGTGGAGAAACTCTTAGAGGAGAAATAGAGTGGGTGGTACTACTGAAAACTGAATATCACCTGGAATCGGCTTAGTACTACAGTTCTACTCATTGTGAGGTATTGCTCCTGGTTCAATTCTGTGGAAACTGTTATATCTCAGTTAGTATCGCGTATAATCCATTGTTTTCTCCTGCTACATATTTACTCTAGAACAAGGGACATAAAATGTCAATCAATAATGACTCTGACAAACATGATTTCTATCCCAGGATTCTGTCCAAGAAATGGTAACACTTGAAAAAAAAAAAAAAAGGATAGTTTTCTTCTATGACATCAGCAGACCAGTGCCAAATGTTGCTTTTCAATTGCCTCCAGTAATACTTTGAAAAAAAAAAGAAGAAGGTTATAGCCGGATGACAGATGGGTCAATTTATGAATTACTTTATTTACTCTTCATTCCTAAGAAATGAAAGAGAAAGAAACTTTTAACTTCACCTTGACAGTAGATTTTCTTTTTTGGGTTTTGGTTTGGTTTGGTTTTTTGCCTAAGACTGTTTTTATTTGAATGCTTGGAAGTGGTTTTTTTATTCCATTTTGTTTTACTGTTCATGTTCTAAAGTCACTGGGTGGTTAGTGTGCATCAACACTTGACTTACTAAACCTCAAAAGAGGTTGGGATCATTATTAACCTCCTACAGATACAGAAAGAAGAGTTTCTGAGACGTCAAAGTCATATTCCTAGCAGGCTGCTGGGCCCAAGTTTGAACAAATGCCTACTGGTTCGCAAAGTGCACCATCTAACTGCTTGGATTATCAGTGGAGTAGGAACCATGTTTCCAATAAACTCTTACACTGAACCCTAAGTAATGGGTGAAACGTTTTCCACATTGCCCAACTGGCGCCGCATAAAGGGCACATAAGCAGAATAAATGCACGCAGCTGTGAGCTCAGTGCACTGGGAAGGAAAAAACAAAGACTGGGAGGCCAAGCAAACACTCCTGTGATGTGCCCTCCTTGCTCCCCAACCCACCTCCGACTCCATGGAAAGGAAATGGAGTTTGACAGTAAAAGACCAGGACTCGTGTCTATCTATCTGTCTCCATCCATGAGACAGATAAAACAGCTTACTTTTCATGGCAACTAAAAGAAAGAAAGAGATGCACCCCAAGCCCTTCAAGGATCTCTTCACCAGAGGTGGTGGCTCTTTTTCCAGTGCCATTTCACAGAGAACCTACCTGTGTGTATACTTTAGCATAGATACCTGCTGGGAGATATATGTCTAACCTTAACGAGCATTTCCCAAAGAGTTACAACCACAAGCTTGTAATTTACCTTTAGCTCCAAATTACCTCCATTTTTAAACCATTATATAGAAATATAATGCCCAAAAGGTGGATTTGGGTTTAAATATGTATGATTCCTCTATCTAAATAGTCTTTACACAAACCACAAAGAGAGAGGGTGACTGTCGGCTGCTGCCTGACAATGCGAGAAATGAGACACTGTAAGGAGAACTGAGTATATAAGCCCAGCCGACCAGCATGGACACACGTGGGCCTCGGTTCAGCAGTGATTGAGCCAGGTAGAGCTTGACTCTCTCTCTCAAAAGGTGTGTCTCGTGGTTTACCATACAAAGAAACACAAAAGAAGGAGAACTGAGAGAGTCCAAGGCTTGAATGAGGAAGGATGGGGCAAAGAGAGAAACAGGGAAATGTCAGAAAATCTGTTCTATGTTCCCCAGAAATCAAGTGAGCACAAGAGTGCCATCCTGGGCTTACCAGGAGGCAAAAGTGGAGAGAAATGGTACTCAGTTAGCCAGCTCTTACTTATGGAGGAGGAAGAGGAGGAGGAAGAAGAGGAGGAGGAGGAGGAGGAGGAGGAGGAGGAAGAGGAGGAAGGGGGAGGAGGAGGAGGGAAGGAGAGGAGGAGGGGGAGGCAGAGAAAGAAGAACAAGAACTAGAAGAACAAGAAGAGGAGGAGAAGAGGGAGAAAAGGTTTTGAGATTTTTGTTGTTGTTGTTGTTTTGATGTTTTGTTTTGTTTTAGCTACTAAGTTCTGGAAGAATTTTTGGATGGAGCTGACAAAGAGTCCAGCAGCACCATTTGAGGTTTCTTAGGCTAGAAGTTTAGGGTAGAGATCTGATTTTAGAAGCATACAATAACCGAAAGCAAAATGTCCGGCCTTTGTAGCAGGTAACTCCAACCTGCAGGTAACTCCAGCAGGTAACTCCAACCTGTAACCTTTGGAAGTTCACCTTAGGCATTCTGGCCTGCTGGCATAGTATGTGAGATGTTCGTTCATGCAGAATCATTGTATGCAAGATTCAAAATTATAGTGTGTGCCTGTCTCATGTCAGGAACTGGGTTAGGCTGGGATATAATCTAAAGCAGTCCTATTCTTTCCCTTATGAGGAATATTGTTTAGAAAATTTAAAAAATCAATAAAAATGTGATCTATGCTTTAGTAGAAGGACAAGGTGCTGTGAATGCACAGCATTTTTGGAAACTGTGGTTTCCAACCCATGAGTGTGTGCATGCGTGTGTGTGCATGCGTGCATGAGTGTTTTCTACAGGTGTTTCTGTATATGTGCGCGTGGATTTCAGGAGCCCTCAGGTGTCTTCCTTAGTTGCATTTAACCTTGTGTTTTGAGATAAGCTCTCCCCTTGATGTACATGGCCCAGGTTGGCCTGTGCTAGCTAGCCAGCGAGCCCAGGGGAGCCATCAATCCTGTTCCCCAGCTCTGGGATCCAAGTAATCACTGCTATGCTTAGAAATAAAGTCAAACTACTAACATCTTCTCAGGAAAAAAATATAAGATGTTTGAAAAAGAAAAAAAAAAACAAGGAAGGCCACTATATTCTAGCAACATCATTTCATTTAAAGGACATTCTAAATTTAAAATGCAAGAATATAATCTTAGAATGAAGACAGACTCTCACCAAAAAGGAATGCCTATAAATCACACATACACACGCGCGCACACACACACACACACACACACACACACACACACACACACACAAACACACAGTTTCAATTCCAGAAAAATTACAAACTTGGTTTTAATTGTGACTGTGAAAATCCCTACAGTAGGAAAATTATAGAACAATGATAAAGTACAGTGGCGGGAGGGGTTCAGAGGACTGGTATCTCTCACATACGTCGAGGTATAATGAGGGCAGGCATTGCCTTCATAGAGGCCGTAGATTTAAGCTGATACCTAAAGGAAGACCGTAAGATATATGTGACGTGGAAAACAGCACCAAGGCCGTCCCAGTCCAAGATGTTCACTTTGCTGTCTGCATTTGACTTTCTATGACTGTTGTAGTAAATGATCTAAACCTAACAGCTTAAGCAGCTCCATCTATTATCCTCCTTGGGTCTCTGGATTAATGTCAGAGTGTCTTTGCATGTTGTGTAGGCTCAGAGGAAGAATCTGGTTCCTCTTTCTTTTTTTTCACAGTTCTGGAGCCCACTGTGGTCCTCCCTTCCAGGATCCCTCTTCTCTCTTCAAGGCCATCAGTGTTCCATCAATTCTCCCCCTGGATTTGGCCTCCCTCTTTTCTATTCATAGAACTCTGTGATTTGAGGAAGACCACCCACAAGGCTCGGTAGGGTGCCTTCCTCATCATAAAATCAGAGGAGCAGCAACCTCCATTCCAGCTGTCACTGCCATACCCTTGTCATAACATGCAACATAGTTACATGCCACAGAGAATAATATGAAGATGCCTTTTGTAAGTCAACATTCCACCCACCGTGCCCTTTGTATGAATTACATTGCTCCTTTACTAGCTGTTGGTTCATCGAGAGCTGAGAAATTATGAAACAATACTTTATTCACAAGCTAAGAAGGGCTAGCCGGAGACTGTGGACAGGAGTAGAACCCATGAGCCTTCAGGCCAGAGGCAAAGGCATAACAAGGAGTAGAGCGCATTTATCTGCCCCTTTGTGTTAGAGACTATGTCTCCAAACCCTGTGGTGCTGATGTAGAGGAGGCTCAGTGATGCCTGTACATGCAGTGAGTGGGTTGTAGTTGAGATGAACCTCAAGCCTGGGGAAGTGGAAGATTTTTAAATGGTTGGTTTGCTAAAAGCAGTCAACTTGGCATATCCTAGAGTCGCCAAAGAGGAAAACATCCACTGAGGAACTGCCTGGATCAGACTGACCTGTAGGTATAGGTTTGTAAGGGATTGTCTTGATTAAAAGTTCATATAGGATGGCCCAGTCTACTTTAGGTGGAACCATTCCCTTAGCAGGACTTCCTGGGCTGTGCAAGGATGCTGTCTAAGTTCTTGCCTTGCATTCCCTCAAGGACGCCACCTGGAAGTATAAACCCAATAAGCCTTTTCCTCCCCTGAGTTGTATTTGGTCAGGGTGTTTTATCACAGCAATAAAGAAACTAGGACAGATGGTAACCTGCCTTGCCTTGGCTGGTCTCTCCCAAGGTTGCACTACATACCATCTATAGAGACACAGTCCGTGTGGAAAGTAGCCACTACTGTCCCTCTAGGGAGGCAGATGTGAAAGTAGAAGACCTGGCAGGAGTTACATTGCCCTGTGCCTAATAACCTAGTCTACACTTGATTTTTTATATACCACTTTATTCAATTTTATTATACACTTTAACCTCTCTTTTGTTATACACTTTAACCATTTTCTCATTATCGAGAAAAATATACTTTCTTTTATTGGTGTGCTGTTGATATGAAAGCATATTGACTCTGTGGCTAATTTAATAAACAAAAGATTAATGCAAAAGGCAACTTGACCTAAGTTTGTGATCAAGAAAACAAATACTAACACGTTTTCTCATTATATCCCTGACACAGACAGGCAATTATCTATGAAACCCAGGTGCCAATGCTATCTTGATGTGAAATGAAACAAATTTGTTTCTACATAGTAAATCTAAACCCACCATGCAATGACCAATCCTGTCAAGAGCTAGGCTTAGCAAAATGAGCCACACTCTAAAAGACTAGTGACATCCGTGCCCCTCATAGACAGAGACCTAGACTTTTTTCAAGGTGGCTGAAAGAAGGGACACTATTTGAATAGCAGGTCTTGAAGCTGGGCTGATCCAAGGCTTTCCTGTGTCCCTGATGTATGGAGAAGGAATACATCTCCTTCTCTAAATCCAGGAATGTGCTTGACAGAGCCAGGAAGCCTAAGACCCAGGGTCAGGGCCTTGGGGAAGCCGTGGCTCTGGTCCTGAGAAGGCACCTCTTCAGACTCTCGCCAGGGCCAGGGCCAGGGCCGTGGCTCTGGGTCCTGAGAATGCACCTCTTATGACTCTCGCCAGGGCCAGGGCTTTGGGGAAGCTGTGGCTCTGGTCCTGAGAATGCACCTCTTCAGACTCTCGCTAGGGCCAGGGGCCTTGGGGAAGCTGTGGCTCTGGGTCCTGAGAATGCACCTCTTATGACTCTCACTGTGTGCTCAGTCTGGAAGGTTCTGAAGATATTCTGTATTTCCCTTGTGTAACATTGTATGACAGTTTCTGCTAGCTCTGTCTCATTTCTCCACTGAAAATAATATATAAGACTTTTTTTTTAAGATTTATTTATTTATTATATGTAAGTACTCTGTAGCTGTCTTCAGACACCCCAGAAGGGGGCGCCAGATCTCATTACAGGTGGTCGTGAGCCACCGTGTGGTTGCTGAGATTTGAACTCAGGACCTTCAGAAGAGCAGTCAGTGCTCTTAACCACCGAGCCATCTCTCCAGTCTGATGTTGGACTTCTTAATAAGCTTGTTTGGCATTACACATAGCTTGTACAAAACCTCCTGAGCCTACCTATCTGATCATCGTAATCTCTGATCCCCTGAACCCTCCTTCTTGGCACCCTGCCACTGAAGAATGGCCTGCTAGTCCAGGTCAGGAAAGAGGCCTACTGGGAGAATAGAAAAGATGGTAAGGAGGATGTAATGTGACAAATCACGTTATATACACGCAGGACACCGTTGCAATGAAGCCCACTCTCTCTGTTTCACTGCTGTACTCTTATTAGGAAAACAAAATATTGTAATGGCAGTACTCAGGGAGTACAAGCAGAGATTCATGAGTTCAAGTCCAGTCTGGGGTATGTAGAAAAACGTGGGAGGGGAGTAGGGAGATGACCCAGGGGAGGAAGGGCTCACCTGTATATACCAGGAACAGAGCTCATATCCCAGAACCATGTAAAATCCAGGCAAGCATGGCGGCCACCTGCATTTCCAGCCATTGAGAGGCAGAGGCAAGGATTTCCCTAGTGCAACCCATGTGGCTAGACCAGCAGAATCAAAGGAGTTCTGTCCAAGAGTCAGCGGTTGACCCTGACTGAATAAATAAAGTGGAGAACGGTCAAGGAAGACAACGGACATCAACTTCTGGGTTCCACACACGTGTCAATGTTCACACACACACACAAATCAAGAAATAAAATACCTAAAACAAAACCTTATTGAAACAATAATGATTTTTGTTTTACTGGTAATAAATAATCTAATAATAAAAGGAGCCATGAAGGATTTAAAAAAGAATCTAACAAAAGACATCCTAACCATGAAGTAATGGTCCCAGGTAAACATCATTTGCTCAGATTCACTAATAATGGAGGAAAATTGTCAGTGTCCTCCCACATAAGCATCCCGAGACAAATGTAAAGCTAATCAGGCCACAGGAAAGGCAGCAATCTTTGCTCAAAGACCAGATTCTACTCAGAAGCACTGAAATCCTGTATGCAGTATATAGATGCAGTGATTGCCTACAATCTCAGAACCCGGTGTATGGGACCCTTGATGGTTCTAAAAATGAGAGAGCGTCACGCCCACTTTGACCATACCCTTGATCAATGACAGATAATTATCCTATGCTAAACTCATCATGATGAACATACTGATAACTGAAGCACTTAAGGGTTTGTCAGGGAGCACGCAGACTCCACAGCCTTCCTTATAACAATGGCGAGCAGAAGCTGTTCATGGGACTGCGTATAAAAACCGCAACCAGCGAGCCTGGGTTTTCAACCTGGATCCTTCTTCCCACCTGAGCTCAGAAACTCTGAGGCTCAATTTTCCCATTCTCAAAGAAAGGTTGGCCGTGTGCGTAACCTGAAAGGGATGCTGCAAGGTCTAGAGGCACCGGGCACACGTGTAAGCCTTCTTCAACCCTGCCCGGTCTTCATCTTCGATATTTTATTCTTGCTTCAGAATTTTCCTTGACAGATCTATACAGCACCCATTACGATCAGGCTTCTCAGTAGCCCGTGTCCAGTTGAAAAGAGGGAAGCGTGGGATTGAGCTGCTTAGAATTTTCCAAGCCACATTCTTTGACCCTTCGGTCTTCAGAAAGGACTGCGGGCTGAGTGCCGGGGGCAGTGACGCTATGCTGGTCTTTTACCTACACACCCCTGCCCCCACCTCATGTCCTAGCCCCTCCCTCTGGCTCATCACCAAGGACCTTTCCATCACATCACAGATGGGCTCATCATGGCATTTCCCCCTAGTCCCCACTCTACCCTCTCCTGATACAAAGTGTCACTCTTCCTCCCTCAAGTCTCAGACTCTCCTATCGGAGGCTTCACTGGCTTCTTTTCTGGAGGAGTCCAATGAGCCCTTATCCCTGTCTTCACTGACAGCTGTCACTGATACGGGCAATCACGTCTCCATCTCAGCCGTTAACCTCCTCAGAGTTGCTGCCTCCTGGCTACTTCCTGAAATTCTCTCCTAGGCACCAATTTCCTCAGCCATCCACAGATAAGCACACTGCAATTGTGCCACTGAGATAGACTGAGAAGGGCCATCTGATGTGGTTCATGTGCCTCTGCCACACGGAAGTGGGGGAAGGGGTGTGCACATCAGGGTGTCCCCTACTCTCCATTCACAACTGAAGTGAAAGATTGCTCTCGAAGCAGCTTCTTCCCCTATGCCCAAACAAAACGCGTAGACATCATTTGAGCCGCATCTTTCCTCGCTGACTTTCCCTGGCGAGCTCATCTCTTACTTGGTCATAAGAAATAGATTACCTCAAAACATGCTCCAACCATGTGCCTACTTTCTAAAATACCATAACCACCAGTGTGTCACGAAGCCTGGCAAAGAGAAATTACCGCATCTGAAGTGATCTGTCCAGCCTCGATAGTTTTGACTCCAAGAGGTGTTCTGCCCTCTGCTTATTTTCCCTGCCGTGAGGCTAGCACACCTGCCATAGCCAGTGGCCAGTATTTCCCTGGTAGCTTGCATATAGCTCTTCCAGTATGACAGAGATAGATGAGTGAGGGAGTACCTGTGAGGATGTGGGGAAGGGGAAACCCTTTTCAGAATATACTATATGCAAAAAAAAAATTTCAATTAAAAATAGTTTTAAAAGATAAAGGCTAATTTTGAGGTGGCTATCATTTCTTTAATCTCATAAACATCAGTATAGGCTGCCAGACACTGTTTGCTAGGAGGTAACCACAGGAGTGAGCAGGGCAGGTGTGGGAGATAAAGCCTAAAGGGAAAGAAGTAAACACAGATGGATAGGCATGGATAAGACTGCCCAGCGGGTGACTGTACCCGCCCAGCGGGTGACCGTACCTGCTATCAAGTCTGAGAAACTGACTTGGGTCCCCAAAAGCCACAGGGTAGATAGAGAGGACCCACCCCTGTAAGTTCTCCTCTGATCTCCACATGTACATGGTGGCACATGTGTGTGTGTGAGTACACACACACACAAATGAATAAACAGAAGAAAAAGTATGGTTTTCTTTAAATGACAAAGTATTGTTATTGGACAACTGGAAGCACTTCTTCCCATAGGTCCAGCCACAGGATTTCCTTGGCTTTCTTTGGCTTCAGGTGTCAAAAAACACCACTCTAGCCCCGGTCTCTGAGCTGTGACCCTCTTTAGCAGGCCTAGCCATGGAAGCATGTTAGAGGACCCTACTCTGCCCACCTCTGAGCACCTTGTGTGTTAGCACTCTCTATACATGCTGCAAGACTAACTTCTGGAACCAGAAAAGACTTCTTATTCCCACCTTCCTAAACAGGGGCCTTGTTGGCTCTGTGTCCATACTTATAGGTGACAAGAGAGGGGGGCTGTAAATATATGTTTGCCTGTGTGGCCCATGTCACTGATTGCCTATGAACATGAAGAAAAACCTGTGACTGAGGTTACAGAGTCAGAGGTTCCCATCTTTGACACTGTAGTTTGATGTTGTCACCTACACACACGTTGGACCTCATTTGTTACCGCCCTGTGACATGCAATGTAGCGGACACAGTTAGACACTTCTGGTGGAGGCAGAAATGGAAAGTGAGGGGATGCCTAGCTGCAGAATGTTGGGATAGGCTGATAGCACTATTCTGTCATGCTTCTGCAGAGGACTCAGTGTTCTGAGAGCTCTAATCTGAACCTCATTTTCCAAGTGGTTGGGGGTAGGGTGTGTATGTCGAGGCAGGAGCATGGAACATGCTTTATTCAATGCTGCATTGAATTGATTTATAGTTTTAAAGTAGTTAGAGATATAGAATGCAGTCTTTCATTTCTACTCTTGCCATGCCCTGTTCTGCTGAGATGGGCCCGGGACACGGTGCTAGAGGACACCCTCCAAAGAGATGGAAACTTAGCTGGTGAGCTCCTCCAAGACTTTTCACTGTCATGGTCAGCAGCACATGGTTAGTCAAATGATCTTCTGTTCATTATTCTACCACAGTTGGAAAGAAAGAAAAGTCGTATCTTCATCTTCATAAATGAGAAAATGCATTTAATGAAATCCTCAAAACAGCTGCATTCACATCCACTTAGTATTCCAGAATAACAATGTCATTATCATGAGAAGCCGCATCTCTATGAACCTAAATTTTGACATTGTGCTTAGGCGGTAAGTATTAGCATTCCCTCCCTTTTAAACTTGCCCAAAGACAAGGACCCAACCATCTAGAAATATTTAACCTGGCTCTCAATATCTCAGCTCATCTATCATTAATAGTATTTGATTTGTTCTTTGATATTTTCACACGTTTATACAAGGTATTGTGATTTCATCCTGCCAACTGTCCCTAGTGACCCCTGTCCCCTCCCAATCTCATGTGCTCCTTTTCTTTTAGTTTTGTTTTGTTAATAACCCACGGAGTCCAATTAGTACCATCCAAATGTGAATGGGTGCAGTGCCATTCACTGGGGCATGGACAACCTACTCATGGTCATGTGGAAGAAGTGCATCCGTCAGCAACCAATAGCACTGCATTCGGCTGGAATTTCGATAGACTAAATCATGTACATGTCTTGCACCGGTAACCATGGACATTGCGTATCGTATTGACGTATGTATGTAACACCTGTGCCATGTGCAGAAGTCTTCATGTTTCACCAGCGTGTCTGTCTGGTCATGCTGACTCGGACTTCCTTTCCGCATGCTGGCGGGCTTGGACTTCCTTTCCGCATCCTGGCGGCTTGGTAAGCAGTTTTTGTGAGGAAATGTGTGCTTTCTTAATCCCAGCGCATTTGGGAACGTCTTTACCTCACTGTTGATCTGTCTTCACCGCGGCTGCTCTATGTTCCTTTTTTACGACAAGAGTTTTATCACATTGCCTCCTGCTGGTTAAAATCCGCTTTCATCTCTCTCCAATACCCCTCTTCAAAGATTCAGCGGCAGCCTCCGTTTGCTCCATCGCTTCCTGTTTGTTTGGCTGGCCATTGCCTAGAGCTGCTGTGAAGACCGGGAAGTGACTCATTATTCTCCCAAATGGCTCTGTGTCTCCATGCAGCATTTTTAAAGGCAAAACCCACAAAGATACATCAAAGTTGGATGAGGGTTGGAGTAACCTTGAAGCATTTATTCCCAGCAGAGAATAGTAGTTATTTTAGATATAACTTGCCAGTTATTTTGGTTAATACATCTAACCCAGAATCAAGACCATAAAAATCTTAAATATGTTGCCAAGGCAGCTGCGACCATTGGGGGGAAGGGAGATAAAGGGCTAAAAAAAACTGTCTAAGCAAACACAAAGTGGAGTTGAAACAGGATGGCCATTTCAATTCATCTGTATCAGCTAGAGGACAGTAACTCCCCTCTCACCCTCCAGGCGACACAGAGTCAGGCACTTGGCATTGGAAGGTAGTGAATGTGGAAATTCTGGTCTGGCTGACGAAGAGGCAGAAGCAGTTAATCTAATATAAACAAGTCATATGGTATTTCTAATTTGGGTAAGAATACACATCTATTTTAAAGCTGTTTGCCTGGTCAATGTCAGGCATCTGTTAGTTCCTGTGTTTCTCTCCATATCCCTCTCCCTACACCTCTCCCTCTCCCTCCCCCTTCTCTCTCCCTTCTCCATCTCTCCTCTCCTCTCTTCTCCTCTCTCACCCCTCCTGTTTTTCCTCCTTCCCCCTCTGTCTCTCCATTTCTCTTGAAACTAGAGAATCCATGATGATATTTTGGTATTCTGCCATCACGGTTGTTAAATACATAACAGAGCTCCCCCCCACACACATCATTATGTACCAGCAGTTTGGTTGTTGCTCTCTGACTGTCTCTCAGATTCCACAATAGAACCATGAAGGCCCCTGTTGCTGCCTGTTTTAACAGCTCACTTTCTGGGAAGTGTCAAGCTCTTCTTCCCAGGGTTCATCCCCAGGGAACATCTAGGGTTCGTGTAGTTTTCTGCACACAGATCTCCTGCACCTAGTAGAACTCGGAGCTTTAAATGCATGCTTCTGCTTTTGATCTTCTCACATTTTGTAACTTCATAAATTAGAGAATTCATCCATAATATATCCAGTGGCATCTTTGTTTAAGCACAAAACCTTGGCAATAACAGAAAATGCCTAAAGTAGAGTCTCCCCATTGGTTATCAGAGTGACCTCTGGGGCCACACTATCCCTCAGATCTTCCCAACAGCTTCCCTCGGGTTGTCACTGTACCCCAACTCTTTCCCCTCTTTCTTCTCACCTCTCCACTGCACCCCCAACTCACATCAGGCTAAGGGATCCAAGGTGGCTTTACACAGGGCTTGACACATTCAAAATGGAAAATTCATCCTTGCATGCTCTACTTTTTAACAATTTTTTAACAATTTAACTTTTTACCAATTCTTTGACAAACTCATACATATATACTGAATTGTGGCCGCTTACACACACACACACACACACACACACACACACACACACACACAGCTTTAATGTCCCACTGCCCTTCCTCTTGTGCTGAAATCCTACTGGTTCCCAAGAAGCATTGTTTCCCTAGAGGCTCCTGAAGCCCCACCCTCACTGACACAATAAACGTTCATAGGCGTCTCCTGCTCTCCATTTAGCCACCCACGGGCCTCCTAACTCTCCTCACCTCCTCAGTCTTTGTTTAGTACCTAGCTCCGGGATTGTCTCAAGTATATCTCAGTCTCCTGGGTTTTTTTTCCTTATTTTTTCTCTTCTTCTCCTTTATTAAACAAGATATTATGTATCGAGCTGGCCTCAAACTCACCACCTAGCTAGATAACCTTGTACTTCAGATTCCCATGCCTCTGCCAGTCAGTAGAGAACTGAGATCCCATGGACAGACAACCCCGGGACAGGCCATCCTGGGACCAAACCCAGGACTTTATTGATGCTGGACAAGTACTCTCCTGACTGAACTAAATTCACAGTTTCTCTTTGAGTCTTACTTTTGAGTTTTACTCTTTCCTTCTGAAGGGCTCTTCAGTGAATTCAGGTAAAAGGGATCTTACCTTAAGGCAAATTGCAAGCAGAAATAATTCTGTTACCCGAGATAGACATTGTTGATGCTTTATGGTCTGTGACACACTAATACTAAATAATTATTCCTCTGAAAGTCTACCATTACTAAATACCATGGGGTTTATTTGCTGAGTCTGGCAACACTGTTGGAGCTCATATCCCAGCAGGCTTGTTTTCCTTGAAGAATACTCACTTAAAAATAATAATAACCCCACACTTTAAGTTAAAAAAGAAGAGGAAAAGAAAGCAAGAAAAACAAGTAATGGGGCATTTGGAAAAATACTTTTCCTCAGGAAATTATTTTGATGACCATGCAATACAAACACACACACAGGCACACACACACTTATGCTCCCACACACATATACACATGCACACATGCATACACATATATACACACACATGCATGCATATATACACATACTCGCACACACATACACACATGCATGCATATGCACATACATACATACATATATACCTGTACATGTACATGCACACACAGGTACATGTGCATACACACACACATACACACACACAGGCATGTACATGCACACATATGCACACATGCATATGCACATCCACACACATATGCATGCATACATACATGCACATGTACATGCACACACAGGTACATGTGTATGCACACACACAGAGGCATGTACATGCACACATATGCACACATGCATATGTACATACACACACACATGCACACATACATGCTTGTGCTCCCAGGGCTCTGGGTCTTTGATCAGTTGCAGGCTTAATAAAGAAAGTAAAAGTGGTTCATAGTTTGTATTGTTGTTTAAGAGCTAAAGCTTTGTATGTTCCAACTGGAAAATCAGCACCTCCCACCTCTTACTTCACAACTTTCTGCTGCTTAGAATGAAGTTTGATGGGGCTATAATCTCAGTGGGAGAGTGATTCCAAAACATAAAACAAACATCTTTGGCTCATAGATTTACAAACTGGAATTCCCAGGTTTGGAGAATCTCCCCGCTGCCTTCTCTTGAGTGACAGCAGAGTAGGTAGAGAAACAGTAAGGAAAATAGTCATGCACGACAGATAGGTAATGGTCCTTGAATGAAAACACCTTACACTGTCAGAAGCTGCCTTATTCATGGGTCCAGTACTAACCCTGCTAAGGTCAATGGCCTCACAACCCAGCACTGACCTTCACTGATCCTTTAGGATGACGATCCTAAAGGCTTCACTCTCTCTTAGTACTGCCACACTGGAGACAAACCTCTACCCCAGACACTTTGACACAGTGAACCACATCCAAAACAGAGCAACTTTATACTACAATATGTGAGGAACATGACCTCTGCGGCGCACTGCAGAGGGGAAAGGGATTCTTAGCGAGGACCGTAGACTTGGAAACTGGAAGCCACGGGTTTGACGAGCCTCACTGTACATTTTAGAATGGAACTGACTATTGTTTTATATTATGAATGTTTTTATCTTGGTTTGCTTATTTATGTTCATGGTAGTGTTGTCAGCCACGCACTCCTTGAAATCAGAAGTGATTTTCATAATGAGGGTTGCATTTAAGATGTCTCTGACTTGTCAAGGAACACAGACAGCTGACCTGGCCTTTTACCCTGTGTGCATCAGCTCCCTGCCAATCTTTGCATAGTACCATATTTCAAAAGTTTGCTTGATAAATTGAGGCACTGGTAGAAATTCCTCAACAAACTAGGCCATTCTCAGGAGACTGACACATGGTATCAGTAATAAAGGCATTGTCAAATATAGCGTCAGGGGAGTTGGCAAAAATGGATTTGTGTGGGCTGGAGAGATGGATCAGCAGTTAAGAGCACTGAGCAGTTAAGACTTCTTCCAGAGGACCCATCTTCAATTCCCAGCATCCACATGGTGGCTCACAACCAACGGTAACTCCAGGCCCAGAGTGTCTGACACCCTCCTCTTGTCTTCACAGGAATTGCATGCATATGGTATACAGACATACATTCAGACAAAACACTCATACATGTAAAATAAAAATAAATCTTTTATAAAAAATTTAAAGGAACCCCAGATTTCTTCGTGCCCCATAATTAGTGTAATCATCACTAGAGAGTACTGCTGTGTGTGTGTGTCCTTCCATTCCATATAGTCATTTTCTTCTGTGCATCTTCATGGACATCAGTGAGGCAGGTATCCCTAAAGAGTGGGTGATGGGAAAGAGTCTGCCTCTGCATCTTGAGCATCTGGGGATGGAGCATAATACCAGGGACCACACCCAGCCGAAGGATGTTCCACAGTGCTAGCGAGTGAATCACAGTTCCCTGCACTGGTGACGACTGTACTGTGCATGAACAGGTGTGACTCACAGTATGTGTGATGTGGGACCAAGCCAAATCAGAACTGAGACATATTGCTTTTTTGATTCAGTCTTCTACTGTATTAGCCAACAGATACATTTTAATCCAAGGAGTGCCCACCAAAAATAAATAAATAAATAAATAAATAAATAAAAACAATGCTCTCATCAGTTTTTCTTCTCCTTATATTTGTCCTTTTTACTCTCTCTTTGTTGACATGAGACGGGTGTCTGTAGACTCACACATCTACTGTCTAGAAGACAGTATTTTTGCCAGTCCTATTGGAGCAAGGACTGAAAGACTATATTGGACTAAGGTATTTAAAAGTGTAAATTAAAGTGTGCCTGCTGGGCACAGTGGTTTGTGAGTTGAGACCCGAAGTCAGTTATTTACTGTAGCTTTGTGACCTTGAAAAAGTCAACTAAATCCTTCAAGCCTACATTTTATCCTCTGTTAAAATGAAAGTACTTTTAGTATGGGTAATGAAATAGAGGTAGGAAGCTTAGCACAATTCATGTCATATGTAAGTAGTCAGTAAATAATTTCTGTCCTCACTACTGTAATATTAAGTTTATATTTCACTAGGGTTTCACTCTAAAAGTGTTAGAATTATCACATCATATGGGTTTCTTCCCTTCCATATGGCTAGCCAAAATGTCAAATGGAACCTTTTCCTTGGTATGTTTAGTCTGGGGTGTCTGAGTCATTCATTAGCAGACAGGGTTTGTGGTGGTGTCTCCTCGTAAAGCTTTGTTTTCTAAGCTGGGTCAGTCTAAACCTCACTTCCTATGTAGCTGGGTGAATTCCATGATTCCTTTCAGGGGTGGAAGACATTTGCACAGAACCCTCCGTGGACTCTGGTAGGGGTACTGGTCGAGGGCAGGGGTTCTCTTCCTTCTGCACTTGGACCTGGAGACTTCTGTGTAAGCTATCACCTGCCACCACACCCCTGAAATCCTGATTATTTCTCAAGCAGAAGGACAAACTCCTTTCTGCTTAGGTGTCAGTCACCACCTGCAGCCAGGTTCTCCACCAGAGAACCTCACAATCGGCTTCAAATCCTTACTCACATGATGGACGTTGCTTATGGACGTCTGTGTTCTGTTGAAACAGCCTCTCTGTGGAAACCCACGGATACCGCTCTCCATTCTCATTCTGGAGCCTAGCTTTTCTTGCATAGATTTTGTGCCTCTTTTCAGCTGAAGCCTTCAAATTTGAGAGCACCACTCTCCCCTCTAATTCTTACCCCTATCGGTTTTCAAAATCATAAGACAGCATGAAGACTGACAAATTTCACGTAAGTGGGGTCAGAAAACAAACGTACAAGCAGAATACTCCAGACAGTAACATACAGTCCCAGAAAAGCCTGTATTTGAAAGCAGGAGAGTTTCTGGGTGTCTCTTTCTGTTCGTGGATGGCGTGACCTTGACAGGACTAGGTCTCTAAGCCTGCCTTTACTACCTACAGGATGAGGCCAGAGCCTGCCCACCCCCCTCCTGAAGTGCAGTGAAGATCCCCTAGGTAGAAGTGTTGTACCCCCTGAGATGTTCTCCGGGAACTGTACCTTCTGCAGGCTGTGTTATAATTAAGGGCCAGGGGGGCGTCATTGTTCCCTGAAGCCAGAAGATCACATGGCGAGGCATGCCTTTGGGTTTTAGGACACAGTGAAAAAGAAGGCTGATGGTATCGGCTAAAACATGCTGACATTTTTCCCTGAAAGACCAGCGAATAATTCCCCCTTGTTCTGTTTTTAAGAGCGAGTTCCCTTTCTGAAGTCATAATATTGACTAATATATTCCCCTCATTTACATAATATAATATATTCTTCAAACTTTTTATTATCCCTGAGTGGCCATAAAAATCTCAGCTGTTTAAAATGACTTTTTTGCAGATTTACAACATTACATAAAAAAATTTTAGGTGTAAAAAAAAATATTTTCCAGTGAGCCAAAACTATCGTAGCCTCATAGATGTTTCTCAAAAGGTGTTCTTCAGCATAGCAAAAAACCAAGGTGTTGATTCAAACACGCATCCTCAGAAGGAAAATAATCGGTTGGTGATGCTGTTAATTTTACACCAACTAGATTCATGCCTGATTAAATGACCTCAGAATTCCATTCTTTCATGGCTACAGAAAAAGCTAGATATACACAAATATAGTACCCTTTAAATACATACATACATATCTGAAGTGTTTAAGGAGAAATTTTAGAAGATGGGGAGATGCGACTAGATTTGAATAACTTGGAAGTAACTTGGTAAGGTGAAGTATAAGTTGGAGCTGAGTGTTCTAGCTCAGGTCAATATCACAGGGCTACTGCCTGTCGTGCAATGTACTCAACCCCCTTGCTCCTCTCTTCAAACCCTTTCCAGAAACATTTCTCCCCTGACTGGGCTACTTACTAGATGCTGGCTCCATTAGAACTAAAACGAAACAGAGAAGTTGTCTCAGGACACTATTTTCTAAAATGAATTATATGAAACTTTAGACTTTTTAGGTGTTCTTTAAAAAAAAAAAATTGAAGTGAGTAAATGTCTATGTTCAAAGTCAGTTTGTAGAATATTGTATGTCATCTCATCCTTTCTGACATTTTCAATATGTGCCTGAGCGCTCTGTGCATTGGGCAGCCCTGCAGGGAAGCTCACCATTATTCGAACATGGAAAGTTTTCCGATATGACAATTTGCAGGTATCCTGAAGGATGGAATTCTAGAAGTGGTTCTGTCCAAATGGCACCTAGGCCAATGGAAGGAAAGCAAGAATGGTAGATCACAGAGCCCTGGTTTTTTTTTTTTTTTTTTTTTTAAATGTGTCTTGGCATGTGTGTTGGCATCTCTTCCTATCCGGGTATGCACATTAAGGATGTAGTAAATAAATCCTTAGAGATGTCTTTGCTTTTACAGATGAAGTTATCGGTCCTGTTTCAGCACATCCCAGCCAGAGCAGTGTGTCTACCCCTGCCCATGTTCTTAAGATAGAACTTTGGATGTCAGTGCAGTACCAATGGGCCTGGAATGAACACAGCCTTAAATGGAACCTGTGCCATTGTCTTGCCCTCACACATCCTGCCTTTCACACGAGAGCATGCCTCCTGGAACACACATATCTGCTACAAATCCTAGCTAACTTGTAGGCAAATGTCTTGACTAAATTGAGACCAGTCGTATACAACTAAGCTCAGCCAGCCTCAGTCAGCCTGCTATACCATGCTCACATGCATGCATGCACCTGTGTGCGTGCACACGCACGCATGTATGCATGCTTTCCAAGTTGAACAAATATTGGAAATCAGATGGTTTGGGAGTGTTGTCAAAGTACTTTCATGACAACTTGTGCTGGTATAATGTATTTTATCACATTTGCTACAAAATAATTAACATGGCTATCAATGTCACCAAAAAAAAATGGAAGAGTCCATTGAAACAAAATCAAGGATATAAACCTGTGGATTATAGGCATTCCTTTAATTCTTAACTACTTGAAAACTATGCCTTGTCAAAAGCACCAAGAATTGTTAGTTCCCTTGGCTTAGGGTAGTTATACCAACATTCCTAAAGGAATGCCCTCTCACAGAACTCAACTTTTCTACTTACAGTTAAATAGTATAAGGCTATGAAGAACATTTAATTAGTAAAAAAAGATTGGACAAGGCATATCTTGTTTATATGTTAAAACTAAGAGTCTCACAAATATTATCCTCAATTGTCTTACAAATACTAATTTTCACATAGGTACTAACCACAGAGGAGAAAGAAGAGTCCAGAAACTGTGGCTCAGCAGTTCTTTATGGAAACCACTATCTCTCCAGCCTGCTTGGCACAATAACCCAAGGCCTGCCCCAACAAGCCAACAAGCCCTATGAGCAGGCTAGAACTCTGACCGTTCTCTTGCTGTGGCACTCCCACTATTTCTTTCCTTATTCATCCATCACGTGGTCTAGCCTTCTGTCCTTCTGGAGTTAACCAACTCTGTTTCCTCTGAAAACAGGGATGTGTAATAGTAGAGCGATTAATAAGCATAAAACTGTCTTACGTGGCTGTTTGTTCAATAGATGTTGACTTATGAGTTTTCCTACATAGCCTACATTCTGCTATCATAATGGTAATCTAGTGATAAGAGAGTGGGGTAATGAGAGAAAGAGAGAAAGAGAGAGAGGAGAGGCAGATAGACGTAGATAAACAATGACAAGCTGGGTGGTGGTGGCTCATGTCTTTAATCCCAGCACTTGGGAGGCAGAGGCAGGTGGATTTCTGAGTTTGAGCTCAGCATGGTCTATAGAGTGAGTTCCCGGACAGCCAGGGCTACACAGAGAGACCCTGTCTTGAAAAACCAAAACCAACCAACCAAACAAACAAACGAAAACAATGACAGAGTAGAAAAGAAGGACAGATATGGTAGAAATGGTCCTAAACGGCAAAGCGATCTTTGATAGTTGTCAGCCAGCTGAGGGGCAGTACCGCACACCACTTGAGACTGAAGTTAGCTGCAGACATGATTTGAATAGTAGTCTTTCCTCACCCTGTCTGAAGATTTAATGCCCTCTCTTCAACCCAATTTCCTCGTCAGAAAATTGGGAGTAATAATATTTAATAAGAAACCATCTCTGAAGGATTGTTTTTAATAGGATACTGTTTATAAAGGACGATTCCAATGCCAAACACAGGACTCTCAATAAATGTGGGTTGTTAGAACAACTGTACAAGACCTGGGTTTGCCTCCAATGATATATTTCCTTGGCAACACAAACAACTACCTTAAAATAAGCAAACTTGTTAACATCATCTCCATTTTAAACTTGTAGCCTTCGAGTTAAAATGCAGGGGCATAAGGTAAGATTTATTGTATTCTTTTATCTCTCCTTTTCCACATTTTATCTGCCTTTACCCATTATCTCGCTAGAGTTTGGGGGTATCCCTTTAGCAAGTCCTGAAGGTTAATGCATTTCATCTGCATGCTTCAGAGCATACACAAATTACTGGCTGGTCAGACCAAGGTGAAACACAGGGGTATGAAGACTCAGTGGCCACACCTCAATTGTAAGGGTACCTAGGAAGAAAAAAAAAAAAGCAAGCAAGGCTGTGTGGCACAGCTATTTTAACAAATGGGAGTAAGGATGATTAATTACTTCTAACTGTCATTCAACAGCTTGTCACCAGGGGAGTAGCCTCATTTTCCATGTATTTAATAGAGGTCACACCCTGACCTACTTGGCTGGAAAGCATCGCTCTGGAAACCCTGAAGGTCCTTTAGGGCCCAGCGATATGTGAGCATAATTCTCCTCTTCTTGTAGCCCTACACACCAAAATGTCTCTCCTGGGAAGACACCTGAGGAGATCTGTGTGGCACCATGCTGGAAGTTACAAGTGATGAGCTCCTTATTCACTCCTCCTCCCCATGAAAAACAAAAAGGAGGAAATGTGGAACCATCTGGTGTTATTCTACAGAGGAGAGATGCGTCCCCTTCCCTTGAGGGAGAAGAAAAGACACCCGCTGGTAGAAAAGCGTTAATTCCTAAGATAAGGCACTTGAAGCTTTGACCATTTAGGTTAGTATCTGAAAGGGAATTTCAAAGAGTCTGTGAAAGAGTTTGGAGAATGGTGGCTGAATTGTTTTGTCTAATTCTCCCTCATCAACATCCACTAACCTACAAGAAGAAATGGGAGAAAGCAAAAACTCTATATAGCTGCCAAGAGCTACAGACACCAAGTGCAATTTTATTTTAAAGCCTGAAGGGAAAACAGCTGATACAAAGGAAATTTGGGTGTGTGCATGTGCGTGCATAGTCTGGCGGTAGAGTCTACACAGGCATGCATGTGGCCCTGGACTTAATTCCCAACAGCACACATAAACAAGTCAACCTTACCTAAGCCCTTTGCATGCCTAATTCATAGACACAGGGGAGGCCTGTTGCAACCAGAAAATCAGCAGACTCTCCCTCTTCTTGGAAAGTCACGTCTGGGGTGCTCAATGCTATTTTAATCTGCAATGCGACTCTATTCCTGTGTACCAGTGTTACGTCTCATTAATTATGTCCAAGGCAGAAGTGGCTGAATCAGGTGGTGTTCCCCATATTGAGCCACCATAATGACAGAGAAAGAAGAGATGAAAGAAAGAGCAGTGAGCCCTTAGGTCTGACGCTTGTTTCACATTTGCTGGCTCCTCTCTTTGCCCCCTTCCTTTTCTCCTGGGAAAGGTGACCTTGCTAAACGGCAGTTCTCAGGTAAAATGGCACACCGATGAGCTGAGGAGAGCAGCTCAATCTGCCAGTGAGCCTATGGACCAGAAGAATTTCCCCTTACACAAAGACAGGCCTTCAAAGGAATTCCATGGGATGAGGGAACAGAAGCGTAAAGCTCAAAAGTGGAATCCAGAAGGTGTATGTCCAGGAGAAAATCACCAACCTCTGGAGATGCAAGGGCTACATAATTTCCAACAGAGTGCTAGACGCCAAAATAAAAAGGCTGTTGAGTGGGTTAAGACACAGAGCTCATAGAAGCGGAAGTTTTCACATAAGCATAAATCCCAGCTTTGTGCTAGTAAGTGGAGCAGATTAGCAGGTGATTTGACATAGCTTTAGTATCTGGGAAATGGGGTGATAAGGCCTGCTTTATGTACTTCATAGAGACACCAAGACTTTAAATGCAATCAGCATGTAAATGTGTCTCAGAATTGGTAAGAGTTCGTTACTAATGGGATCTTTAATATCTTGCATCTTTTAGGAATTGCCCTATAAATTTCTAATTTTATTTGAGATAATATAGATTCTTATCGCTTCTTGCTTCTTAGTCTAGAATTTATTCTGCAATTTAGTCTTTAAGTTTTAAAATTTTTCATTATTTCCTACAATTCTATAATCTCAACCACTCATTCAAAATAATCAAAAGAATATAGTTTATTAAAAGACCTCTCGCAATTTGAGAGTGTTTATATATGTGTGTGCACATGTGTTCAGGTATGTGGGTTCATGTGCTGCATGTGCATGTGGTGGCCAGAGGTTAACCCCAGGTTTTATTTCTCAGACATTGCAGACCTCTCTTCTTGAAACAGTCTCCTCACCACATAGGCTAGGATGGCTAGGTGATTAGCCTGTAAGCCCCAGGGACTTGCTGTCTCTGCCTCCTCAGCACCAGAATTACAAGTGTGCATACCATGCCTGACTTTTATGTGGATTCTGGGGCTCAACCTCAGTCCTTCCTAATTGGGAAGCAAGCCGCTGCTGACTGGGCAATTCTCCTGGCCCTTTCTTTAATGCTTTGATTTGAGAGAACACATCTTGGTTCCCACTTCTGCATCTTTGTTGGGTTTCTTCTACACTGGCTTCATTCTTAGCCCTTCATCCCCTATGATAAAGAAAGGCCCCGTAGCTCTGGGCATCTGTGAAATTACAGCATAAGTGCCCTGCTGAAAGCTATCGCATGAGCAGAACATTTCCCCAAGTCTTCTGCGTACTTTCTGCTTGTAATCCAGTGCTTAGGAGGCTAAGAAGAATGGTCATCATATGTTCAAAGTCAGCCTGGAGCTTCATACTAGGACCTAATCTCAAAAAGAAATATAAATGCAGAACTTGCCAAAATCCCAGGCTTATGGGAATTAATAAAAATTAGTATGAACATAAAAGACAAGATGCACTTAAAGCTATGAGTTTTCCTCTTAGGACTGCTTTCATTGTGTCCCATAAGTTTGGGTATGTTGTGGCTTCATTTTCATTCAACTCTAGAAAGTCTTTAATTTCTTTATTTCTTCCTTGACCAAGCTATCATTGAGTAGAATGTTGTTAAGTTTCCATGTGTATGTGAGCATTCTATTGTTTATGTTGTTATTGAGGAGCAGCCTTAGTCCATGGTGATCTAATAAGATACAAGGAATTATTTCAATCTTCTTGTATCTGTTGAGGCCTGATTTGTGACTAATTATATGGTCAGTTTTGGAGAAGGTACCATGAGGTGCTGAGAAGAAGGTATATCCTTTTGTTTTAGGGTAAAAAATTCTATAGATATCTGTTAAATCCATCTGTTTCATAGTTTCTGTTAGTCTCACTGTGTCCTGGTTTAGTTTCTGTTTCCATGATCTATCCATTGCAGAGAGCGGGGTGTTGAAATCTCCCACTAGTATTGTGTGCTGTGTAATGTGTGCTTTTAGCTTTAGTAAAGTTTCTTGTATAAATGTAGATGCCCTTTGATTTGGAGCATAGATGTTAAGAATTGAGAATTCATCTTGGTAGATCATACCTTTGATGAGTATGAAGTGTCCCTCCTTATCTTTTTTGATCACTTTAGGGTGAAAGTCGATTTTATTCGATATTAGAATGGCTACTCCAGCTTTTTTCTTGGGACCATTGGCTTGGAGAATACTAAGCAGATAATCCATACAAAGGCCCAATCTTGGAGAGAGAGAGAGAGAGAGAGAGAGAGAGAGAGAGAGAGAGAGAG
>NW_022196899.1:20099180-20160363 GCF_008632895.1 Mastomys coucha
GTTCTGCTTCTTTAGTTTTGGTTTTGCCTAATCTGTTGAGGGCTGATTCTTTTACTGAAAAGGATAATAAGAACTCCCTAAACAAGTACAAACAAGAAAATGTAAAAGCTACGTCTTTTATCAGAAGCTCCAGTTGATGGTGTAACATGTGGTTTTTGCTAGGTTTCTAGAAATGCATACCCTCGGTCTGCATCCTCATCTCACTACAGATTGAAAGTGCACAGGGTTGTGTTGTGAAGCAGCTAAAGATACAAGCTGAAGTGCAGCACCGGGAATAAACTTCCACCTGACTCCTGAGGCTAGAGCAGGGCATGCAGGTGCTCCAGAGGTCAGGGTGTTTATCTGAAAAGGAGTTCTCAGTCTAGGCATCTTTTCCTCATCTCCTCCTGGGTTTGTTCTCAAGCCATTGTGAGAGGATGTGTCAGTTCCACACACCTTCACCACAGGGGTCATGCTTTCAGCATTGCTTCAGGTGCTGCCTGCATTGGTTACTTTTCTATTACTGTGATAAAGTACTGTGATGGCCAAGACAACTTATAGAAGGCAAGATTTACCTTTGGCTTGTAGTTCTACATGATTAGGATCGAGAATGGCAGGGACAGCAGGCAGAAGTTGGAGCTGGGAGCCCAGAGCAGCAGGATCCTATCTCCAACCACAAATGGGACGCATGGGGAGCTTACTTGGAATAGTTTTTGAACCCTCAATTCCAGTGTCAGTGACACAGTTCCTCCAGTAAGGCCACCTCCCTCTCCAAGCAGAGCCACAACTGGCACCTAGTGTTCACATGCCTGAGATTTATGGCGGACCTCCATCACACCAGTTTCATATTTTAATAAAATTCTGATAGATGTATGAGGATAGCTTACTCTCGCCCTACTTTGCATTTCTCTGGAGCCAGGAATGTGGTTTTTTGTGTGTGTGTTCCTGTGGTGTGTATACATACTTTAAAATAACTGTGTCCTTGCCAGTCCTTCAAATTGGATATATGTGAGTGTGTGTGTGTGTGTGTGTGTGTGTGAGTGTCAGCCTGTCTGTATCTCTGTGTTTCTGTGTGTTTGTCTGTCTATGTGTCTGTCTCTGTTTTTCGTGTGTGTGCATATGTAAGCACATGCATGTGTGCGTGCACACAGCCCTGGTTTTCCTGGAATTCTCTTTGTAAACCATGCCGGCCTTAAACTCACAGAAATCCATCTGCCTCGACTTCTTCAGTGCTGAGATTAGAGATGTACACCACATGCCAGCTGTGGTGGTTTGAATATGCTTGGCTCACGGAGTGGCACTATTGGGAGATGTGGCCTTGTTGCAGGAAGTGTGTCTCTGTGGGGGTGGGATTTTAGACCCCCTTCCTAGCTGCCTGAGAGTCAGTCTTCTCCTATTTGCTTTTGAAACAAGATGTTGCGCTCTTAACTCCTCCAGCGCCATGCCTGCCTGGCCGCTGCCATGCTCCCACCTTGATTATACTGGACTGAACCTCTGAACCTGTAAGCCTGCCCCAATTCGATGTTATCCTTTATAAGGGATACCTCTGTCATGGTATCCCTTCACAGCATGGAAACTCTAAGATACCCACCTAATTTACAGTCTCTTTATTTTGAGTTTGAGTCCATTATGGTCCATTCTCAAAATGTCTCCTATTTTTTTCCATTTGTTAAAGACTATTTTATGACTCAAGACAATTGTTATATAGGCAGTTTTCCTGTGGGAACTTCTAAAAATGTATATTCTGTTGTGTGCTGTGCTGTGCTGTGCTGTGCTGGGCTGTGCTGGGCTGGGCTGGGCTGGGCTGGGCTGCTCTGTGCTGGGCTGTGCTGGGCTGTGCTGTGCTGTGCTGGGCTGTGTTGTGTTGTGCTGGGCTAGGCTGGGCTGTGGTGTGCTGTGCCGCATGGGTGATCACATGACAATTGTAATCTCTGTGTGGGTTGTGTTTCTCACAGTTATAATGCTGCTCCGCTAGGGTTCTCCTGCCTTAGTGATCTAGCTTTGCTGTCATTTGTTAAGAAGGAAATTGTGAAACTTTCAACTATTACTATGAGTCTGTTTTAATGAACGTATCTAACTTTTATAATTAAAAAAAGTAAAGCAAAGGATATAAAACCTATAAAGATTTTAATAAAATATTCTTTATTGTGATGCAAAAGCAAAAGCATAGAAACTGTCAGAACTTAATGTCAATGGTCAGCAATGGTAGCATCTTTTGATTGCTTTTCTAATTTCTAGAAGCAGTGTGTAAACTTTAAAGATGATTGTGGCTTGAACGTGTAGATACTGAGAATTGAAATTTAAAGCCTCACGTGTCTCTTATTTTCTCATCGCTGGGACTGAACACCCGAGGAGAATGGAGGGATTTGTTTCGGCCCACAGTTTGGAAGAGTCCAATCTGTGGTGCTGGGATCGGCATGGAGGACTCAGAGTGGGGATGTGTGGAGGCCTCGGACGGAGTGGGGATGTGTGGAGGACTCGGATGGAGTGGGGATGTGTGGAGGCCTCGGACGGAGTGGGGATGTGTGGAGGACTCGGAAGGAGTGGGGATGTGTGGAGGACTCGGACGGAGTGGGGATGTGTGGAGGACTCGGACGGAGTGGGGATGTGTGGAGGACTCGGACGGAGTGGGGATGTGTGGAGGACTCGGACGGAGTGGGGATGTATGGCTAAGATGCATCACATCTACGAATCAAGAAACAGAGAGCTCAGGGCAGAACAGAGCCAGGCTATAACCCATAAATCCCACCCCAGCACCTAAAGTCCTCCAGCTAGAGTCAACTCCTAAAAGTGCTCTCCAAAGAGTGCCTCTGCTGGGATAAAAGCGACGGACACAAAAGCCTGAGGGGCATTTCACACTCAAGCAGGACTTACTGGCCTCTCACACAGCCTCAGAGTGTTTAAGAAGGTTAACTTGCTAGCCATATAAATCCTGCTGATGATGGGAACTCTTAATGTTGTGGGCAAACAATTTTGAGAATGAGACAGATATGTCTGTTACGGTTGGGCTTTTTTCAGCAATTGAATTACAATCCTTGAAATGCCTTTGTCCATGATATCCAAACATAGGTGGGATGCTTATTACTTCGAGGGAGTATATCAACAACCTTAGAAAAAAAATATCTTCTAATTCTAGCATAATCATCTTACTGTTTCTAGAAAATAACCATTTTTGTAAAGTGTGTATCTTCTTATTGAAATTTGAGTTTGAGTCTGATTTGCTACTGAAATCTCATGGTAACGTCTACCGTCTCTTTAAAACAATTATATCCATAAAAGTTTTGATGGCATTTTTTTCTTAAATATTGTGAGTGCTTGTGTTTTCTCAATTTGAGAATGAACTTGGGCTACTTCTGAACTAAAAATTAACACTTAATATTTTTTCCTAATTCAAAACACTTTTGCTGAAATTAGAATTCAGTAACTTAATACATCTTTCATTCTATCACTCCAGGTCTTATTCCTCTAAATAATTGAAGTATTTTTTTTAGTTTTTTTTTTTTTTCTGCAAGCCAAGCAGAGCCCAGTGGCTCTCGTTAGGACCCCTTGTGGAGGTTCTCTGTCTTCTAGAGACTGAACTGCACAGTCCATAGCATTACCTGCATCGAAAACATAAAGTTCCATTAAATACCCGCGATGTTTTAAGATTCCCGTGGTGGCCTTCTGTACATTTAGGCCTGTGAGAGTACTTGCGGCTTTAACACACACTTCACCTCATTCCGGAGCTGATTGCAACGATGTACTGCTTTGAAAATACCAGCTAAGCAATCTTTAATAAAATCAATAAAGTTCTCAGTCCTTCAAAGCTTGATTGATAAAGCGAGATTATCACAAATACACATAAAACCTCCTCAGAAGCTGTGTGCTCTCTCGTTGGAATCTGAGCTGTCAAGTGGTCCTGCCTTTCACCGTTGTCCCAGAGCTTGATTTCAGGAGGTGTTCCCGTTTGTGTGCCAAGAATGATCGTTTTTATTGCTTTTCTGTCCTTGAGTATCATGGAAGTGGAGACTGTTGCAGACACTGGGCGGTGGGGTATTTACTCTTCACTCTCTCTCAGTGTTCTTAGACAGTCTACTATGAGGGAGTCTGAAGGTCCGCTTCCTCTTGTCATGCGGGATCTAAATGTCCTAATAGACCATTCGCAGCCTCTTCTCTGTGGGAGCTACACATCTGTCCCTCAGGATGTGCTCAACGGTGAAGGCTGGTCCACACTCAGAAGGGTGAAGAACACACACAATGTGTGGCTTGTTTCTTTTAGTTTAAGATTTTAAAATGAGTAAAACTGCATGATTTTATTTAAGAGATAAAATGATCTCTTAAATATATACATATTTTATATATACATATATACATCATAAATATACACACATATATGTAGCTGTTGCTAGAAAAGAAATGACTTCTATATTTAAATGTTTATTTAAAATAGAAAGATTAAGCAGAAAAGGAAATAGGCTTAGAAATAGGATTAGAAAAACAAATTCACAGAATTACAATTACAAAAATTTCATGAAAAAGATCTAATTTATTCGTATCTAGATTAGAATGCAGTAATGCTTGCCTGGCATATAGTAATAGGCCCTCAGTAAATATTTACTTACTGAGTAAATATGCATGTTCTACCCATCAAATTGGCAGAGAATTGTTAAAACAATACAAATCTATAAAACTAGGTATTGTATCAATTATCTAGCAATTTGAACAAGGAATATGAAGCATTTGTATTTTATACTCTTTTTCAAATAAGTTATTTTCTTGTGTTTGCTTTAGCTTTTTAAAATAATTTCACACATGAATGAAAATATCAGTCTACGGCTTTCCTACCTCCTTCACTCCGCATTCCAATTCCTCCCATGTTCGGCTGCTCCCTTTCAAATAACGATCTCTTAAATTGTTATTTTATATGAATATATATATATATATATACATTTATATACATATACACATACATGTATGCATATCTATTATATATTCACATATAATTTATTTGTGTATGCATATATATGCATGCACATTATATATATGAAGGCTGAGTCATTGTAGTGTTGCTCATATGTATGTATTTTAGAGCTGACCATGTAAGAATGGTTAACCTCTCATGGGGCTCCTCCCTGTTAAAGGCTGAATCTCCTCTTTTTTAAAAAAAAAATTATTATTAATATTTTACTTATTCACCTTATATCCCACTCACTGTCCCCCTCACCGTCACTCCCTCCCCAATCCTTCCACTCGCCCCTTCTCCTCTGAGCTGGTGGGCTCCTCCCCCTGGGTACCCCTAAATCCTGGCACTTCAAGTCTCTGCTAGGTTGGGCACTTCCTCTCCCACTGAGGCAAGACAAGGCACACAGCTAGAAGAGGAACATATCCCATGTACAGGCAACAGCTTTCGGGATAGGCCCCGGCTCCAGTTGTTCAGAAGCCACATGAAGACCAAGCTGCACATCTACTACATGTGTGCAGGGAGGCCTAGGTCCGGTCCCTCCCCTGTATGTTCTTTGTGGTGGTTCAGATTCTGAGAGCCCCAAGAGTCCAGATTAGTTGATTCTGTTGATCTTCCTGTGGAGTTTCTGTCCTGCTAGGAGTTAGAATCCTTCCTCCTATTATTCCATAAGAGTTGCCAAGTTTGACCCACTATTTGACTATGGGTGGATGCCTCTGTCTGAGTCAGCTGCTGGGAGGATCCTCTCAGAGGACAGCCATGCTAGACTCCTGTCTACAGGCATAACAGAGTATCATTAATTAGTGTCAGGATTGGTGCTTACCAATGAGATGGATCCCAAGTTGGACCAGTTATGGGTTGTCCATTCCCTCAGTCTCTGCTCTAGCCTCCCTCCCTGCATTTCTTGTAGAGAGGATACATTTTGAGTCTGAATTTTGTGGAAGTGTTGGTGTCCCTATCGCTCCACCAGTATTCTTACCTGGCCACAGGAAGCAGTCTTCTCAGGCTCCATAATTCTAATGCTATGAATCACAGTCAAGAGCCACCCCCCTTAATTCTTGGGTACCTCTCCAATCCTGGGTCTCGGTCACTTCCTGCAGATGCCCCCTACCCACCGTCTTTGTCAGTTGTAGATTTTTATTCATTCTCATGGCCATCTGGCCATCCCCCTAACCCTTCCCACACCCAATGCTGATACCCCCTCACTCTTCCCCCAATCCCCTCTCCCACCCAGTTCCCTCCCTCTGCCTTCCATAACCATCCTATTACCCTTCCAAGTGAAACTCAAGCATTCTTGCTTGTGCCCTCCTTCATGTCCAGCCTTCTTGGGTCTGTAACATGGGCATCCTGTAGTTTTGTGCAGGGAGATATTATGGTTAATACCCACTTATAAGTGAATATATACCATGCATGTCCTTTGGGGACTGGGTTACCTCACTCAGGATGATATTCTCATGATCCATCCATTTGCCTACAAAATTCATGATGTCTTTGTTTTTTATAGTGGAATAGTATTCCATTTTGTAGATAACCATTCTTCAGTTTAGGGACATCAAAGTTGTTTCCAGTTTCTGGCTATTACAAATAAAGCCATTGGTATTCTATTTAGGAAATTGTCTCTGTACCAATGTGTTCAGGGTTATTTCTCTATTTCTCTTCTATGATATTCAGTGTATCTGGTTTTATGTTGAGGCCTTTGATCCATTTATACTTGAGCTTTGTGCAGGGTGGTAAGTGTGGATCTATTTTCGTTCTTCTACATATAGTCATCCTGGTAGTCCAGCACCATTTGTTGAAGATGCTTTCTTTTTTTTCCCCATTGTATGGCTTTGGCTTCCTTATCAAAAATCAAGTGTGTGGATTTATTTCTTGGTCTTCACTTTGATTCCATTGATCGACGTGTCTGACTCTGTACCAATATCGTGCAATTTTTTTTTCACTATTGCTCTGTATTATAGCTTGAGGTCAGGGTTGATGATCCCTCCTGAAGTTCTTTTACTGTTTAGGATTGTTTTGGTTCTCCTAGGTATATTATTTTTCCATGTGAAGTTGGAATCTCCTTCTCATGGCAGCCACTAATTGTTGGTAGCTCTTCATCTAGTTTGAGCCTTGTCCTCTTTCTTTATCTGTGCTGGCATGCCAGTTAGTGCTGTCACTGTGCTGGGCTTGTATATGCCAGTGTCCTGCTGGTGTTTATTAGGGTATCTTCCCTGTCACATATAGAAGACACTGTCTCAAAGAAGATGCCCGGGTCCTCTGGCTCTTACAAGGCTTCTGTTCCATCTTCCACAAGGCTTTCTGAACCATAGATGCACAGGTTTTGCTGATGTATCAACTGGGTTTGCCTGTAGTTAGCTGGACTCTGCCGTTTGACCAGTTAGTTGTTTGTTTCTTTGAGAAGTCTCTGCTGTGAAAAGAAACCTCTGCGATGAGAGTGGGAGGTTTGTATGTCTGAATTTAACATGTACAGTAGTTTAGTATGGATCCACTAGTTGGCTTAAATTTCCTCCTTTTGAGGGAGCCTAGAACCTAGTGAAGTGCCTTTTACGAGTTTGTCTTTCCAGGCCGGGCATTATGTGGTTCATGAGCTTCACAGATGCAGACTATAGATTGCTTTACTCCACTGGAAACCTAATCCCTAGTACTTTCCAATGCCATGAAAGCTGGTCCTCAGAGAGGAGCCTTTCAGGTCAGCTCTAGCTTGATTTTTTCTCAAGTGCTGCATCGGATGTGAATAGTGTCTTCCACAGTACCCTCTTCCTTTCAAGGTCAGAGAAGCCACCAAGGGCAGCAGCACTGGCCTACATCGTTCGAGAAGTCTCTTTGACTCCCATGCCCAGTTAATAGGAAGGGTGATTGCCCAGGCCTGGCACTGAGATTTTTGTTAGTCTCTGGCTCTTGTGAGAAAACATTACCATTCACATGGCATAGCTTAATTAGTTTAAGCTTTATACATATCTATATATATAGGCTTACATATGTATTTTATGTGTATATTTTAAGTCAACATAAAATAATATATTTCCTTATAGCTTTCTCAAACCTCCTTAATGTTACTCTCCTCTCCCCTACTCCCTCGGCGTCTCTCTCCTGCTCCTTCCCTAGAAAGAGTCCCTCTGTCCATGTGACCCATGGTCCTTTGTATTTTCCAGGTTGCTAAACTTATTCCCAATCTAAACATTTAATGCTAGCACCTACTGATAAGGAAAACATGTAGTGTTTGTACTTCTAGATAAAACTAAAAATGGTAGAATACTTTAGAACACAAGATATCTACTGTGAACAAAGTGGCATTATTTTTTTATTTTATTTATTTATGTATTTACTTATTTATTTATTTATTGGTTTTTGGAGACAGGGTTTTTCTGTATAGCCCTGGCTGTCCTGGAACTCACTCTGTAGCTCAGTCTGGCCTCGAACTGAGAAATCCACCTGCCTCTGCCTCCCAAGTGCTGGGATTAAAGACGTGAGCCACCACCGCTCGGCACAAAGTTGCATTTTTTGAAATAAATTCACAATAGTGTTAGTATAAATAACAAGCAGGACCCAAGGCTGTATAAGATGATATGAACTGTTATCTCGAATGAGAACATTTCCCCCACCATAACTACAAATAAAGATATAAAAGAGCCATGAAGCACATATAATAAGGTCAATGGGCGAGAGGTATGGCTTCCCCTCCCCCGCTGCCTCCATGGCAAGATTATTAGAAAACTCCGAGAGAAGAAAGTGCTGACCCGCTCTGTCATGCTACTGACATTTGTTAATGTTTGTAGTTCTCTCAAAATATTAATTAATTTCTTCCCCTACAGTTTATCTATGTTGCCCAGAAACCAGCAGCTTCCTGGAATTTTTATTAAGAATTCCATATTCTTGCCATGTTTCTCAGATACCGTGGCTTCTGCCAATAAGCTCTAATAAATTTTTCACTTCTTTTCTTTCAGTAACATCCTAGAGGATCTGATTCAGACTCAAATTAATCACCGATCAGGTTAATGGCTCCTAGGAGTTTACTTCCGATAGCCCTTATTATATTAAATCAAACTTGATAGTGAGCTAGATCATTGCTCCATTGGGTTTTCATAAAAGCACTGGTATTTAATATGATTTATGACAAGTTTTCTCCTAATATCTTTGCTTATTGTGTGCTTTCATTTTAAGACATTTTGTGCCAATGGCACTGTTCAATATCTATCACACATTTAAAATATTTTATAGGAAACCTTTACGGTAAAATATGTCACATTTTTATTATAGGCACACAATAATGAACAGGAGCCATTTAACTTACAACCAAAATATTAAGATTTTACATAGTTCTGAAAATGTATATGTGTATGTGTACATCTTGCTTATTAAAAAGATAGCTTTGTGGTAGCAGGGCCGGGAGCCTTAAAATGTTATTCTTTTTAAGCTTTGCAGCAAAGGGGCGGCTCTGGGGAAACCCTTTGAAGCACACGCTGAAGATATAGCAAGTGTTGCAAGTTTCATTGAGACGAAGCTCGTCACATGCTACCTACGCATGCGGAAGCCTGACCTGGCCCTGAACCACGCACACAGGTACCATAACATGAAATACCAGAGGCTAAGAACTGTGCATCCACATCTGTGTTTGTATTTCTGTTTAAGGTTAAAACCCAAAGATTCGGTATTGCCTGATGTGCGAATCTGAGCAAATCAGGAAGCCCACAGAGGGCTCAACCCCTAGGGGAAGAAAAAAAAATACAAACAGAACTGAGTGTTCACAATGCAAGGGCAATTGCATCAGGAAAGGAAGAAAAATGAGAATAAGATGTGTTACTGTCCACCAGCAACGTTAAAACAGTGGGTTACCTGGAATATGGAGTTAGAAGGAAATAGGAGGAGGCAGGGTGGCCAAAATTATACCTACCCACGAGGAAGGTACCTTAAAAACATTAGACAGGAGCCTTTATCACTCAGCCATCTTGAACCTTTAATAATAATCTTTTGTTCCCCCAACAGGTATAATACTTGAGCCAAAACCACTCCCCCAAGTACGTCAGTAATGAAGACCCAATCAATGTTTTCTTAGTCTCTATAGCAGGCGGGATTTCCGAAGTGACTGGAGCCAGTAATGAGGCGTGGCAAATAGCAGCAGGTGGGCAGAGAGGTGTGGTTAAGAGAGGCAGGCCTCAAACCGGGAGGGTAACAAAAATGAGGAGGAGAGGAGATGGTAAGAGAAAGGAGAGCTTGTAAAACTATAGAGGAGATGGGGAGCAGACAGGAACTCGGACTATGGATGTTTGTGAATGTTCGGTGCGAGCATGGTTGACTCAAAGGACCCTGGCATCCTCCAGAGAGCTTTCCAAAGGCATGAACTGTTGTTATCTCTGTCCTTAAAGGCTTGCAGTTCATATTTGTATCCTTCTGGAGAGTTCTGTATGGCTTGGTAACTATGTGGATTCCTAGAATCTCCATGGTTACTCGGCCTACCTTGCCGGCTATGAAAATGTACCTGCCCCATAGTCTGCTTCTTAAAGGTCTCCCTCTCACGATGAATCATCCATGTTAAGCTGTGGCAAAGATGAATGGATTGTGCTGCACTGTTGACGGTCCTCTCGTCGACATCATGATTGCTCCCTCTTGCCTGACTCGCATCGATCCACTGAGGTCTTTTGTGCTTTTCATTTTCTAGTCTTATATCTTCATACTGTTTTGTATACAAATGGCAAGCTAATGTCACTGTGAACCTCAAATACCTTCATGTTACTAGTTGCCATAATGATATGCCATATTGCTGGGAGATCTGTCAACACAGGAAAGTGCATTCAAAACCACGTGGGTTGTCACAGCTTTTGAGTCACTTGACTTGACATCAAGGACCTACAGACAACAAAAGCACTTTGGAACTCATAGGAGAACCCTGAAAGAAACTCTCCTTTGTAAGTAAACTGCAGAACTCAAACTCATATTCCTTTTGACCCCAAAGGAAAATTCTTCCTTCACTAGTCTATCTGGCAACATTTTCCGCAGTCATATCCCGACTCAATAATAGGATACATGGCCTTTCAAAGAACTTTGTTCTATTTGAAAGAGGCAGTACTGGAAATGCATATTTCAATATGTCAAAAATATTAGAATGTCAGGATTACTTGGGAGTACAGTGTGAAAAACTCATTACAATTGAAGCTAGTTGTCGAGAAACTACATAGGTATATGCAAGCAATAATAAATTTAGATGTGCAGAACGTGATTATATGTTCTTTATACTCTATCACACACCAAAAGAACAACCACTGTGGAAAATATCTCTTATACATCAGAATGGGTCAAAGGGGCTTCACATCACATTTCATTGTGAAAGTACTTCAAAAGGAATGGCCATGTAAAAATTCCGTGCAGTTTATTACAACATTTAATGGGAACAAAGAATCAAGAATCTGTAATTCAAATGGAAGGGCAATAAGGTGCTACTATTCCTGGTGACAGAAGAATCCACTCGCTGGAGAGGAAGATATTTTCTGTTTTAAAAACAAGGATGCTTTTTCAAGACCTTTGAAATTACTGGGGTCAAACATGATGATATGATGATGGTAATGAATAACTTGACATGTTGGGATTAACTTTAGTCTACCGTTTTCTGGTGTAAAATAGTTTGTGTTTCTATTTCTAAATTTTAACATTAAGTAATAAATGTGAATATACAGAGATCAAATGATCAATTCAAACAATAATGTTGCAAGACAAAGCAGCCATTTTACTGTGCATGTCACATGGGTGACCCTACAGAGGCAGTAGCCATGATTTCTGTAGTAAACCATTTGCAAACTTCTCAGGCTTTGAAAACGGAGTCTGACACATCATCAAACAAATACATTTCATAAGATAAATTAATCAGGATATTTTGTTTATAAATAGCTCACACCATTAGTTATACGATGCAGAATTCTGTATTGTCTTATTACCACATCGTAATAGTTGATACTAATCACGAGTCAAAATTAAAATGTTCCTTTTTGCATTTATTTGCATTTGCTGAAGCATCTCCCTTTAATTTTATGTAAATGAAAGGTCTACTGCATATCTTCATCTTGTTAAACACAAAAATTGGCCTTAAAACCATCAGGTAGTTCTGCTTCTGCTTCTTATCAGAATAATTCTTACCGGCACAAATGCATCTGCATTTGTCAAGTAGACTGCAAAACCTGGAACTATGTTGTTCTAAAATCAACAGAAATACTTGAGACATCAATCAGCATGCATTGTTAGCTAAATACAGGATATAAAGGCTTGAGAAACAACTGTTAGCGAAATTTGCTCCTTTCTTGTTCTTCTAACAAACTCAAGCTGGCAAACGCAGCCATCACTCTTTACTTCAACCCAAAATGATGCCTAGATACATGAGGGGTCAGCTGTTCTCCAGTATCAAACTGGAGCCGCCATCCACTAGAAGGTGCTTCGCACATCTCTGAGAGGGGTTCCTAATGACACTCACCTGTCAAAAACACAAATCCTGCCACAAAACTTTATTATACAATAGTATGTTATAGTATTTTATATGTATAGTTGTAAAAACTCTATCTGGCATATCATCTTTGGGTATTCCCCAATGTTTTTACCATAATGTGACACAAAATATGAACACAAACATTCCAAACATGTGGAGATTGTCCAGTTTTGATCGCCTTATAATGGTGGCATACACTTATCAGTCCAACAGCTGTTTAAGTACATCCTCACCAGAAACCTGTTCCTGGGCTGACCAATGAACAGATGTTCATAAATGGAAAATATATGTTCCTTGTTTACCCACAGAACCTTTAAAAAGAAAGTATATGAATATAGTAAATACATGAGGTAAATAGACTTTATGATAAATGTCATGAAGAAAATAAGCATAATTTTATGATACAAGGGCAATATAGTATGTTGAATCAAATAACAGTTTAGAATCTTACAACCTGCATTTAAATTTTTGAATGTTTCTCCCACAACTTAGCATGAATTTAATTTTTAATAACATTGGCTTATAATAATATACCTAGTTCACATTTATTATCTCATAGTATATTATGAATCATTCATCATAAATTCATGATTTTTTTATTCCAGCCACAATACAATTACTTCTATCAAGTCTGTCTTCCTACTTTAAAAAAATCTATAAGACTGGGCAAGATATATTAAGTAATTCCTCTTGGGTATTCACAGTTTTCAAAACAAGAATAATCTTTGCAAGGAGGAAGTTCATAATCATATCAGCTTTTGTTGGGTTTCCTTTCCCCATTAACCATGAACTACAGTGGCCGTTTGCTGAGTAGGCAGAGGTCTGCATAGTATGCTCACAAGGCTGTCACTAAAAGGCGTGTGTCCACTCTGGCAAGTCGATGGCTGTTATTCTTATTCAGCTCAGTGTTTGTACTTTTTGCACTCATGAGCTTATCCAGTCACGTCGGGAATATATTATCTCAAAAATAAAAAAAAATAGTAAGAAAAGTGAAGACCAGTGACTGAGGAAGACATAGCTTGGAGACAGAGTCTGTTTGAGGCTTCCAGGCTCTACTTGGCCATGTGAAGAATGAGCATCCATGCAGCACAAGTTTTCTGCTAACCAGAACTAAGTATTCGTTGAAAATGATAAGTCATCTCAATGCTAGGAGATGTGTAGGGACTCAACATAAGACGTCTCTCCCCCTACTCCTCACATTCAGCTGAGATCTGGAGCATTCATGCTTTAAGAGTAAGGACACGTAGGAAAAATTGCCCAAGGATTAAGTTCTGTGTCAAAAGTGACCTGTTAAGTCTAAGATGAGGGTGGTTAAAGAAAGCACTATACACTAAATGAAAACAAACATGCCTTGAACAGACGCCACCATCCCATGTTCCTACCCAGCTCCATCCCAATACATGGTGTAGAAAAAGGAATTGCTACATATGTACAGAATCAGGAGAATGACACTGTACTTAGAAGGTAATCAGTCCAACGACACAGTTCCCACAATGCCGAGCATTGGGATTGGTAGACAACGATGCCAACATTTTGAGGGAAAATGTATTAGAACCCTGAAGTAAAACTGGTTCTAACTAGTGAGCTGAGAAGAGTCTCAGAAGATTAGAAGCTAAAACAAGGTCAGAACCAGGGACAGGATGGAGACATAACCTAGATGAGCCCAGTGTGAGGAGGGAGACTGCTAAAGAAAGACTCCCTAGGCTTAAAAACACATCAGTAAAAATCATTCACTGTGAACAATGGAGATGTGGAGGCAGAAAACCATGAGTTCGAGGCCACCCTCCACCACCCAGTACGGCTGACACCTCCAAAGCTCCTTTTAAATGCTTACTTGCAAACTTCCGTGTAAAGAATGTGACACCAATACCATAATGGCCTGTAAAGGAATAACAGGCGTAATTTTCCTACATTAAAGTCTTTTAATGAGGCAATGCAATATTAACTGTATAGATTAAGGATGCATTTTGTAATCTCTAAATTCGCCATTAAAAATCATATAAAGCGTGGGTGGAGAACCAACAGTTTGACTTAAAGTTAAAATAACACTTAATTGACTGAAAATAATCAAAACAGGTGTGTGAAGAGGAAAATGTGACAAAGCACAGAAAAACAGTAGTAAGAACGCAAACCCAACCAAACTGTACCAGGAGTTACATGAACCATGGAGTTTATTTGAAAATTTGAGATACGTTGAGAATGTGAGTCTGGATAAGACTGTGTAGTCATCCATAGATACTTGTCACAAGTGCAGATATGTTGGTCTGTTTGTTTTCATTTTTGAGATTATAATATAACTACATTTCTCTCCTTCCTCCCTCAAGACTTTCCATATGCCCCTCCCTACTCTCACTGAAATGCGTGGCCTTTTTTTCACTAGTTGTTATTGCATGCATACACATACAGACACACACACACAGTCCCTATATTGTAACTTTTAGGTATTTTTTCAGGGCTGATCATCTGGCAATGGACAATCAATTGGTATGCTCATCCCAAATAATGATATATTGCACACACACACACACACACACACACACACAAACATAAATTGTCATTTTAAATTTGCTGTTATTATCAAAGTAGATTTAAAGAAAAAATAAATAGCCAGACAAAAATGAGGCTCAATGTAATTTCAATTTTTTTGGAATTCCTGTTTGACTCATTCTGCAGTTGCAACTTAATTGAATTTGAAATTGGTAACAGTTAAAATAGCTAGAAAGTCCCTCTAAATATTTGGAAATTAAACAGAGTGTACCTAGATAACTCATGGGTTAAAATGTAAGAGAATAAAATAATCCAAGGAACAGACTTGAATCTCCATCTAGTTATTTACTGACTTTGACCTTCTCAAACTACCTTTCTTCAAGTATTATTTCTTATCTCTAAATACCACTAAGTTGCTTAAAACCATTTCTGAATCTGAGACACTATTTTGTATGTGTTTTGTCTCAGTTCTACTACCAACAAAGGGGTGTGGTCTTCGGTGGACGTTACCACAGCACTAAACTCATTTCCAAAAAGAAAACTATTGCTTTAAAATACCTTTTCTGAGCCTCCAGATATTTAATGCAGCAGATCCTTTGGGAAAGTCTTTGAAACCCTCTAACTTCAAGACATCCTTCTCTTCAATTCTGAGGATAATGAAAATATTCAGAGGGCAACATCAGCTTACAGTGTGACAGGGACTCATTAGTTTAAACATGAGCCGATGCATGAGAGCACTAACGGGAAGTTTGCAAATTCCTTGCTGATCTGAGGAAATACGGAATCTTAACTATGATTCTCTCTTCTCTTTTTTCTAAAAGTTGAAAAATTGACCATCGAGTTCAATAGGCCAGTGGAATTAGATACAAATAAGTCTAGCACTTTTAAGTGAATTTAAGTAAAAAAGGATATCTCAACTATAAACAAGTACACTTGAAACATGGGCGTACTCATTTTCATAAAGTAAATACCTTTAGATCTAATATTGAAAGTTAATGCCAACATGACAGAGAATGATTTCAAGGGAAGATGGATAGAACTGTAGAGAGGAAAGGTAGGAATGGCAAGAAATAATTGGGGCGGGGCAAGTAGAGGACAGAGTTGAAAGAGGGATAACCAACGCTCCCCTCAAAATCTCCGCATCCACACGGATCCATCGTATCCCTTCAAAACAGCATACAGGGAACTACCCGTAGATGAGTTTCCTAAAAGTATACACAGATACATATATAAAAGGAGTTTAAATGGAATTACCCTCTGATGGGGAGAAAACATTTCCCCCAGGTTATCAAATTAAAAGTCCAGTGCCAGGGATGAATTACCCTTTTTTGAGTTTTTGGTCAGTGGAGGTCCCATAAATATCTCCAAATAGTATAGGCTACTGCTTTTTCCCTTAGTAACCACATAAAACTTGAAGGTAGCAAAAGTATGAGTTGAAGATACCACATATTTCAGGCGTAAGACATAGAGAAATCAAGCTACTACCATCCTGAAAATTTAACCCTCCCCACCCCCCCAGTGACTAGTTTTCATAGTTCTGGAATTTTTCTATGCATGCCACTAGGGAGAAAAAATAATAACTCTCTTACCTTGCTGTAAGCCATGTGTAATGGTTGGTCTGGTAAGATAGGCCCACTGGTGTAATAATGACAGGAATGTTACAGGAATAACCAACCTCTTTCTGATTGGATACAAAAGACTGATCCTCAAGATGGAACTCATACCTGATACTGTTAACCCCATAGCTGGGGAGGTCATAAACCCTATCAGTATGGTCTAAAACTATTATCGTGCCTAGTGCCCCATAATTCCTTTTCTATACCTATTGATTAATGCATCTCTAAATCCTTATCAGAGAAGCCTCTATTTACAGTAGATAGCTATTAAAACAGAGAGTCAGACTGGTCAATGTTCAGAGAATAAGAGACTGTGTATTATACAGCTTTAAATGGGACATTTTCATGTGCCCCCTCACTCAAAGGTTAGTGATCATCGTTGAAGAAGGGATCCAAAGGTTATAGAGCCAGAGGATAGTGGACCTCTGCAGCAGAAGGACACAACAGAGCCATTGCGTGCATGAATGCACAAAGGTTGTCACTGCATCCACAGGTCTTGCCTTGGTTCAAGCCAGCCGCAATCTCAGTAAAAATGAAAGAAAGACTCGTTGAGTCCCACTTGTAGCTGAGGAGCGTCAGGTCGTTGATAACCGCTAGGGTGGGATTTGTCTTCCTTCATAGGCACAGCTTCTAAGTGGCTGTGTGTGTTCCAGTAGACGCCCCTTCCTCCAGACACATGCCAGCAACACTAAGAAGACTCAGGGGATTTTGTAAAAGAATAATGACATTAGAAGGGAAAGTGGCTGAGGGATAAGGGAGGAATTGGAGAGATATAGACTGGAATTGATCAAAATGCCATTATATGAGCATATAAAATCCTAAAGCAATTAAAGTTTACAGATAAATAGTATTCTATAAAACAACTATTAATTTTAAGTGAATTTACTTGCAAGTAAAGTGCAGTAAGACAAAGGGAATGTTACTGGTGCCAGTTTCTTGCTAAGAGAAAATGAATAGCTATTGAATACCAGTGGTGGCACTGCATATAGGGAAATGATAATCTGGAACACAAAAAAAAATGGTATGGATGGATGGAGAGATATGTAGGCAGACAGACAAACAGAACAGGGCAGTTCATGGTACCTTCTTTGAGAAAGCACATGGCTAGCGGTTTTGATGATATCACTACTCATTTTTGGACGATATTGCTCCTAATCAGTTTTTCAGCTCTTGGGATTATAGAATGCTGCTTCTTCTCAGTTGCGTCCGTCCCTAGCTCACTGATTTCTCCCTTTTAATGTAGTAAAATAATGACACCCTGTACACAGTGTGTGTGTTGGTGTTTGTGCTTGGACATGCATGCAAGTGTGGGAAGAAATAAAGGAAATTTGTAGCATTGTCGTCTCTAAGATGCCTGGTTAGGTTTCTGGATACTTATGTCTTCAAGGAGCTGGGTGCATTCAAACGTGATGTGGGTCATTAGTATCTCTACACTTCTTGTTATTGTATTCTCACGAAAGTAAATCTACTATAAAAAGATGCTTCCATTGAAGATGACATTAAATACTCCATGTTTCTTTTTGAATTCTAAAAGGGGTATAAAACATGACAATATTCTGTAGAAGAGCAAAGATTATGTGCACTGAGCCAGTATGGGAAACAATTATGACAGTTTCTTGGACTACAAGGTTGACTACATTAAGAAGCATACTCATTGTTGGGCAGTAAAACGAGCAAGCATTCAATGAATTTATTGTACCATGGTTGTGAATGATGCACTTTTACACAACCTAAATTAGTCCTTTCACTTAATCTCAGTGAAAAACTGGGAAGCAATCCTAAATGAATCCTTCCAAACACTCCAGCGGGGGGGGGGAGGGGGGGGAAGGAGCCTTATCACAGTCCCGAGGATAAATCAGGCACATCTCTGACACTACCATCCATTTTTCTTTCTCTCAAAAAACCTTTTATTTTATTTTATCTTGAATGTGGTGAAAATCGTACCATGATTCTAATCCAGAATGGTTTTCTTGTCATTGGGGTGTGGCTGGAATGTATTGAATTTTTTCTCTGGAATTTAAAAACCCAAGTTCTGCTACTCTTTCACTGATTCCCACTTCCCTCATATAAATAAATAAATAAATAAGTAAATAAATAAATAAATAAATTGATATTGAAGCTTTAGAAAACCTATTTTTCAGTGCTGCTGCAACACAATTTTGAAATAGCAAGATTCCATTCTAAGATCCTCTTTCACCACATTCCTTCCCTGTCTGACCCCTGGAGCCCTTCTCCTCCTCTGGGGTTATCACATGAGTTGATGGGACAGCCAGGCAATGTAGACTTGTAGCCGTATTGTATAAAAGGTAGGAATTAGGGGGAAACTATTGTTTTGCTAAGCAGACATGTTTTCAGAACATCCTTCTAAGCATTTATAGGCATACTTACAGATGAATGCTTCAGTCACCTTTGGCCAGAGAAGCTTCCTCGCATAGTGGGCAGCAGTTAAGGGAAAGATTCATGACTGGTCAGAGGGCCAAGAATAAGGGATTTCCCTGTGTTTAGCCCAAAACAGGACATGTACATCACTCCTTTTAATGTTCAGGGACATCGTGGGAAATGAAATAGAAAAAACTTATGTCCCAGAGGATGAGAAGGAAATGTTGTCTTCTGAACATGCTATGGCCATTGCACTTGTGGGCCTAGAGCAGCTGAGGTCACCTGAACAAGGCCTGTACAATGTTTGCCCTGTCAACATTCCATCTTAGACTTCAGAGGACCTCATGAGGTCCCACCTCTCCATGAAGGGCTGAAAGAGATGGTTTAAATGAAAAGTGTACCCCATGTGATCAAGCACCAGTACACTTGGTCCTCAATTATTGGGGAGGTTTAGTAGTATAGCCTTAATGGAGAGAGTTCACTTTGGAGGTGTGGTGAGAATCTATAGCCTCACTCCACTTCTAATATATCCATTCTCTCTCTCTCTCTCTCTCTCTCCCTCTCTCTCTCTCTCTCCCTCTCTCTCTCTCTCATTCACTCTCTTTTCTCTCTCTCTTGCTCACTCTCTTTGCCCTCTCTCTTCTCTCGCTCTCTCTCTCTCTCTCTCTCTCTCTCTCTCTCTCTCTCTCTCTCTCTCTCTCATTTCATGCTGCTTGTGGCTGAGGTGTTCTCTCTCAGCTTTCCTGTTCCTGTTTCCATGGCTACAGTTCACAGCTATGCCTCTCCACCATGATGGACTCTCCTCTCTCTGGAACCATAAGCCAAAACAAACTCTTTCTTCCCACCTCTTTGGGTCATGCTATTTTCTCAGGGCAACAGAAAAGTAACTAGTACAGCAAAGGGTTGGGAGTCATTTTATTCACTAACAGAGCCACTGGTAAATTGCTCACAATCTCACATATGCTCCTGAAAGTAAGCTAGTGGAACTAAACACACACACACACACACACACACACACACACACACACACACACACATACACATGAGAAACAGAGAATTGTTGTGAAGGATAAGGAACCAGCAGGAAAAGAGAGGGATGAAAGGATGATAGGGATGGATACAATCACAACACAAAATATTATATTATGTGTATAGACATTATATACATATGCATATAGATGTGTACAGTGCAACTTATAATGCACAAAATTGTAAAAAATAAGTTTTAAAATATATTACAAACTACATTAAGATAAATGTATTAAAATGATAATTAGAACTAAAGCAAATACATTTCAAAAAGCTATCCAATAGCAAAAAATTACAAATGGCTCAATCACTCCGATTCATCATCTTGTCTTGGCAAGAGTGCAAAAGACAGGGAGCAGAGATCTTAAAAAGACAGGGAGCAGAGATCTTAAAAAGACAGGGAGCAGACAGCTTAAAGAGACAGGGACCAGACAGCTTAAAGAGACAGGGACCAGAGAGCTTAAAGAGACAGGGACCAGAGAGCTTAAAGAGACAGGGACCAGACAGCTTAAAGAGACAGGGACCAGAGAGCTTAAAGAGACAGGGACCAGACAGCTTAAAGAGACAGGGACCAGAGAGCTTAAAGAGACAGGGACCAGAGAGCTTAAAGAGACAGGGACCAGAGAGCTTAAAAAGACAGGGACCAGAGAGCTTAAATTCCTTTTTAGGAATTTTGAATGGAAAGTAGAAAGGATTAGGAGAAACAACAATGAGTATGTTTACAAAATAAGAGGGAGAGAGAGTGGGGAGAATGGAGGGAGAGGGTAGGATGGTGTATGGGGAGTGTGGGAGGGAGGGAAAGAAAGAATAAAGAAAGAGAAAAGAAAAGAAATCAACTCTTTTCTAACACAGTCTTGCCTGCATTGCTTAACCTGTTCTCATACGCCAAGCTCCAGTGACCCTCTTGCCTCAGCCTCCAGAGTGCTTGAACTATAGACATGTGTCACAGTGAGTGACCAAGGAAGGAAAAGGAAAGGCCAGGCAAGGAGGATACACTTAACCTCTCCTGATTTTTCAATTGCGGGGAGGTTCTGAAACTGAATCAGCCTCCCTGAGCCTGTCCAAATTGTCCAAGGCATGATCAGCGTGATATCACCCCTGTTTTTAAGAGATAACTTTCCTACCTTTCAAATGCTCTCCTTTGTACTTTTCCACCATACCAGACTCTCTACTGTACTAATGAAGACACCCCTGGCCACAGGCCTCTGTGCTGCATCTGCTCTCATCTGCATTCCCTCCCAGGCTCCTTTGCTTACCCAGGGTGACTGCCTCTTAGTTGACACACGACTCTCTTGATGTTTCACTTCTCATCACACCCTTGCACTTTTTGTTTCTAATGGTTTGTCCAACTCGTGTCTCAGAAGTCTGTGATCATCTGCCCTTTGCTTTTCTTGCGCATGTCCTCATAGATGTAAAACTGGCTAACAAATGAGAATGGAGGTTATAAATGTGGTAGACCAGGACTGATACACAATGATTCATCTGTGTTTGGGTCGTCTCTTTAGCATGTGCAAAGGGCATGGCCAGGGCATGTTGGTAAACCATGCTGGTCAACCCACCAAGAGCAATAAAGAAGATGTAACACGCTTTTTCTGTTCATGAGATATGTTAAGCTTTTTAAAATATTTGTTTCCCACAACTCTAAAATCCATTTTTATGATTGGAACAAGTCATTTAGCCTTCCTGTATCCCTTTTCTTTGTAAATTCTCTCAGGGCAATAAAATAATTCACAGATATTTTGTTTATTAATAAATTTTGTTCTCTAGCATTTTCATATATTTGTATAAATATGTTCTGTCTGCTCTTCCCACCTTCCCCTTATTTCTGCCTCACCTATACCAGCTCCCTTTCTTCTGCACAAATATGCCCAAGTCATGACTTCCTCTTTCGTTCTGTGTCCCATGGCCCATCTATGGATCTTGGGTTTGAAATACCCAGTGAAGCCTTGTGCTCAAATAGTGCTATGCCTCCCTGGTCTCCCAGAACCCATTAGCTGTTAACAGCAGTCAAAAATGGTACAACCCTGTAAGCGCCTTCCCCATCCCTATCTGTTAGGTGAGCCAGATTTTCATGGGCCCAGTGCCAGCAGGCACAGCTGCTGTGAGTTCATAATTGTCACGGCCATGTTGTGCTTAGATGACAGCATTTCCCAGCTCTTCCCCCTCTCTTTGGGCTCTGTCTTTCCATCTCTCTTTTGCAGCGCGCGGTGGTATCGATGTCTTATTTATGGGTGAGCCCTTAGCCATCCTTGGTTTTCAGCATCTTGTTAGCAATTGCCACAAAGAGTGGCCTTCTCTGCAAAATAAGGCTGTCAGGAGATTTTGTGTCTGGGTCCATTTCTTGTTTGATCTTTTGCTTTAATTTTTGAGACAGGGTCTCCTGTAGTCCAGGCTGGACTCACATTTGATATGTACTGAAGGATGACCTTGAGTTCCTGACGCTCCTGCCTCCAACGCTAGAGTGTGGGGACTGCTGATGTGCAGTGTCACACAGAGCCTCATTCAATTCCACTCTTCAAACACCGTAAAACAAATAAGCCACGCTGGTGCAAGATGAGTGTGAATGGTGAAGTGCTTGCTTCCCTCTCCTAATCTTTCTACAAGGCTAGCTCATGGGCACAGAGCAAGTTCTGGCAGTCAGGAAGTGATCCCCGCAACTTCAGATGAAGGGGTAGAGTTGCGAATGCCCTTGTCATGTCGGAAAAGCCCCCACTAAGCCGAGGTTTAGGTTTGAATCCCCATGTCACTAGCTAGTCCGGACTTCATCCATCACTTAATTTCCATTTGCTTCAGTCTTTGAATCTGTAACTATACATGGCCAGCATTTGTCAAGGGAGCAAGAAGACCCTCTGCCCATGAAGATGCTATGACACCTGAGCATCTCTGTAGACGGTGACCTTAGCATAACCACTGGGGTTTATTTCCGAGTATTATCAGGTATCTGTAACTCATGGTCATTCATGGGACCAGAGCTCATGGCCTCACAGCAGTATCACAGGCTCCCAGGCTTCCTTAGTCTTTGTGAACTTAATGAGTGTTGGGTTGTTGTAGGTACTTCACTGGCGTGTTTCATCATGGAAAGTATAACGTTAGCCTCATTGAGCATTCTTTGCAAATGCTTTGACTTAGCTACTGTTAAATTTCCCTTATCCCTCCTTCATGTCCTCTTCAGTTGCTACGGAAAGAATTTTCTCATATTCATCCTTTCTTGGGCCAATACACTTTTCTCATTTTTCACAGAAATCTGAAAAGCAGCCATGTGTTAAGTTCTATATGAGACTTCTTTTGTTTGAGAAAAACACTTCTTAAAAGCATTGACTATAGACTTCACTCTTAAGTTGTAATCGATATACGCATGTTCTATATTTTCCTCATTAAATGTGTATAATTTTGCATGATATTCAATCCATGAACTTTAAGTAAGTAGCTCTTCACATGATGTAATTTTCCAGTGTCACCTATGCAATAATTCATAATATTTACTACATACCAATGAGACGCTGACTATAAAGCTTCTGTTAGCACATTTTAGTGACGAGGAAGACAAATTAACTAACTAGTGGTTGATGTGTGAATCTCTAACAGTAATATTAATAGATGAAGTAAGCTTACTATGCATTTGCATGATCTGCTTCCTTTTGTAGACCACTGTAAGCTTTCAGACATGAGCCTAAAGCTAGCTGTGGGCTTGGACTTTTCTGACAAGGTTCCTCTGTAGAATTCGTTCAACTTACATAAGCCTTAAATAAATAGTTCTTGGTTTCTGTAGAAAGAAAATAACATCAGATAGTGATGTGAAGTCATACGCATGTGCCCCAAAGGTCTTTGAGGACAGAGAACAGAAAAATAGAGTTCAGGCTATCTGACACATGGGTGCCATGTGCCTGCTCATCTTCATTCTGGCAAAAATTGACTTGTATTATTTTTTAATTGTGTTCTTGGATCTGTGTTCATATATGCATTTGAGTGCAGGTGCCCATAGAAGCAAGTGACATCAAGTCCCCATGGGGCTGCAGTCCCAGGAAGATGTGCAGCACCCCGCATGCAGGCTGGTCTAGGGCAGTATGGTTCTTAACTACAGAGTCAGCTCTCCAGCCTGATTTTCATCCTATAGCAAGGTCTTTAGTCCAGATTTGACTGCACACTTCTGTTGTCGTCCTCAAAACCTGTGGCCACACTGCATTGTGAAATGCCACTGAAAAGCCCAAAGGATTTCTTAGGTCACTGCTACTAATATGTGAGGTATAGAAATTAAAATCTAAAACTTAAACATATTCTTATCCATTTAAAATGACAATAAACCCAGTGAATGTTACTATAAATGCACATTTTATGGAGGAAGATTTTTAAGGCATGCATAAGAGAAATAGCACATATTTTTTGCAAATCTATATAGTGTCTGGCATAATAAAAGAAATCTGGGTACTTGTATCTGATTCTACATCCAATCTGTTACAATATGGTCAAGCAACATGAACAAAATTCAGTCTCATATGAAGTATATGTAGTTAGAAAAGAACAATAATTGAAACAGCCTTTGCACATAATTTTGACTATTGTTATTTGATGCAACACCAAACCTTAACAATGCTAAAGATTAACAACAGTGTGGGCTCTTTACTCATATCAATTAACTTTGTACTCCACCCCATCACAATGTTAAAAGCCATTGTTCTACCTTACATTTTGAATAGATTATTTACCCACTCTTGTGTGCTTAGAGATGTTATCCATTGGTCATTTGGAAAATACTATGCAAATTTCCAAATGCTGACACATTTCATTATGAAATTAAGTTTTTTTTAAAAAAAATACATTTGCTAATATCACAAATCACAACAGAAAGCTTTCAGGCATTGGGAAACTGTCAAAGACACAGTGACAGATGTAAGTTTTCCAAAATTCTAATTTTTCTTGAAAGCTCAAACTTTTATCCTTGGCAGTAGGTACTGTCAGTTGTGTTCTCTTAAGTGACAGCACACTTTCTTTTCACTTTCGGGAGAATGTCTGCCAAATTCCAACTTTGATAATCATGGTCTGTATGTCGTTCCTCCAAGTAAAACACAGTGTTCCGTGGACAGCCTGGCTAAGTCAGCTGCCACACGTAAACAAGGGCACATGTGCCTTTCCTTGAGACAGCCATCTCATCTTAGTATGCAAAAGCTCCTGTTGCTACTGCCCACCCCACCAGCATGAATATTAAAAAGACATCCCTTGAGGATAGACATTGAGCATTAAAAAGAAGTCATTTCTCTGGGGCTGGGGTGGCTAAGGGTGAAACCTACACTCAATGACTTCAGAGTAGTTGTGTTATCGCTGGTTTGAGTCTTAAAATGAAAAATGCCCCTGTAGCGTTTGCAGTGTAAGTACAAATGTCAAGCAAGGGAAACAGAGAAGCATCTAGAATCGCTTGGCCATCCACAGGCCGCACTGTGAGAACTGCTCTATTAATCCGTGGCATCCTTGATAGCATCCTAGGCTGTGTACTGTCATCTTTCTTCAGAACAGTCATAATGATTATATTCTGTGAAAGTGTTTCCACCATGTGCTTGCTTAGTAATCCTTGAAGCATTAGTAATTTTTTCATGAAATTAAAAATTCTGTCACTAATGAGCAACCCTTTAATCGACTCCTACTTTCTCTGATGATTAATCTGTTGTTTGCATCAAGAAAATCTCCATGGCAGTTTTTTAACAAAACTTTCCAACTCCCACCAAGCCAGGTTTTTTTTTTTTTTTTTTTTTTTTTTTTTTTTTTTATCTACTCAACTCATCTGGATTTTTTTTTTTTTTTTATTTTCTTCCTTAAAAGTGACCACTTTTAAGCAGATCTCACTTTGGTCCCATGGCATTGAAAATTCTGACTAGGGAGCTTCCTTCATGCTGATTAACGTATGAGAAAAATGCTGTAGAGGATCCTGGGAGAGAAATCTTCAACACTCATATCAAGCTGGGAGCCCTGTGAACTACAATATGCATGACAAAGTGTGACAGGAAAGCCCACACGGGGGTACAGTAGTGGCAAGGGTGATACTGAGATGACTAAGCACTGTGTGATTGCATTTAAGGTCCATGTGGAAGGAAAAGTCATATGTCAAGAAACCCTGGCAGAGAATTCACAAGACCCAGCATGAGCCTCCTATCAGTTCTATTAAATGAGTATAGTATCTGTACTGGCTGGTTTTGTGTGCCAACTTGACACAGGCTGGAGTTATCACAGAGTTATTTCAGTTGAGGAAATGCCTCCATGAGATCCAGCTTTGGGACATTTTCTCAATTAGTGATCAAGGGGGTAGAGCCCCTTGTGGGTGGTGCCATCCCTGGGCTGGAAGTCTTGGGTTCTATAAGAGAGCAGGCTGAGCAAGCCAGGGGAAGCAAGCCAGTAAGGAATATCCCTCCATGGCTTCTGCATCAGCTCCTGCTTCCTGACCTGCTTGAGTTCCAGTCCTGACTTCCTTTGTGATAACAGCAATGTGGAAGTAAGCCAAATAAACCCTTTCCTCCCCAACTTGCTTCTTGGTCATGATGTTTGTGCAGGAATAGAAACCCTGACTAAGACAGTATCAAACTGCTCTCTAAACTCATATTGAAAGACTGAATTTAGAAATTTGGAACAAGCATGTTAATGGAGATGCATTAATGTATACTGTATAACCTTTACTTAAAGAAGGCATAGGAAGTCTCTGTAAGGAGCCAGGAATGTGGACTGGTCAGTTCCAGGAACTTGTTGGTCACAGAGACCCCCTCCAGCTAGGGCCCAGAATAAGGAACAGGATAGCATAGCGGTCAGCCATTAAGAAGATAGCATTGACCAAACCACATTCTTCTAGACAATGAGTGTGCAGGACAACTTCCTTGTGACCTGACTCAACTAGGGAGTGAGTTCCTTTAGAATTTTCTATTGTTTTCATGGTTTGTTTCCTTCCTTCCTTTCCCCCTCACCTCCCTTAGTTTATGGGTTTTCCCTTTAAATACCCCTCACTTCTTGTGTTTGGGGTCGAACCCCTCTGGCCTGCCAGGCTACATGTTCGACCCCAGATCTGGCTTTTCCGAAATAAACCTCATGTGATTGTAGCAAGATCGGTCTCTCGTGAGTTATTGGGTGGTCGCATCATCCCGAGGCTTGAGTGAGGGTCTCCCCTGTTCTGGGGATCTTTCAATATCTATATACCTAGAGATTAGTGAAGCTCTTAGACCTCATCCAAAAAGTTTCTCTGCACAGTAGATGGTGGATGCAGCAGAAAAAAACCCACAACTGGTTCAAGTGCAGAGAATAATGGCCTTTGGGTTGCTCGGCCACAAATGGAAAATCAGTATCATACCATCTTAAACCTCAGGAACATTGTAGAAGAGAGGTGGGAATGCCATAAGATCCAGAGGCTGGAGAAGACTGGAGGTAGTGTGACAGTGTCCTTTGGGCAGGACAAGACTGCTAGGCCCCGTAATCTCACAGCAGCTGAGGCTGACTGCACAAGACCTGCACGAGGTCAAGCCAGTTAACATTCCAGCACGGAAAGAGGAGAGGCTCATGGGCTCTCACCCCTGAGAGAGGATCTAGTGGCTTCTTATTTAAGAGTGTAACTCCTAGTAAGTCGTACCGGGAGGTAGACTATACAGGGAACACAAATGGAGCTCTGTGAGCTCTTTAAAAGAGGAAGGGTAGAGAGATAGGCATGTATCAAGAAGAAAATAGGAGAAACAGCATGGACGTGGTGGTTTGAATGAGATATCTGTCATAGTCTTGGGCGTTCGAGTACTTGGTCCTCAGTAGGTGCCACTGTTTGGGTAGGTTTAGGAGTGTGGTCTTGATGGTAGGAGTGTGTCACTGTGGTCTGACTCTGCAGTTTCAGAAGTCAGCTTACCCCCCTTGGCTTCCAATTTACAGATCCAGATGTGAGTTCTCAGCTGTTCCTAGCACCTTCCTCCCTGCTTCCATGCTTCATCTCTGTGATGGTGCCCAAGAGGACAGGATGTCAAGACAGGGAATTCAACCATCTGTGAAGAAAGAATGGAGTATGGTTCAAAACAAAAAAATCATTAATATTCTTAATTATACTGTCAGTGTCTAGTGGATCCCCAAGGTTGGATATCTCTGAGTAATAGTAGTTTGTCTTATAACTAAGCATTAAAAACAAAGTTGAAAGCATTAAGTCCATATCCAGGGTCTGGGAATGTAATTTGGTGGTAGAGCATGAGCTTAGCATGTGAGAGAGCCTGAGTTCAATCCCTGTCCCCAGAGTCTGTGTCAAGACTAATTTTCACTTTAAATTTGCAGGATATAACACAACATCTAGGGTTTTACTTGTGATTGATATTTTATATATAAATATAATGTCCATTTTGGTATAAGCTAATTAATGACGAATGTTTCATAAACTGTGGGAATTATATCCAACATTTCTTTTGTAGAAAGGCTAACAAAAAGGCTTGATGGTAGATAAAATATTGCTATGTGAATGTAGTTTGTCCACAGTCTTACACATTCAGTATATTATTATAAGCATAGTATTTGAGAATATAAAAATGACTTCATTTTCTCCATCAAAAATCTTTCTAATCTTCACATTCTAAAAACCCTTCTAATTATAATATTCTAAGGGAAATAAGTATCTCATATTATGATCCAGTAAAATTATGTAGTGGAATCCAATATCATTTATTTCAGTTCTTTTCAAAGAGCCATGCATAATTTGCTCTTTGAAGACAGCATGAAAAGCAATAGAACACAAGCAGACATTTAGTGTTCCCATACAATAAGGCCACTCAAAATACCACTCTTAGTATGTATTTACCCTTCTGGCTCTTTTCCTCAGAACCTATGCAGCGTCTGGAACACAGTTCACACCCAGTAATTGTTGCTGAATGAATCATAAGTCATTTCTTGTAGGTTAGAACACAAGGGAATTTATTAATTGTACTTTTCAAAGCCATCATTCTAAACTACATCCCACCCAAGTAACACAAAGAATAGAAAAGGCATGAACAACTTGGCACCCTGTTCTTTCACCACCGCCACCACAACCCCACCCTCCTCCCCCTCACCATTACAACAACAGATGAGCAAGGCCTTGCATGGACATCTTGGGCTTCTGAATCTTGATAGCTTTTCTACAGGAGTTGGTATTTGATATTTGTATTTCAGACCCTGAAGTAAAGATAATAGGGCTAACACTGTATTATTTTTAAGGGAAAATGTCAAGAGCAAAAAAAAAAAAATGAAAATGTCAAAAGATAGGTTGATATAGTGTATTACTTAAAGACTATTCTGTTGGCAGAGCTGACCAGGTGATTTACAAAAGGCCTTTACTGGACAGGCTTTAGATTACAATGTAGATGAAAAATAAATGGGAATCCATTTCCTGTTTATTCTCTCTAGACATTTGACAGATGGAAGAAAAAATGAGAAGAAACAATTATAGCCTACAAACTTGTAGGCTTCTTTTCCCGTTTCCCAGATTGTGAAAAATAAATTTGAGGATATTTTTTCAAAGGCCCTATTTTATCTCTACTTTTATATACTATTAATTACACTGGTTGCTTGTCATTCCTGGGCACATATGCATAAAAGTCGGGATGATGAGAATGTGTGAACTTGACATTCAACCGGATTACAGCTTTTCATAAAGTGGCCCTTTCCATGATTAGATGACAGTAGTGTCACCATCCTGGCAAGAATGGAGATCTTCTAAGGGTGCAGTCGTGGCCTTCCTATTGGCTAGCCAACTATTGGAACAACGGACGTGAGTCACATGCTAGAGAAGCAAAGGCTGGAACCTCAGTGCCAGAAGGTGATATTTTTTCGGAAGGTTCTGGAAATTTTGTCAGACCACATTGCCAATGAGACTACAGCAGAGAAAATGAAGGGCAGGATACACCTTGACCAGGACTGCTTGATTAGACATACTTCTCACCCTGCGTGTAAACCTGAACCTCATGTCAGAACCGTGAGGAATGAAAGACTTGAGGGGGAGGGAAATCAGGGGCCCTCTCTCTTCCTCTTCCCAGTAGAACCACACTGACTAACCATTGTCAGCTTTTCACTATTACAGGCCTTTTTGATTGTTCTTTTGTGAGTGGGTGGCTAAGCTTTGACCATCAAGAATGCTGCAGGCCCAGTCTCTTACCTTAACAACTTGGAAACAACAGATACAGATTTCAGTGGCGAACCTCAGGTTAGATTAGGGTCTCTGGTAGTTCCTGCAGAAGTACACTATTCAGCCACCTTATTCACATTTTTATTGCATGAATATTCATCAAGTGCTTATTGTTTATGAATCATTCTGAAAGTGTCCACACATGAAAATGAATGGCAGGGGCTTCCTGTGGATAAAAAGTAATGACTAAGTAAAATAGAGAAAGGTAGGGGAAAAAAAAACATTATCTACTGTCAAGAAGCCATAACTCTGCATACTTCTCAAGTTCCAGGAGAGATGCATGCTTACTTTTAAGGTGATTTGATGAATATTCACTAACAACACTCATTAAGATGAAGGGGTACAGAGACCTGAGGCTAGGAACCCTCTTCCAGGTTCCTATTCCGTAGTCTTGATGAGCAATTTAATTTTCTCTGGCACCCTGGATCATCATTCTGTTGTAAGGTCTAGTGTAAAATGTACTTACACACAGAGCCTAATTCTTCTTTTAGTGTGCTAACTCCTGCTCAATCACGGCATCAGGCAGGCCAAGGTTGGAGGACAGCCTAGGCCCATGGTGACACTGCGTCTCAAATGGGAACCAAACCCTGCGGCATTCCATTATGACTGTGCCTTCCTCAATGTTGTGACAGTGTAGCAATTTAAGTATTTATCTCATAGTTCCTTGATAATGTTAAGAAATACAGCATTGCTCACTTGGGATAATAGCATGGTTTAATTCTTCCACATGTAATTAGTCATATAGTTAACTATAATTTTAGGTGCAAAAACATGAGAAATGATGTTCAAGTTACTCAAGTCCTCCAAAACTGATTTCTTCCATGGTGTGGTTTCACAAAGGCCTGGAGAAGCAGCCAGGGGTGAGTCCTGGTGGTGGCTTCCTGGAGAGTTAGAATTCACTCTCATGCTTCTGCAAAAACATCCTCGGCTCCCATTCTGGAAGAGCCATGCTTTAGTTGACAGCAATCTAGTGCAACTTTCTTATTTCAAAAGCCAATGCCTTCATTTCTAATTTTATGCTCTGATACTTTATGAAATAGTTCCATGCCTGCCGTGTAAATTAAATTGGGTGCTGCCGTTTTCATGTCTGGATCAGCAATGGGAGCTATGTAAACTGAGCTCATAGACTCCCTAGTTCTTAGCAGCAAGTGGGAAGCTTTACGTTTGATTTTCGCATCTTCTTCTAGTTGTTAGTTTTTCACAATAAGAAAATAAGTGACCAAATCAAACATAGCTCTCTCTTTTGCATTCTCTCAGTTTCCCCACTTGATGCTTGTTTTCACATAGGTTTTGTCACTTTCCAACAGTCTATCTGGTATCAGCAGTTATGTTGAGTGAGTCTCAAAGAATCGACACAACGGGGGGGGGGGCACTTGCCGATTTTTCTATAAATCTATTTCGGAGAGAACAGATTGTTACATCTTTGTAGACATCTTTGAATAAACTTATCTTTGTGATTATACAACAAGAACACTAGGAATTGAGCAAACAGCTTGTTTAAAGGGTGTTGTGTTTTTCCCACTGGCTACTACTACAACTAGAGAGAAACGTATCACCCTTCTCAGGCAAACATTTCGAAAGCGGTGATGTGCGTTCTGTGTCCTAACTTCATCCAGTTGTGTCTTTTCTGTTCTAAACCTTGCTTCCCTCATTCAATTGTTGTGTGTTTGCTTTACACTTCAGATGGCAAATACATATAAAATTTACAGTCTTGCCCAGTTTTAAATGCACAGGTCGGTACTGTTAAGCATATTCACACGGCTGTGCAAACCATCTCTAGAACTTATTTCATTCTGAAAAACCATAGGCTCACAGGGAGTGACACTCTTAGGAGGTGTGGCCTTGTGGGAGAAAGTGTGTCATGGAGCATTTGCGGTCTCAGATGCTCAAGCTAGGCACAGTGGGGCGGTCTCTTCCCGCTACCTGCCAATCCAGATGTAGAACTTCCAGCTGCCTCTCCAGCTCATGTCTACCTGCTTGTCACCATGCTTCCCACCATGCTGATAATGGGCTAAACCTCTGAACTATACGCCAGCCCCATTTAGACATTTTTCTTTATAAGAGTTGCCATGGTCATGGTGTCTCCTCACAGCGATAATACCCTAAGACAATCTGTTCACCTAAAAGAGCAACCTTTCAGTCCCCTCGTCCTCTCACACTCAGAAACTACGTTGTACTTTTCAATACCTATGAATTTGGCCGGGTAGTTTTCTTACATGCTATGGTTCGAATTGTCCCCCAGTGTTTATAATATAGAACTTAATCTTCAATACCACACTATTTGCAAGATGGGACCTTTATCTTTCTATATCACACAGAATACTTCCAAAAACAGTCTAATGCCCTTGTCTTAAAAGAGTAGTTATGCAGTTGTGAGGTGCAGGTACATACTGTCAACACACACACCCCATTTTTTTATACTCTCATAAGTGTGGTTTCCTAATAGAAGGATGGGTGGGCCACCATGTTATACCAAAAGATCCTCACTCCATACAGCTGTCTGGTCATATACTTTACAGCTTCCAAACACACGAGACAGACAAACGTCTCCGACTGTTCCACATCCCATACCTCCGCCGCACTCACTGTGTGCATGTGGCTGTCCTGACCCTCAACCCCACCTGACTCCTAAACACCCTGTGGCCTCCAGTATCTTGAGGGTTAGGGGTATCCTTTCTGCATGAGCACAGGCCCGCCAGTCCTCTACTGTATGTGTGTTGGGGGCCTCACATCAGCTGGTGTACGCTGCCTGTTTAGTGGTCCAGTGTCTGAGAGATCTCGGAGGTCCAGATTAATTGAGACTGCTGGTCCTCCTACAGGGTTGCCCTTCTCCTCAGCTTCTTTCAGCCTTACCTAATATTTCTCAGGTTTTAGCCACATTATACAGTGTGTTATGATTTTTGAAGCTGAATAACATGCGTGTATATATGGATATATACATATGTATGCATGTATGTATGTATGTGGATATGTATGTGTGTATACACATTTGTGCATTTGTATACATAGGTATATGTATTATGTATATGTCTGTATGTGCACATGCCTATGTGTTGGTATATATATATTCATATGTATGTATGTTGTGTGTGCTCATAAGTATGTATATGTGTACATATGTATGTCTGCATATTTTATTTGTGTGGAAATGTGTGTATATTTGTATGTGTGTGCATGTGTGTTTGTATTATGTGTGTTCATGTTTCTCTGTGTGTGTGTTTGTGTGTAGGATGTATCTTCTTACCTACTCATCAGCAATGGATGCTTAAATTTTTAAACCTTTTGACTATTGAAATAAACATGTAATATATATCTACAAGACTCTTCTTATAATTCTTTGGATGTTGCTCTGTCTTTACCTCTGTAGCTGTGATAAACTGTATGACAAAAGGTAACTTTTAAGGCAAGTATTTATTTGACTTAGAATTCTGGGCCACACTCCACCATTTTGGGGAAGTCGAACCAGAACGTGAAGTGCCTGGTTGCAGCATACCCGCAGTCAGGAGAAGACAGGTAAATACATCCTCCCTTGCTCCTGCCTCTATTCCATAGTGCAGGACTTCCTGCCTACGCACTGGTACTGCCCACAGTGAGCTGGGTCCTCCTACATCAATTACAAATCAAGAAATTCCATTGAAAACAAGCCCACAGGCCAAACTGACATAGACAATCTACCACGGAGGCTCTTTCTTGTATTACTGTAGATTGTGTCAAGATGAGAAGTAAAACCACCTATCACAAGGATACACCCAGAATGATGATTTGTTGAACTGTATAGTAATTGTAGTTCTGGCTTGAGACTTGTACCACGCTCTTTTCCTTGGTAGGAAAACATGACTTTCTCACAAACAGCACACACAGGTCCCAGCTTCCCCGCATCCTTGCCGGAACTTGTTTTCGTGTTTGTTCTAACTGCAGCCATTCTGTGCAGTGGATTACCTCACTGTGATATTGTTTCCTAAGTGTATCAATAATGTGAAACACCTTTTATGTATTCAGTAGGCAGAAGTTCATTATCTTTACAAAAATGATAGTCCCTGACCTGTTCTTTAGTTAGCTGGTTAGCTATCATTCGTGAAATCTAGGAGTTCCTATGGGTTTTGATAACTATGATACAATATGTAGAACCTACAGTGTACTGCACACACTGCTTAAGTAGAGACTTGATTTCTGCTGAGGGTGTTGGCGTGCTGTGTCACCATCTCCAGAACTTGTCACTCTGGGGAGCAGCCTACTGCACAGAATGATGTCAACCCAGATACCGTATCGAACATTCACTTTCTAAGTCTTTCTTTCCACAGCTGCCCTTTTCAGCTTTTTTAATACACAAAAACTTTAATAGTGTTAGCATACAACTGACATATGGATTGTTTTATTTGCCTCCTTGAGTTATTTTTACGTTGAGTTAACCTGACACGTTCGAAGGGACAATCGCGCTGCGCTCATCCTCTCTTTGATCAGAGGCATCTGATTATCCCTCTGTGATGCCTTAAATTATGCCTTGTGATGGACCCTTCGTACTGTTCACACGTTATAACAGATGTCTATATAAGGCAATGGCCAAACGCACATCACACTCTTCATTTTACATCAATACGTTGAATGGCCCTTGTTCTCTTCAAAGATGACTACATGGCAAATAGCCTTAGAGGAAAGACAAGTCAGCTCTCAGCCTTAAAACATGAAAACGGGTTTTCCACTACCGTTGATAGGCTGCAGCAGCCGAACGTGGTGGGGCTTGATGTCGTCTCAATGCTAGGGAAGCGAGGTCAAGTAGATTGGCATCAAGAAAGCTCGTGTCAACAGAGAACATCCATACCTAAGGTTACAGGAGACACGCTTGCCCTGTTGTCAGGGTTTCAGCAATATTCTTCTCACTGACAGGCAGTGACCACCGGCCTATCCTTTGCATTGATTCTAAGAGCTCAGAGCTCCCATCAGCATCCACAGAACTACATCAGGAAAACCTAAAAAAAAAAAAAAAAATACTTACAAGGAGGAAAAACTCGGAGACCCTCCACAGTGATGAATAAGGCATTGCGAAGAATTCCATAATGATATTTGAAAGTCATTTTGCCTAATCTCCCACTTAGTGAGGAGTTTCTTGATAGTGTCCTGACAGATGGTGTTCTAAATATCACCTAAATGTTTCCCGAAAGGGAAGTCTTCCGAAGCCTGTTGCACCGGCTCCTGAGAAGTCCATCCTTAAGATGAACTGCACTGTTTGTAGTTTCCTGACACTGATTTTTTCCCTTCCTCATCCGGTATTATGTAGAATAATAATCCTGCTTTCCACATTGAAAATACTTATTGAGTCTCAGAGTAAGACTATTTCATTATCTAAACATATTGGGGTTTTTTTTTTTCTATGCAGATCTTGTTTTCCAGACCAGTTAGACATTCCAGACATGATCCAATATGGTGATGATCTGTTCATATTCTCAGAGCTAGATGATTCAAGAGACTATGTGGCCAAGTGAAAATAGCTCTTGCCATATGGACATAATATTGCTCTATTGATTTAGCATGAGAATATATATATATATATATATATATATATATATAGTGTTTATATTGTTGTATCACAAAGTGTAGTCAGATAAAATATCCAACTTTTTTCTACACTAGTAAGCTCAAGGCGGGACTCACTTCATAAGCTTCTGATTTTGAACTAGCCCTGATCATTTGGGGTTTTGCTTCTGTCTGAAGTGGTACTGGTTCCTGCTTATATAATACATATGCCATATTTTGTAGCCGTCCCTTCATTTATTTTAATCTTAGTCTTGAATGGATATAGCTACAAAAAAAAAGGGCTATGTCAGGCCACAATATTGAGACACCATTTTTATGATAATCTGAACCACATTTTAACTACTGAATGGCGTGATTAACCCAGGTTATTGTCACAATTTTTCTCTCTGAGAAACTGTCCTCTGCTTAGATTAAAACAGTTCATAATCTGGACATTCTCACATTTATTTAGCTCTCCCAATTATTTTTTGAAAGATTCCAGCCCCTTATTGGGAGAGTAAACCAGGCTTTGTCTCAGGAGTATATATCCATCAGGTCCCTGAGACATGACAGCAACTGTCCACATTCACAGAGCCAGGAAGAAGTCATGGCTTCTGGTGGAGTACTAGAAGCAAAACTCCTCTATGGAGAAAGGGGTAAACTTCCCTGCCTTCCCTGCTGCCAAAGCAAAGGAAAGCTTAAACTCCCGTCCCCTGTCTTCACTCAGGAAAGATATAAAGGGTTCACATTCCCATCAACAAGAAACGGAAAACAGTCTCCAGCATGAAGCAGACCACACATTCAACACAGCTTGGGTGTTATGAGGAAACTTTCCACAAAGAGGGAAGCAGATGAGGAGTGGGAAAGGGACACTTGGAAAGAAGTTTCCAGAATTAAGTGGGGTGGGGGGCGGAATCCCAAGGAACATGTCTAAGAAGCACAGAGGATTTTAAGACAATAAAAGCAAGATATCAACAATAAAAGAATATACTGACTATTCTAAAAAGTGCAACAAAGAAAGTAAGACAACTAAAAGCCATAGGTTGAAAACTGAGCAGCATTTTTATTTTCAGAAGATATCGCAATCCATGTAGAAAATGCTAAAATACCTTTGGAAAGCTTGTAGAAGTAAATGCCCCTAGAAATATATATCAAAGTACAAGATCAATGTCCAAAGAAATCAGTTTCATTTTCCTAAGTCAGCAATGAGCAGAGAGAAATCAAAACTTAAGGATCATTATCCCTTACGGAAACAGAAAACATCAAGTGCTCAGGAGCAGATCTAACTTATTCATGTAAGATTTCTCATACTGGGAATTCTAAGACATCGAGGAGAGAAATGAAGACTAAATTGTGGAGAAATCTATTTACTGATTATGTGATGCAATGTTGTTAAGATATCAAAACTCCCTAAATTTATGTGAAGATTTAAAAATCTCAGTGGACAATTTTAACAACTAACATACCATTTTTTGTAAAATACAGAAAAGTAAAGTATTTCAAACTTCTAAGCAATTGTGGGGGGAAAATGAAGTTGAGAGGGGAAAAAAATCTACACATCTATAAGCACCGATAAATGTCCATTACCTTTTCCTTATACCATGCACAGTCTTGGGCATAGCATTGTGGGCTCTGGGATAGAATGCCTGTCTAAGCACAGGGGCCTACCTTCAATTCCTAGCACTAGAAAAAGAAAACACATGATTAAATCCAAATGATAATTAAATTGTAAGCTAGGCACGGTGATGTATGCCTTTAATTTCAGCACTCGGGAGGCAGGCAGGTGGATCTCTATATGAAGAAGGCCAGCCTGTTCTACATAGTGAGTTCTAAGCTAGGCAAGAGTACATAGTAAGACCATTTTAGTAAACATGAAAGAAACTCACATCAAACAATACAGATATGTGTCTGTGGGGTCAGATCTCTCGATGGTGGCTTACATCTGTAATCCCGTCACTCAGAAGCCTGGAGCAGAAGGATTGCAAGGTCAGGGCTGGTAGTAACATACACCCCTGGAGGGGAATGCTGAGTACTATAGGCCCCTTGGTAAGAGAAGAGGCAATGTCTTCCATGCTCATCCCAGGTGATTTCCTAAGATAAATGAAACTTAAAGCTTCGGATATGTGCAGCTATTTGATTCAATGAAAACAGAACATCTTCAGTTGTTAAACACCAAAGTGACGATGGGATGAACTGAGAATTAAAAAGAGCAAAAAGGAGAGCAAACTTAACCATGCAACTGTGGATGCAAAAGCAGTACAACTGTGAAAGATGCTGTACCAAGCAAGGCTGTCTTCTGTGGCAGAGCTCAGTGGTGCTCAGCGATGGATGAGGCCCTGCACCTGCATTTCAGCGCTGAAGGAAAATAATACCTGCTGTATGGTTCCATTGTTCTAAAATTTTCCATAAAGCTGAGTAAAGGTACTTAGAGTTTATCTAGAGAGAAATGCTGTGGGCAAACAAAATAAAATATACTCAGCATTCTTGTGAATCAAAGCTAAAGTCAGGGGGATAGATAACTAAAAGCTAAAAAAGAAAACGCACATTTTTGATATATTGAGAACAAAAGAAAAATAAATTGTAGGGATGACAAGACTTGATTGATAAATACAGTTGGCTCTCCTTTTCTTGGTCCACATCTGTTGATTTAACCAATTACGAATAGAAAATATTCCATAGGCCATCCGGCCTCACAGTGCAGATGGCAGCAACCAGCCAGGGTGGGAACTCCTAATGAGGAACAAATCTGTGATGGAGAGATGAGAAGATAAAGAAGCAGAGCAGTTAAGTGCTCGATGGAGAGAGGCAGAACTGGAGACGTGAAGGCAGTGAGGACCAAGCTGATGGGAGTGGCCTGCATTGCCACCTGAGGACCACAGTAGTGTTCAGATCCACACTGCCATCAAGGGCCATGCCTGAAGCCGAGGTCCTACTATGGGCCATGCCTGAAGCCGAGGTCCTACTACATCTGGATCAATGTCTGTGGTCCATGTTACCACCAAAGGCCATAAGACATGCATGGTCTGCACTGCTCCCTGAAGCCATGTTGATGTCTGAGGGTCATGCCGCCACTGGAAGTCATACTGATTTAAGCTGCCTCTACTGCCACCCGAGCATGGTTACTTCTGGGACTATGCTGCTGTCACTGAAGGCCAAGTCTAAACCAATAGTCCTACCACAACCAGGATCTGTATTGATGTGCATGATCTGCATTACCATCGAAGACCATGCAGAGGTCCGTAGTCTGTGCTGCAACATGAAGCCATGTTGACGTCCATGGGCCATTCTGTCACCAGGGAAAATATTGATGTGAGTGGCCTGTGCTGCCTCCTGAGGCCATTGGTGATGTCCTTGGTCCAGGCTGCCTCTAAGATCATTATCTGGGTCCACAGTCCTACTGCAGCTGGGGGCTCTGTGCATTCATGGTTTGTGTTATCACCAGAGACCATGTGGAAGCCCACGATCTGCTCTCCCAATGACTATAATGAGCAAGGAATAGCAATGACTGCAGACATATAGTTGAGAAAGAGAGACATGGAAGGTTTCTGTGACAACCCCTACACCCACCCCAACCCCACCCCCCTCAAAACAAACATATTCCAGGAAGTGGTGAACATTTCTGGACTGAACACGTGCTGACTTTTTACTTTATACTGTGCCATACACAATGCAATGTAACAAGTGTTGACATAGCAGTGACACTGCATTATGCATTACAGGTAATCTAGCCATGATTTAAAGTGACAGAAATACACGCGTACATCTCACACAGATACTAACCACTGCATCTTACATAGGAGATTTGAGCTCCACAAACTTTGGAATCCACAGGGTCCCGGAACCAATGGCCCATGGATAGTAAGAAGTGATAGTATGAAAGTTGGACAAATTGAAAACCCAGACTACAAAATTAATAACTAGAACTAAAATGAGTTAAGAAGAATAACAAAGTTTAAGTCTCTGACAGCTCAACTTCAATCTAATAATATTTTATTTTTAAAAACCAGTATAACATTCTTAATCTTTAATTTTAATATTTGGTTTGGTTTTTAATATTTGGCTTGATTAATCATCATTAATTCTTTACTACATAAGCTCAAAAAACAGAGTCCTGTTACTTTTCTCAAAGTTATATAAAATTATAAATATCAGTGAAACATGGAAGTGACCCTAGATTTTCTTTTAGTTAATTCCCTTATAAAAAGAATCTGGTCTACACAATAAGACAAGAAAACTAGACATGAATTTTTTCATCAGTAACTTAATATTTGCAGACAATGTGAATAAATATGAATTGCTATGATATTAAGTTAGAAGAATACAAAATAAGTTCACTTATAAGCAATGAGAACAGTAAGTGCAAAGACTATAATGGAAGGAAATGCCAGTCTTATGTGCATATATGTAGCGTTTCTCCAAGTTGCGTCTGCATACAGATCACCTGTGTGACTGTTAAACGCAGCCTCAGAAGGCTGTGCACCTGGTAAGTGGGAACCAGCCTTTCAGATGCTACTCTTCAGTGCTGCTGTTGATCATTTTCTGAACTACAAGGTACAGGTGTGCACACATGCACAGAGGAGCATGTATGTACACGTATATTCTTGTGCATCACTTTTAAAAGTAAGAACTAACATGAAATTAGTGGAACTATTTTTAAAAGCTAAAAGGCCCAGGCCCAGTGGGTACACCTACAAAACAACTCACATACCGAAGCCTCAGAGAACATTCCAGAAGAGGAGGAAAAGACAGAAGGAGCCAGAGGAAGTTTGCTGTAAGACTTGAACTCCTAGCAATGCGAGACGCTATTCCCATAAAGTCTCACCAGCGTGGCTGCCCTGCATGGGCTGACATCCCTGAACATACCAAGGACTCCAACAGGCATGCCAAAGTAAACAGGGAAAAGACCCCAGGGCCTCAACCCTACATAAAGATCTACAAGCAACTAAGGACTGAGGAGAGCAAGAGAGACCGTCTTCTCCAGGGAAGAGCACACACACACACACACCAATGGCTTATCGAGTACCAAATGGCCAGCCCTGAAAAAAGATATACATAGATAACATCATACAGAAGGGGCAGGTTATGTTAGCGATATGCATGTATATACATATACATTTACACAGACATGTAAGAGTAATTGATAAAAAGTGAGGCATGGGTTTGAAAGAGAGCAAGAAGGGGTACAGAGGAGACTTTAACTGGAGCAAAAAGAAGGGAGAAATTGAATAATTATACTCAAAATCTTAACAGTTAAAAAGTTAAGACTTGTACAATACCCCAATTCATATTAAAAAATGAAATGTTAAAATGTTACTGACACCTAAAAAAAATGTTTAAGGAAAAAAAAATGATTACATTTTGGAATAAGAAAACACTATGCCAAATCGACCAGTACTGTAATGAAAAATCATCAAATCACATGTTGGCTTTATTAGTTTTGTTTAGGGTTTTTATTTGTATTCATCATGTGTTTGTTTCTGGTGTCTGTTCTGAGAAGGATCTCTCTATGTATCCTGGCATATACCCTTCAACTTGTGATCGTCCTGCTTCCCCCTCCATGCCTGGCTCAGACAATGTTTCTTCAATTTAAGCAGATGAAGATTATAAACTTGAAAAGGAACAATAAGTGTATCATATTAAATAATACAGTTCTTCACAACCAAGACCCTCGTCAGCTCTTTCCCTTCCAGAAAATGAAGGGTACTTATTCCAAACTCATGATACTTAGTACAGTTTCTACGACAGTACAAGACAGGCCATACCAAGCATGGAATGTCACATCCTAGCACAGATACAGGTGTGCCTGTGAACTCAGCACACAACACTGGTATAAGGATAAACTTTTTGCCAAATGACTCAGGAAGCCCCGGACAAGGCTGAAACAGACCTACCCTCTGACCAAACTGTTTCAGATCAAGGTGAACACACATCAAATGATGTGAATTACTATAGCGAGAAATGCTAAGGTGTCCACAAACAGAAATCATAAAAAAGTGGAAGGCTACCACATGCTACAAATTAATTTTTAAAAATAAGCTTCTACCCCACATACATAATCAGTTCTTTTACGTGATCTCGTGCCTTTCGCCTTAGCCTGACAACCAAACGAGTAAGCAGAGCCTGCTGCTCACACCAACTCCACTCTTGTCTCAGAAACTCCGGGCTTCCTGTAACTCCTTCTGACCAGATTCCTGCTTCTTCCCAGCAGCCCTATCAACGTACCTAAATCAGAGTCATTTCCCTGGGCTGAAAATGAGGCTAATCAGTGAAGAGGCCTTGTTCTGATTACAATTACAGTTTCCACACGGTAGCTCTGGGGAGACTGTCCATTCTGATCCAGGCAGCCTTCTGACTCTCTACAGAGCGCCAAATGATAACCGATCAGACATTTGAAAGAACAAGTCATCATTCCCTCAAAAGTCGCACAAGCCCTAAAATAGATCTCGAAAAGGACATGTCATTTGAAGAAGCATCAATAAATTAATAAAAGTGTGGAAACTAAGGCTTTGCAATCAGCACTAACATTTGCCTGCCAAATATCTCACAGGAGTGCAACAGGGAAAGCTGCAATTACTACCACAGGGTCAAAAATAATGGGTGGCCAGATGTAACCTCTCTTCCAACATCTCTAAAAGTCCCTTTATGATGTCACCTTCATGGGGGAAACTGGGTCTGTGTCTTCTTTAAGAGCCCCACTTTCAAGTAGGGAACCACATGGTTCAGGGAGGATGAGGTTGTAGTTAAAATAACACAGGCCAGTCTAACAATAGACCAACATCTGATTCACTATTTGTTCAGAAGCACAGAAGGCTCATAATTACAAGAAGTTTATAAAAATCAGAATGGTTCCCATGCTGTCGCCTTCCCCATGGTCTCTCTACCTACTTTTACTGCATCCTGTCCCTCCTTTGTCGATCTGTTCAACTTCACCCTCATTCCTGATTACAGCCCTCCATCCTTCAACCTAATCCCTTCTTCGTCAAGAACAATTTGTCCATCAGGGCAAGATTCTTGGGCAACAGTTTAGAAGAAACAGGACAGTACATTACAGGCTAGCAACATGCACTCCTTAAACAGTCTGCCTCATCACATCTGAACACATGTGCCACACATGTGTAGAATGAAGGAATGGAGCGGTTAGCATGCAGAAGAAAAACTCGGGTCAGAGTCAGAAAACCCAGGTTCCGAGCCAGAACTGTGTTCCTAACCACTTTGGCTTGTGTTTGAGGGTTGCCTTCAGAAGACCGGGGCAGTAAGCCTGCCTTAGAAACTCCCTTCTATCTGAACTGACAGAACTTAACAGTGGGTGCCTATCAGTGGCTCTACGTCAGAGTATTGACACTGGGTGCGGTCAGCAGCTCTACCTTGTGTCAAGGGAGCCCTGTGATCATTCTTAAAGAATCCTTCATTTACCTTGGATCTTACACCAAAACAAGTGGTTCTTGCACTTTGGGGAATAAATATTCATTTTCATAAATCATTGCTCATGGCGTACATACGGCCCACTCTAGTTAACTGGGACCCCTCTGCTTGAGAAGCCATTGAAGAAGAAGCAGGACAGCAAGCAACAGAGACCTGTGGCTATTAATGGCTATTAATTGGAGTTCCCTTAACCTCCCTAGTCTCTGTCTGTGTCTAAAGTGGATTGGAGTGTGTCACCTTATCATCATGTGATTAACAAGCGTCATGGGCTACATACAGAGGGATTATTTCCCTTTTCCACGGTTTCTGAGAATGGAATTATTTTAATCTATGAGTTTTTCAACCTTAAGTTCATGATTAGATCCAAAAGAGTCTAATGAACTCTCTGAAACGGGTCATCTATGTTTACATGCATTTTTAAGGCAATGGTTTATAGCTCTTGGAACTTCTCACAATGAAAGTCAACTGTTTATTTCAATAAATAACCAGTTCCAAATGACTCATATCAGCCCATGGGCAATCTTACAAAGTGTTACTTAGTAATCTCCCGTTGGCTGTTTAACATGTGAATTTCCACATCTGTAAGTGTAGTAGAAGGTGCATTTGGAACTTTCACTAATGGAGGTCTCCCTGTTAACAATGATGGGTGTGAACTGCATCTGCCCAGATCCCACTCTGTCAAATGTCTTGAATGTTGCTGAGCTCTGGAGGAAGCAAGGAAGGGGAATTCCTCTCAGCTTATGTCTGCAGAAAGAAGACAGTAGACACGCGGTCTTTGCAACTGAATTTGGGTTGAAATGCTAAAACTCTAGGACCCAGCAACATAGGCAGCAGCTCACGTACAATGACCGGTTTCTCTGGGAGTCAAGCCTTGCAATTACACTGAAGAGATAAAGAAGGTCGAGCAGAAGAAGTCCCTTCCTCAAACTGTCAAGGCCAAAACCAGCCCCTTCAGCTGAGATACACAGCCTCCCCGACCCCCACGAGCCACCACAACTTCCACAAAGCCTCGATATCTAAATCAAATGGATCTGACACCCCCCCCCCAGTTACAGCTCCTTTTACCCGAAATTTAACAGTTTGCAATCTCCCCCATCATCAAAGTAGTCATGCCACTGCATGCAATAAAAGTAGAAGTGAAATTGCCTTGGGACACAAAGGACCAGAACAGAAAGGAGAGGAGAGTTGAGTGCACGCACAAGGTTTTAGCCATACAGGTGTATGAAAACACTTTAAAATAAAATAATTACAAATGTCAAAGAAGGCATACCATAAATGGCCTGTGATAGATAACTGGTATATTGTCATAAGCAAATCAAATAGCACCGCGTGGTACATACAGTATAAGTTAGGTATGTTTGCTTTATCATTACCACATCTTTAAAAATAAATTCAGTGCTGCCAAGTAGCTTTGATGATGCAAACTTAATTTGTTTTTCAATTACAATGGCTTGTTTGTCTTCTCTGATGAATCACAGAAGAGATCCCATTCATTAGTTCCTGTTAAGATGATATCAAAAATTGAATACATGTGATTATGTTCCTATACACTTCTGGTAAGTGTCCTTTAAGAATCTAATGGCATTTGTATTTCCTTCATCTTCTTACAGGAGTATTGTTTTAAACCCAGCCTATTTCCGAAACCATCTTCGTCAGGCAGCCGTGTTTAGATGTCTGGAGAGATACTCAGAGGCTGCCCGGTATGTTTGTTACAACTTTGTGAAGATTTATTTAAAGTTAAATTAATTTTACCATCAGATTCTGGTAATAGCATAAGAGGACATTCCATTTCTCTCATGGAATATGATTTTACCCGAATTATTGTCTTATAAATGTCAAGCCAACAATTATTGAGTATCTTTTTCTTTAATTAAAGCTATTTCATGTTCATAGCTCTTAGCAAATTTCAAACTTTCCAGCCATGAGGTCATTAGTGGTGATGGGAAGGCTTCCATAGATATTAGAATGAACTTGACCTCAGAAATCTCCAGGACGTTCTGACTGTAATGGCACAGTTCTGTGACTCAAGCTGTGGAGATGAAGTCAAATCATGAGGGAAGCCAGAAATCCGTGTCTAAAGAAATAACACCTGATGGGTAGCTCTGGGACCTCACCGTTTGAAAGGAAGCCGAGTGGAGCAGTAGGTAATGCTCTCAGCCCTGCAAAGGAGCCTCCGTGCCTATCCTAACATCATAGGCAAGGTTGTTCATCTTCCAGGGTCAAATTCAACATGCTGATTTGACCATTTTCCTCAAGGAACTTCCCTTGGCTTCTACAGAAGCCTACTGTTTTATATGGCTATTTCCAGGAATTTGGTGGGAAAAAAAAAAAAACCATGTGGCTAGTTTTTAGAATTTCTCCAATCACAGCTCCCAAGGTCAAATCTATATGACTAAGGATAAGATGTCTAGTCTTTGGGTGGCTATTGTCTCTAGAACTAGAACATATAGAAGTCTTTATATATTAATTTTTCCTTAAGGTGTGAATAAAATGGTTCCGTGGCATTGACACTGTGGTAAGTCCCCCTGTCTAACGTGGGTCCATGCATTGGTAGAAGCTCATAAGTAATGACCGTGAGGACGCTGTGAGGACGCTCCAATGAGTTGGCCCTAACTGCTGGAGCTTTGTAATCACATGATACAACATTTTACTTGTGGGTTATGATCCACTTTGAAATATGAAAACATCTTTATCATTCTCTTTATGCTCCATTTTCCATATACCGTTTGTTGAATGTGTCTTTTTCTATTGAACTTGTATATACCTTCTTCCTAGTTCTTTTTTTTTTTTTCTTCACTGGGTTGGCCCTGAGACATGCTTTCCTGTGTGCAAGAGAAAAAAAATTAAGCGACAATCCTTTGGGCAAATGATTCTATAAAAGGGGGTTTAAAGGTCTGGGGACATGATTTAATTTGTAAAGTTCCTGTCATACAAATATGAAGACCTGAGTTGGGATCCTCGGCACCCATTAAAAAATCTAGATGTGTCAGATCCAAGGCACATATCTCGGAGATGAGGAGGAAGAGATTAATATCTCTGGAGCTCACTGACTGGCCAGCCTTGCGGAATTGGTGAATTCCAGTTCAATGAGAGACACGTGCATCTCAAAAAGGAGGGTAGAGGTGATTGAACCCAGGGTTGACCTCTGATATCCACACAGAAACCTACAAAAGTGCATACACACACACACACACACACACACACACACACACACATGGAGTTTGTTAAACTTTGCTAACTCAACACAGAAGAGGCTAATTCCAAGTTCCAGCCAAAAAATATCCTATAATAGGTGCCTTACTGATATGTTGTGAATTGAATCTAAAGATCCATAGAAACCTACCTACAACCTGAGGCCCAGATTACCACAGGTACATAACCTACCCTAGGTTTTCTTGTGGTGATTTGAAATACAAAGTAGTTAAACTGGAATTTAGAGGGATACAGTTGTTAAACAATTGGAGAAATTAGAAGTTTGGGGAGAATTTATAAGCTAGATATCAAAAAGTGCACAAATCCAAGTTTGGTTGGTTGGTCGGCTGGTTGTTTTTCTTTGAACAGAAAGGTAGATGCCAACAAATCATGGGTTATATCTTAATATTATCAGACTTAACTGAGCCAAAGTCGTGACCAGAAGTCATTAAGGGTCTCAAAACAAGCAAAGAATTGGAAAATGAGTAGAATATGTTAACATTTGCCATACAACACTGGCACGGGCAGTTCCACCGTTCTTGCCATATCCTCTGGGGAGAGATAGATGCTTCTGTTTGATATCATTGGGTGATGATTTGACAAGAAGCTCCAAGCCAGTTCTCGATATCATTGGTTATGCTGCTGTGCACTTCTCCCAAAAGAGAGCTAGACAATTGCTATCGCATCCAGCCACACACCAAAGGCAGGCAATGCCTTGGTTTCCCTGGCAATTATAGCTGTCCACATAAAGTATCAGCCACGCTCACCAGAACTACCTACCACAGGAGTAAAGATGAACGTCTTAGACTTGTTCTATGTATCTGCTTAGACATTGGCTCCATAATATAAACATGCAGCCTTCATTGTTATCAGCAAGTTGCTTTCAAGGTTTGGGTAGTTTGCTTCCTGCATTCCATGCATACAGTACTGAACTAATCTGTAAAGCCAACACACTGAGTCTCCTGGAGTGTCGAGAAATCATGCTTCTGGGCTTGACAGCCACCGGCCAAATAAAAACCAATGTTCGTTATGTGAACTAGTCAAGATAAAGTCTAACTCTCAATAATTGTATTGCTCAGCCAGGTTTTTGTCAAAATGTATTATGTTCAGGAAGTCCTTGGAAACTGGATCACTGAGGTCTAAGTCTGATCACCGTTCTGAGGAAGGGAATCCAAAGAAACATGTTCTCACCAACAAGGCCAAGAATGCTGCTGAAACTGGCTGGAAAGCTCAGCCAGGTTTACAATAGGCAGACCCCCTTTCTCATGTGTAGCCTCAGCTGACATGGAACTTACTAGGTAGACCAGGCTGGCCTCAAACTGACAGATATCTGCTGCCTGAGAGCTGTGATTTAAGATGTGTGCCACCCCTGCCCAGCTGCATATATTCCTTATTAGTAATATGTTTAGCAATGCTTATTTAGAATACAAAGCAGTGGCTTCCTCTGAGCTTTTTCAGACATGTGTGCTGTCATAACTTGCCTTTATTTTTGCCCATCCCGTCTCCCACTCCCACCTCTTGCTGGATCCCTTTTTTTTCCCATCCCATAATGCCTCCTCTGTATTTGAGTCACATGCACCCCATTCCCCGCTTGTCCTTACCATGTGTATGCAAAGTTGCAATTCAACATACATATAGGAATATGCAACACTTATCTTTCTTATCTTACTTTGTTTAAGGCCCGTGGGTCCATCCACTTTCTTTTCTCCTCCCTTTCTGTGGCTAATTTTTCACTCTGCTGATAGAGGAGATATTTTGGGGTTTTTTAGAATTTTTTTTCCTGTGAGGAGGGTTTTAATTCTACTTTTCAATCAATGGTATCATTTCCTGTGCTATTAGAGTTCTTTTCAGAAAGTGTTGGGCTGTGTGGATATATGTTCGCATAGAGTGAAATAAGAATCTAGTTTCAAACTTTTGTACTGGAAATCCAGTTTTCTCGGCACCATTTATTAAAGAGACTGTCACTTTTCCAATGTACATGAGCTGAGCCCAGTTCCTCTAGAGAGCAGCAACTCTGATGCATGTGTGTGTGTGTGTGTGTGTGTGTGTGTATGTGTGCGCATCTCTGTGTACGCTTGTGTGCATGTATGTGTGTACACGTGCCTGTGTGTGTACATATGTGTTAGGCATGCGTTTTCTTTTCTATAACTGGTTATGTGTTTACTTATTATTCATTTATTTTTATTAATTTTAATTATATGTCTGTGTGCAGATATCTACACATGAATGTACAGGCCAGTGATGTTGGAGAGCCCTGGAGCTGGAGTTACTGGTGGTTGTGAGCCACCTGCTATGGGTTCTGGGAATCAAACTTGGGTCCTTTCGAAGACCAGCCCACATTATTTACCCAGTGAACAATCTCTTCAGTTTCTCCTTTCTTAAGATGACACAGCATTTGGAATGGCTGTATTTGTGTGAGTTTATGTATGGGTCTTCTTTTCTGATTCTTCATTTATTTTGCGCTAGTACCACGTTGTGTTTGTTTACTATAGCCCTGCACTATGATTGAGATCAGATATTGCAATCCCTTTAACATTACCCTTTCTGCTTAAAATTTCTTTGGCTGTTAGGATTGTGTGCTTCCAAAAGAATTTTATGATTTTCCTCCTGATTCTTTGAAATATCCTATTGGAAACATGATGGGAGTTAGTCTTCGGTCTATAGGCTTCTTTTGGTAATTAATATAGCAATTCTCACAATATTAATTCTGACTGCCATGAGCCAGGAGGTCCTTTGGTCTTCCATTCTCCTCTTCAATCTTTTCAGCATCTTAAAGTTCTCATTGCAGAAGTCTTTTACGCGTAGGTTAGGGTTATTTATAGGTTGTTGCCCTTCCCCTACACTGCTTCAGAGGGGTCTTTTAGTTGCCTTTGTAGGGTTTCTTTTTAGGCTATAGTAAACAATTTTTTCATTATTTCTCAGAAGGTTCATTTTTGGCATGTAGAAAAGCTCCTAATATGTGAATTTCAATTTCGTGTCTTAACTACTTTATTGGAAGTGTTTGTGTGGCGTGCAAGTTTTCTGATGGAGTACTTACTGTCTGATGTATAGAACCAGGTCTCTGAAGGCAGGATAGTTTGGCTTCTTCCTTTCGTATTTATATTCCTCTCATTTCTTTGTCTTATCTTACTGCTCTAGCTAAGTATTCTAGAAATACATCGAATGAGGATGGAGAGCATGAGCACTCTTATCTAAGCTTGACTTTAGGAGAAATGTTTTCAGGTTGTTTTTCCTATTTAGCATAATGTTGCCTCTGACTTTCTTCATGTGTTCCCTTTAACTTACGGAGGTAGATTCCTTCGATTCATAAGTTCTTTAGGCACTTTTGTTGTGATGAGATATTGAAGTTTATCAAATGCATTGTCTACATCTACTAAGGCTACATATGATTTCCTCCTTTGAATCAGTTTCTGTGGTTATTGTATGTATTTACCTAACTGTATATTTTAATCCATTCCTGCATTCTGACGCCTATCTTATCATGGAAGATTTTTTTTTTTATGTCTTTGTGAATTTGGTTTGTAAGAATCTCATTAAGTTTGGCATCAATATTCATTAGGGACTAACAGCTTCCTCTTGCATGGATCTTTATTTAGTTTGATCTCAGAGTAATGCTACTTTCATAGAGTGACTTTACTCATAGTTTATTTTTTCCGTTTTATAGAACAGCTTGGGCAGTCTTATCGTTAGACATTCCTTGAAAGTTTGATAGACTTTGTCAGTGAGTTCATCTAGCCCTAGGCACTTTCTTATTACTGTCGATTTACCTGTTTGCTTGTTGTGTGTCTGTCTATATTGTTATGTCTCCTTGATTTAATTTGTAAACAATATGTATTAGGGAATTATTTCCTTTTTCTATACCTTTCAATTTTTAATATAGATTTTCAAAATATTCCTAATTATCCCATGAATTTAAATGAAATATTATTAGAGATAATAACCACCCTTCTTATCTCTAATTTTATTAATCTGGGTCTTCTCTATGTGAAATACCCTTTCACCATAAAAGCCCTCAAAACACTAGGAATAGAAGGAACTTATCCCAATATAGCAAATGTTGTGTCTGACAGACCTAAGGTCAATATTATACTAAGGAGGAAGAAACCCAAACCATTTGTACTCAAATCAAAAAAAAAAAAAAAAAAAAAAAAAAAAAACCTGAATGTCCATTTGTCTTAGTTTGGATTTTATTGCTGGAAACAGACACCATGACCAAGGCAACTCTTATAAAGACAACATTTAATTGGGGCTGGCTTACAGGTTCAGAGTTTCAATCCATTATCAAGGCGGGAACACGGCAGCATCCAGGCGGGCATGGTGCAGGAGGAGCTGAGAGTTCTGCATCTTCATCTGAAGGCTGCTCCAGAATACTCACTTCCAGACAGTTGGGATAAGGGTCTTAACACCCACACCTACAGTGACACAACTACTCCAAAAAGGCCACACCTTCTAATAGTGCCACTCCCTGGGGCGAGCATATACAAACCATCACACCATTCATTTCTCTATGATTATTCAATATTGGGCTTGAAGTCTTGGATACAACAATAATACAAAAGAAGAAATAAAAAGGGTGTAACCAGAAGGGAAAACATCAAAGTATGCTTATTTACAGGAGACATGATTCTACACAAAAGACCCCCTAAAGACTTTACCTAGAAACTCTTATATCTGTTAAAGATTTTCAGCAATGTGACAGTACACAACATCAATATACAAAAGTCGCCAGCCTTCATGTATATCAATAACAAATATACTGTAAAAGAAATCAAGGAAGTTGCCTCAAAAAAAAAAACAAATTAATACTTTGGAATAAACTTCATCAAGGAAGCAAAAGACCCCCACGAAGAGAACTTGAAATCAGTAAAGAACAGAACATATAGAGGTGGCAGTGCCCCTGGATTGCAAGGGTTAACATTATGGAAACAGCTATGTTTCCAAAAGCAGTCTAGATCCAGTGCACCATCCTCCAAACTGCAAAGCCATTCTCTAAAGAAATAGAAGTCTTAACATTCATGTTGAAGCCTAAAGGACCCCAGAGTTAAAACAATGCTAAGCGGATGATGACAACTTCAGCAACCTGATATATGGAAAAGATGCTAAAATAAACATTGGAAACACCCCTTTCAACAAATAGCTCTGGGAAAACTGGGTATCCATGTGTGGAAAAATAAAAGCAGACCTCTATTGCTCACTTTATATAAAGGATCAATTCTAAATGGACCAGAGACCTCGCTGTAGCAGTCAGAAACTCTGAAATGTTAGAGGAAAAAGTGGGGAGAACACATTAGGACATGGGAAGGAACTTTCAGAAGAAGATGTAGGTCACTTGAATGTGACACCAATACCCAGCAAATGGAATTCTCAAAACAGCCAAGCTTCTGAAGGGCTAAGGCCACAGTTAATTCAAGGAAAGGATGGCAGGAACCCTTTGCTGGTAATGCATGACGTCCCTGTTAGTATCTGAACTAGCAAATGCACAAAAAACTAAAACAGCTAAACAAGAAGTGAGCTAATAGATGAACGGACCATGCAGTGAAGTGAAACACAAATAACTGATAAAATAGGGAAATGTTCAACATCCTGAGCATCCGAGAGTGCTAAGTAAACCTACATTGTGCTTCCATCTCTCCCATCAGAACTGCAGAAAACAAACTACGAAGGAATGTGGGGCTGGGAATAAAAGGTACTGTTGTATGCACTGGTCAGAATGTACACAAGCCAGCACTGAGGGCATCAATGCGGTGCTTTCTCAACAAGCTAAAATTGTCCCAGCTATTTTACCCAAAATAGCTGGGTATTTACCCGAAAGAAGCTGAATCACCAAATCAGAAAAGTCCGTGTTTACTGCAGCACTATCCACAAGAACTAACTTACGGAGCTCAGCCACACGTGCTACAAGAGCCGAATGGATAAACAAGATGTGCAGATATACACAGTGGAACTTCTCAGCTCCCCCAAAAAGAAGTCATTTGCAGGAAAATAGATTCACTGAGGACGAGCAGAGTGAGCCAGTCTCGGTCAGTACTGTGTCTGTTCCCTCGTCTGTGCTTCCTAGATTCTTAGGTGGATACAAGACACCATGTGTGTGTATGCTACATGAGAGTAGAGGCAAAGCTATCCTAGGGAATAACGAGAAACGTGGTGGGAGGAAGCAGAAACAGCAGAGGTGAGCGTAGGTGGGCATGCTCAGTATGTAACACGTCTGTGTGTGAAAATGGTTTTATGTAATACAGCATCGTGTAAAATAAACGTACACAGTAAAAAAAATTTAAGTCTGTGCTATAACTTAAAAGACTGCAAGGAAAAAAAAAAGATCGAAGTGAGAGAGCAGCTATATCTGATATCTTCAGAAATCCGCAATTGTCAGTCATGTGCATGGGGAGGAGGGGGTGTTGAACTTCTGTACTCTCATCTCTGCTGCAGCTCTTGCAGCTCTTGCTGGTGTCAGGCAAACGTCTAATGATGCCAGAGCTGGCTTGACTTTAGTATCTTCCTTGTTCGCGTGTCAGGGGCAGTCCTCTGCTGGCCGCACTTAGCTTTGCAGTCTGTTGGCTGAGTGAACTCTCACATCTTTCTGACACACCCTCAAAGTGGCTAGTATCTTGGCTGAGAGCGTGTCCCGTGTGCGTTGGGAATAAGAAGCAGCAACATGGGGGTGTATACAGCCAGACAACCTGTTTCCTGGTTTCAAGGCCACGTGACATTTGGCTTTCCCAGTGGAGGGTTATGATTTTAAATGTCAAATAGAGCATCTGCCCTACAGAGCCTTGGGTCCTTCAGCAGACGACAGAAGAAAGGGGGCTCCAGAAGTTGGCTTGTCCGCTGAGCTCCAGAAGTTGGCTTATCCGCTGGCCTCGGACTCGAGCTGTTCTCTCTGCGGGGCTATCGTCAGGTGGGGCGGTCTGCTCCCACCACTCAAGCAGGGTTGCTATGCCTAACACGTCGATTCACCTATGTTGACTGAGCTTCTCGGCATCTAAACTTCCCGTCAGAGCCTGGCCCTTCTTCTAACTGCACTGCCACTGTCCTCCACCTTGTCACACCGAAGGACAGGTCAGGAGGCCCCTCTCCTGCAGACCAGCATCCAGCAGAACTAACTGCCACTTGTGAGGCTTTTCCTGAGGGTGGCCTGCCAGGGTCTTCACCAGAACGACCTGGCTGATGTTCTGTTTGGTTTCTATTTCCCCTCCCCCACCAAGGAGCTAGCCCTCGGATAACGCAGTGTTTTCAGTGCGTCTCCTCCTTTCCCGCCACACCTTTCAGGTCCGTCACAGCCTATATACATTTCCCAAGTTCCCCCCCCTCTTACTCTCTATCCATTGGTTTTGTTTGTTTGTTGTTCTTTTCTCCCTCTGACTCTTCTTGGAGGGATTGATTACACAGAGACAGGTTCTGACCCTCCGTCTTACCCAGAACTCCTGTTTTTAATTTTAGAGGATTCTGACTATTCCGAAAGTTGAAGTCATCATTCTCAGGGTTGTTTCTCAGTTCATGGAGAGTGACCACACTTATGTATTTAATGAATGCATTTTCACTATTTACAGCATAAGCAACAACTCATAATTACTAGGATACTTTTCTCTGCTTTAACCCATGATGTTAGGAAAACTGAGGTCTGGGGATCCACCATTAAACAGCTAACCTACTCTGGGCTTCAGATTCCACAACAATAAAAACTTTGGTAGAGAAAAACTAATGATGTCTGGAGTCTGGAGTCTGGACTTCCTTCACCTCTATCCATAGGATTGCTTTACATTTCCCAGAATGGAAAATAAAATAACTCATAGTAAGTAAATGGATTTATAAGCCTGACCAGTTGGCATTAAACAAATCCATCTTCTGATGGATTGACCAAGAGTCCACAGGAGGCAAGGCTTGCAGCCAGAGTTACCCCTCTGCTCCAGTTTTAAATGTATACTGAAATTCCAAGTGCTCAGAGTTCAGTTCAAAAATGTACTATGGTTGTAAGAACTGAGCAAATAGGGACACCTCATAAAAATACCGAGGAGCAAGGAATGTCCATTAAGCCTTAAAGACAGAGCTTCAGAAGGGTTTACCGAGCAAACATCATTCCCCAGGAGATGTCCTAATTGCAGGGACTAATGCCTGGTTCCAGGAAACGTCCCCAGTAAGGGGTGGATCTCCCCCGCCCCCCATGTGCTATCGGTATCTCCCCCTCACCTGGGGCACAGAGGTCAATGGAAACAAGAAACAATGGGCTCCACCAATGAGAGATAACCAACTTATGCTGTAAACCTATGCACTGGGAAGGTATAAAAAGTGTGTGCTTTTGTTCCTGGGGATCGCCTTTGCTCCGAATGCAGGACGACTCCAGTATACTGGATCAATAAAAACCTCATGCTAATTGAAGCGATCTCTATCCCTGATTCTTCGAGAGTGGGGCACCCATGCTGAATTTAACATGACCTGGCCTACTCGTTAATTTACAATTATTATATTTATGACTGAGTGTGTGTTTCTCTGTGTGTGTGTGTGTGTGTGAGTATATATGTATGCCATGGTATTCGTGTGGAGGTCAGAGGACAGCTTTCGGAAGTTAATTCTCTCCTTCCACCATGTGGGTTCCAGTGGTGGATCTCGTGTTGTCAGGCTTGGCAGCACGCGCCTTTCCTGGCTAAGCCGTATCACTGGCTCCTCAATGCTCATATTTAATGTCCTATAAGGAGTGCGGTATTAGGAAGAAACAGACTGACAGACTGATGATCCCAAACTGTATTATTCTCACCCTTTCAAAAGCAATGTCCTTACCAAAGCACTGGATTTTGGAGCAGTTTTATATTACAGCGAATTTGGGGATGTAATTGTAACAAATAGATGAGTGGTACAAGATCGTATCAGTTGTTGCTATACCAGAAACCTTCCTCTGGCCCAATTCTCAACTTTAACCTCTGACCTTCTGACACTGCTCTTGAACCCCCTCCTTCATGGCCACTGCTTTCCTCCTCTCTGCACTACTGCTTGAGTGCCGATGACACCCGGGAGCTTGTCACTGGAAACCTCATAGCTAAGGCAGCATCTTGGAGTCTTGAAAGTGTAACCGTAGGGACCATACTAAGACGTCTGGAGCGTGAGGGCTACCCTGCATGACTAAATAAGACACCATTATCAAAAGCACGGCTTAGTAATTGAGGCAGGGTGTTCCTAATAAAGGTGAACTTGCTCTACTTCCTCCCACCACATCTGAGAATGGATGTGTTCTCCTGCCCTTAAGCCTTCCACGAGAAGGCTGTTGACATCTGCTCAGCCAGCCTTGGGGACCATAAGCAATAAACCCCTATTCTCCACATAATGTATTCTCTAGTTACTCTGTCGAGCAGTATAAAATAGGCTGAGCCACTGGGCATATATTGTTACATGTTCCAGGCCTCTGGCTTCTTTCTTCTGCCTCCTCCTTTTGTCACTATTTGCCCTATGGAAATTAGCATCATTCCACGTGTAAGCTTTGTCTGCTGTTCTCAATGGATCTCCACAGAAATCAGCATCGTTCCCCATGTAAGCTTTGTAAGCTGTTCTCAATGGCTCTCCTGCAGTCATCCGTCCTCATTGGTGGTTGCTTTTTTTGATTGACTAGTGATTGCAGCTGCTTTTCTTTTTTTTTTTTTTTTTTTTTTGTCTTGACACTAAGTTGGAGACAATTTGAAGTCCTTTAATGTTCTAGAAATCTGGTCCATACATAAGTACACAATACCTTCAAAAGGCAAATGCATTAACACTGAGTCTCTTAGGAATCAACGGTCATGTGTGCCTAAAATATGACACATTAACATATCAACATCTCAGTGAAGCAAAGAATTTTGTGTCTGGGCTAACTATGGGCATCAAGTGACCTCAGACGCATTCCTGCTTGGCTAAACAGTAACTTCTATAACTTAGAGTACTTCAGGCTGTGTCCTTCCATGGCTTCTTCACTAAGAAGCTGGACAGTAGGAGTTCCTAGAGGCAGGAGCCCATGTGTCTTATGAGACCCAGCAAGTGTGTGAGGCATTTGTTTCCCTGTCTTCCTCCTGCTCCTTCTGTTCCTTCTCATTCTTTCCTTCCAGGTTGATCCTGCTGGAAGTAGTGCATATATAAATCACTGTCTGCCAAGGAGTGATCCAAAAATAAAGTGAAGTGTTGAGGGATCTAGCAATATAAAACAGTGACTGTAGACAAGCAGTCACTCCAGAGCAGGATCTTAACAGCGAGCAGGAGCAAGCTTTGTCAGCTTGCTGGTGTCATGGAACTCTGTGATTTTAAATGAGATTACTGTGTATCTTGCAAAGGAAGATTCTGACAGGTAGACTCCAGACAAGTGATTCTGAAGAGATGATAGTAGTGTTGGGAATTTATTGGAACCCAGTTCTGATTCAATTAGAAGTGTAAAACCCTATTCATTCACCATGCAAGGTGTTAAAAAAGCATCAGGTTTTTAAAGGTAAAATCAGTTCTTCTGTACGCAGAGGGAAAAGGTTGAATAAAGTCTCTGGGCTAGTTTTTGCTTCTTCACTTTATTCACCTATCACTTTCCTGAGGCCACTCTGTCCACTGTTGACAGAAGGGCTTGTGTGAGGTCCGGTATTTGTCACATGAAACATGTAGGAAGGCCATTTGTTGAGCGATGGCAGTGATAATTCACCCCACTGTTGGGTGACTTTCAGGTGTATAGGTATCACAAAGCTGTATTAATCCTCACTTTACAGGCTGCCAAAATGCTGTGCATGCATGGTGTATGACTCTAAGCCAATGTTCGTAGAGACCAATTACATCATAGGTCACAGACTCCGTTAAACATCTCTCTTCTCAACCACGGCTGGTGATATCTTCACCTGAGCAGTAGACATGTGGTAGGCACAGTTTCAGAGGGCAGCATCGAGGTTAAAACAGTCCAAGCTTCAGGCTCAGAATTCATGCCTTTTCCTAAGGACTTACAATTTCAGAACCTGGGGACTTGGAGAGATGGTTCAATAGACAAGTGTTTTGCTGTCTGGCAAAGGACCGAAGTTCAGTTTGCAGAACCCAAGGCAGCTTACGAACACCTGCAACTCCAGCTCTGAGGAATCCAACATTTCTACCTTCTGTAGACACTCTTGTATACAAGCCCACAGAGACATATAATTAAAAATAAGTATTTGAAAAATAAAGTTACAGAATTGTAATTATCTGAAAGTATAACAAAAGTATTGCTGTTAGAATCATAGATAAAGAAAAGCAAACTGACTTCATTGGGCTTTTCAGATATGTTGCAAATTATAAGTAAATGACTACAGACATTCATCATCTTTTCTATATTTTTTTGGAGTGTCATTAAAAGTCATTTTATTGCTAGTTTTATTTTAAAAAAAACAAAAACAAAAAGAAGAAGAACAGTAGTGTTTGGGTTTACTCCGGTCACTGGGTTATGTAGTCTCAGATTCTTGGTCAGGTATGGGCTCCATTTCATGGAGTGGGCCTTAACTCAAATCAAGTGTTGGTTGGATACTTGCATGACTCTTGTGCCACTGTTGCATTATCATATCTTGTAGGTAGGGGACCATTGTAAATGAAAGAGTTTGTAACTGGGTTGGTGTTCACATTTAAATATATCTTTTTAAAAAACCTGGCTGAAGGAGGCACAGGCCTCAGAAGTGGCAGGGCAGCCAGCGCAAGACCCTTTCTACCTCCTTCTTCACCTAGGGGGAGGGTCTGCAGATCCACAGCCTTCTCTGCCCCTTCCCCGCAAACAGAGAGCTTGCCTTCAGGGAGTTCTCCAACCCAGAGACTCATGTCTTACCTGAGGAGAGCTGATCTCCCACAAGTATTGACATAGGCTTACAGAATCACAAGGAACAAGCTCCAGCCATAGACAGGAAGAACACCAAACACCAGAGATCAACAGATGGCAAAAGTCAAATGGAAGAATCTTACCAACAGAAACCAAGACTACATAGCTACATCAGAACCTAGTACTCCCACCACAGCAAGTCCTGGATATCCCAAAACACCAGGAAAGCAAGATTTGGATCTAAAATCATGTCTCATAAGGGTACTAGAGGAGTTTAAGATGGACATGAATAACTCCCTTAAAGAAATACAGGAGAACACAAGTAAACAAGTAGAAGTCCTTAAAGAGGAAACACAAAAATCCCTTAAAAAATTACAGGAAAGCACAACCAAACAGGTGAAGGAACTGAACAAAACCATCCAGGACCTAAAAACGGATGTAGAAAAAGTTAAGAAATCACAAAGAGAGACAACTCTGGAGATACAAACTCTAGAAAAGAAGGCAGGAACCATAGATGCAAGCATCACCAACAGAATACAAGAGATAGAAGAGAGAATATCAGGTACAGAAGATACCATAGTCACAACAGTCAAAGAAAACACAAAATGCAAAAAGCTCCTAACCCAAAACATTCAGGAAATCCAGGACACAATGAGAAGACCAAACCTAAGGATAATAGGTATAGAAGAGAGAGGAGACCTACAACTTAAAGGGCCAGTAAATATCTTCAACAAAATTATAGAAGAAAACTTCCCTAACCTAAAGAAAGAGATGCCCGTGAACATACAAGAAGCTTATAGAACCCCAAATCGACTGGACCAGAAAAGAATTACTCCCTGCCACATAATAGTCAAAACACCAAATGCACTAAACAAAGAAAGGATATTAAAAGCAGTGAGGGAAAAAGGTCAAGCAGCATATAAAGGCAGGCCTATCAGAATTACACCAGACTTCTCGACAAAGACTATGAAAGCCAGAAGATCCTGGGTTGATGTCATACAGACCTTAAAAGAACACAAATGCCAGCCCAGGCTACTATACCCAGCAAAATTCTCAATTACCATAGATGGAGAAACCAAAGTATTACATGACAAAACCAACCTTACACACTATATTTTCACAAATCCAGCCCTTCAAAGGGTAATAAATGGAAAACTTCAACACAAGGAGGGAAACTACATCTGAGAAAAAGCAAAAAAGTAATTTTCCAACAAAATTTAAAAAAGATAGCCACACGAACAGATCCAACTCTAACAACAAAAATAACAGGAAGCAACAATTACCTTTCTTTAATATCTATTAATATCAATGGACTTAATATCCCAATAAAAAGACTGGGTAGACTGGGTATGTAAACAAGACCCAACATTTTGTTGTATACAAGAAACCCACCTGAGTGACAAAGACAGATACTACCTCAGAATAAAAGGATGGAAAACAATTCTCCAAGCTAATGGTCCCAAGAAAAAAGCTAGAGTAGCCATTCTAATTTCGAATAAAATTGACTTTCACCCTAAAGTGATCAAAAAAGATAAGAAGGGGCACTTCATATTCATCAAAGGTATGATCTACCAAGAGGAACTTTCAATTCTGAACCTCTATGCTCCAAATGCAAGGGCATCTACATTCATATAAGAAACTTTACTAAAGCTCAAAGCACACATTGTACCACACACAATAATAGTAGGAGATTTCAACACCCCACTCTCTACAATAGACAGATCATGGAAACAGAAACTAAACAGAGACACGGGGAGACTAACAGAACTTATGAAACAGATGGATTTAACAGATATCTATAAAACTTTTTATCCTAAAACAAAAAGATATACCTTCTTCTCTGCACCTCATGGTATCTTCTCCAAAATTGACCATATAATTGGTCACAGATCAGGCCTCAACAGATACAAGAAGATTGAAATAATTCCTTGCATCATATCAGATCATCATAGACTAAGGCTGCTCCTCAATAACATCATATACAATAGAATGCTCACACACACACACGTGGAAGCTCAACAACACTATACTCAATGATAACTTGGTCAGGGAAGAAATAAAGAAAGAAATTAAAGACTATCTAGAGTATAATGAAAATGAAGGCACAACACACCCAAGCTTATGGGACACAATGAAAGCAGTCCTAAGAGGAAAACTCATAGCTTTAAGTGCCTCCAAAAAGGAACTGGAAAGAGCATACACCATCAACTTGACAGCACATCTGAATTCTATAAAACAAAAAGAAGCAAATTTGCCCAAGAGGAGTCAAAGGCAGGAAATAATCAAACTCAGGGCTGAACTCAACCAAATAGAAACAAGAAGAACTATACAAAGAATCACCCAAACTAGGAGCTGGTGCTTTGAGAAAATCAACAAAATAGACACACCCTTAGCCAGACTAACTAGAGGGCACAGAGACATTATCCTAATTAACAAGATCAGAAATGAAAAGGGAGGCATAACAACAGACACTGAGGAAATCCAAAAAATCATGAGAGCCTACTACAAAAGCCTATACCTAACAAAACTGGAAGACCTGGATGAAATGGACAATTTTCTTGACAGATACCAGGTACCAAAGTTAAATCAAGATCAGATCAATGATCTAAACAGTCCCATATCTGCTCATGAAATAGAAACAGTCATTAATAATCTCCCACCAAAAAAAAAGCCCAGGACCAGATGGGTTTAGTGCAGAGTTTTATCAGACCTTCAAAGAAGACCTAATACCAATACTCCTCAAACTATTCCACAAAATAGAAACAGAAATTACTCTGACCAATTCGTTCTACAAAGCCACAATTACTCTTATACCTAAACCACACAAAGGCCTAACAAAGAAAGAAAACTTCAGAACAATTTCCCTTATGAATACTGATGCAAAAATACTCAATAAAATTCTTGCAAACTGAATCCAAGAGCACATCAAAACAATTATCCATCATGATCAAGTAGGCTTCATCCCAGGGATGCAGGGATGGTACACTATTCAGAAATCCATCAACCTAAGTCACTATATAAACAAATTCAAAGAAAAAAACCATAGGATCATCTCATTCGATGCTGAGAAAACATTTGACAAAATCCAACATTACTTCATGATAAAAGTCTTGGAAAGATCAGGAATTTAAGGCCCATACATAAACATAGTAAAAGCAATATACAGAAAACCAGTAGACAGCATCAAACTAAATGGAGAGAAACTTGAAGCAATCCCATTAAAATCAGGGACTAGACAAGGCTG
>NW_022196899.1:20160373-20161265 GCF_008632895.1 Mastomys coucha
ACCAGAGAGCTCCTAAACCTGATAAACAACTTCAGCAAAGTAGCTGGATATGAAATTAACTCAAGCACATCAGAGCCTTCCTCTACACTAAGGATAAACAGGATGAGAAAGAAATTAGGGAAACAACACCCTTCACAATAGTCCCAAATAATATAAAATACCTTGGTGTGACTCTAACTAAGCAAGTAAAAGATCTGTTTGACAAAAACTTCAAGTCTCTGAAGAAGGAAATTGAAGAAGATCTCAGAAGATGGAAAGATCTCCCATGCTCATGGATTGGCGGGATCAATATAGTAAAAATGGCCATATTGCTGAAAGCAATCTACAGATTCAATGCAATCCCCATCAAAATTCCAACTCAATCCTTCACAGACTTAGAAAGAGCAATTTGAAAATTAATCTGGAATAACAAAAAACCTAGGATAGCCAAAACTATTCTCAACAATAAAGGTGATTCAACCTCTGGTAGAATGACCATCCCAGACCTTAAGTTGTACTACAAAAGCAACTGTGATAAAAACTGCATGGTATTGGTACAGCGACAGGCAGGTAGATCAATGGAATAGAACTGAAGATCCAGAAATGAACCCACAAACCTATGGCCCTTGATCTTTGACAAAGTAGGTAAAACCATCCAGTGGGAAAAAAGACAGCATTTTCAAAAAATGCTGCTGGCTCAACTGACAGCACGTAGAAGAAGGCTAATTGATCCATTCCTATCTCCCTGTACTAAGCTCAAGTCCAAGTGGATCAAGGACCTCCACATAAAAATAGATACACTCAAACTAACAAAAAAGAAAGTGGGGAAGAGCCTCAAACACATAGGCACAGGGGAAATTTTCCTGAACACAACACCAATAGCTTATGCTCTAAGATCAAGAATCGACAAATG
>NW_022196899.1:20162534-20164922 GCF_008632895.1 Mastomys coucha
AGGGCCAATAAATGGGAAAGGGTGGGGTGGCAAGCATGGGGAGGGGGGAGGCAACAGGGGTTTGTTCTTGTGTTTGTTTGTTTGGTTGGTTGGTTGGTTGTTGGAGGGGAAACTGGGAAAGGAGAAATCATATGATGTGTAAATAAAGAAAATATCTAATAAAAAATGAAAAAAAGAATATTGGACTCTTTCAAGTTCCAAGTGAAACACAAAATTTAAAAGAATTAGAGAATTTAGGTTAGCTAGTCATGGTTCCAATTCCCCTTCTTCCTTTTGCATCATTACGGTCAAAACACAAAGATACCTTAACCAACATTTAGATTAGAAATCATAGCAGCACAGTCTGGAGCACCAACTGATATTTCCACCCTATTTTTTTTTTTAATACTGGCATCAGCTCATCAAACTATTATGCACATAAATTAACCTTGATTCCACTAATTATAAAAATTGCTTATAAAACAAAAGCTCTGGATCTATGTGCTAAGAAATGATCTACCCTAGAGAATTGTACTAGAGGCAGAAAGAAATGTGCTCCACTCCCAGGGCTAGAAATGACCTTGGGCAAGGTAGTTAATCTCTTTAACTTTCAGTTTTCTCAACCATAAAAGGGAAATGAGGGTGGGGGAGCAGGGAGATCTAAGGCACAACAACTGTGAATATGGCTCAGGCAGCTCAATGCTTGCCATGTTCACAGGAGGACCTGAATTCAGGTCCCCAGCACCCATATAAAAGCCAGATGTGGAACTACATCTGTAGTCCTAGCACTGGGGACAGAAATAGGAGAATCCCTGGGCTTCCTAGCCAGCAAGTCTACATAAATTAGGAATTAGTGAGCTCCAGGCTTGTCTTAAACAAATAAGATAGAAAGTGGTCAGCAAAAACACCCAACATACCTGAGGCATTCAGTCATACATGTATATTTGCACATAAACACATATGAACATAAATTATGTTACAAAATAATACTGAGAATTAAATGAAATAATGAATACAACAAAGCAAACTGTGTCTTCAACATAGTATGCCTTCAGTGCGTGATTTCTGCTCTTGTGATCATGCTGAGCTTTAGAGACAGATGTCCAAACCCTGATATCCTGCCCTCAATCCTGCAGCTACCCATAAGTTTATGAGTGCTTCCATGACCACCATCTATGACCCTCTATTCTGCCAAGCTCCATGTCCATATCTTTACGTGCATTACCTTCATTCATTATAACTGCAAAGAAGCCATTTTCTATATTTTGTTGGTGGGAAAACTGTCTCTAGAGTTTGAAGAATATGTTAAATCTCATTGCTGATCACTGGTGAGTCTGAAACTTGAGCTTAACTGTTTGTCACTGATGGACCCCCAGCAGGAAAAGGATGCAGTTCCCACCACAGGTCTGTGTGTTTGGTATTCAGTAACTCTGAAGCACCACTCTCCTTGTCCTCAATTTCTTCTCATTAATTACTGATGAACATTCTTAATATTTTACACCATATTTTAATACAGTTCTCACTTAATCACATTTCTTCTATGAAATTCCCATTTTAAAATGTTTATTAGGTTATTTGTCTTTTATCATTGAATGTTAGGATTTCAGTGAATTCCGGATAGCCAATAACTAGAAACATTTATTGTAGGCAACTTCTTCCAATTTATTAAAGACATTCTTTATTGTATCTTTTGATAAGGATCAGTCTAAGGTTTCAATGTCAAATTCGATAAACCTCCTTTATGATTTTCACTGCTTGGGTTCTAAGATTTCCTGCCCTACTTAGCTTCCTCTCTGTGCGTTCAACACTGTGATCAAAAACAATGTGGGAAGAAAGAGTTTCTTTCAGCTCACAGCTTACAGTCTGGCATAAAAGGAACTTGGAACAGGAACTCTAGGCAGGAACCAGGGAGCAGGCAATGAAGCAGAGGCCATGGGGGATTGCAGCTTACTGACTTGTTTCCCAATGCTTGTTCAGCCTCTTCTTTTCTCTTCTTGTTTTTCTTTTCTTTTCTTTTCTTTAATGGACAAGGGCTTGTTTTATTTTAATGACTGATCCATGTGAGGCTACATCCAGGCCACTATGTACAGACACGAAGGAAGCGTTATTCCTTGGTCTCTTCCTCCTCGGACAGAGTCTTGATGATCTCTTCCTTCTTGGCCTGGAGATGCTTCCACGCTTCCTTGGTCTTAAACTTGCTAGCCTCAGCCTGGTCAGCCAGGAGCTTCTTGCAGGCCTTGTCAGCCTTCAGTTGGTTGAAATCACCAATGCCAACTCCCATCAGCCTGCTTTCTTATACAATTCAAGATCACCTTCCCAGGGATTGGCACTGCCCACAGTAAACTGGACCCTACCACATCAATCTCCAGTCAGGAAAATGCCCCCACAGACTTACCTGCCCACTAATAA
>NW_022196899.1:20164932-20166953 GCF_008632895.1 Mastomys coucha
AAAAAAAGACCAGATATATCCCAAGCTATATAGTTGGATCCTTAGGACCCACAGAGTGGGAAAAAAAGAATCAACTTCCTGAAAGATGTCCTCTGATCTCCAAGCATGTGTTCTAATAGTACACATGCCCATACACATGAATAAATAAATAAATGTAAAAAAAAAAAAAAAAAAGCAGAGTTCCCTTTTCCTTTGAAGGTTTGACTTAATGGTATAATAATTGATTTTCACATGAGATGTGACATATCAAACAGCTGATTCTATATTCTCCAAAAACTGATTAACTTGGCATCATCTCCCTGAATTCTTTTACTATTCATCTTCCAAATTAGCTTTGTCAATATCAGTTTTCTGTATATGATAAATTGATTTCTGGTATCTATCTGGCTTATACATTTATTTGTCTGTTGCATGGCTGAGACCACAGTACCCGATATAAGATTGTTTTATGATATGTCTTGGTGTCTGGTAAAACAAAATAATCTTCCCAACCAATTTTCTTCCAAGAATGCCCTGTCCATTTTGATGCTTCGCTCTTCTATGTGTGCTGTAGAGACTATTAGACCTGCCAAGGAGGATGCTCACAGCTCTGTCTAGAAATTCTCAAGGAAGATTTGGTTTGTTTTTCCAAGATCCAAGGCCAGTACCGGCATGAACACCCAACAGTTTCTTTGAAACTTTCTCCCAATTCTCTCACTGACCCTGTTACTTTTAAAGGAAACATTGCTGTGATGGTCTCTAAAATTCTCATTCTGTTCAGGCATTGTCTGCTTTTCCCTGGCTGTATGCCAAACTACAGCACAGTTGCTGAACCTCTAGGAGCTAACAGTAGTTTTAGGGAAAATGAAGACACCAGCTTCAGCATTGTTTCCGGATCCTCTCGTCTGTTTTCATATGAAGATTTTTTTTTTATGCCTAGTAGACATAGGACGTAAGCAAAAGTAAGGTGCGAGAGCCAGAACTGAAGTAAATGAGTTTCAAACTAAATACTGATAATATCTGATAATAATTCTTGGAATTCAATGAACACCCATAATTCAATGGTAATACAAAAACATTCTAATAAATAAGTATACAGAGCGTAAAGAAAACATTTCCTTACAGAAGAATGCCATTTAATAAGTGTAGAAAGAATGAGAGGAAATCAATGCGAGCAAGCACCATGGTAATAATTGTTGTGGGCAAGATTCACTAATAGACTCCTGGTTTCCAGTCCAGTATGTAAGGAACTTAGAAGTCACTACTCCATGGTAATAACAAAGACAATGTTAATGAACCAAAAAAATAAAAAACAATGTGTCTTCTTAAATCCATCAGGGACACAAAGTCACAGGAAATGAGCCCATTCAGCATTCTTCACCAGGGCTACCCTTAGAAGATACTGTGTACTCAAACTCTGACCTGCTGGGATTTTGTCAGAGTCTCATGTATGCAGCACAAATACATACCTTACTATTCTGTAGCTTTCCAGTTATGCCCAAGGTGAAGGTGGCCAGGACAATCAACAGCTAAGAAACAACTGGTGATGTTCACAGTCCATCTGCACTGCCTGTTGTAAGGCGGAGACCTAGATGGACAGCAGAGAGCTTCCTCCCACCCGCCAGGGCACCCATGAAGGCACACTCACAGACGCTCCTTGTGCCCAGTGCACCACAGTGACTGCTTAGAACAGTTTACAGAGGGCAAATAAGTCAATCAGACACGATAGGAATATTGGAATAATCAGACCAGTAAGGGTATTAACTGTGAGTAATATACAGGGGGTTTTATGCTAACAATGGCCAGCATGTGGGAGCAGATCAGTAGTATAAACAGAGGCATGAAAGTTCCAGGAAAGAATCAATAAGTGAAAATCCTTCCTTCAGTCTCTGCTCCATAGTTAATCTCTGCAATTCCTTCCGTGGGTATTTGATTCCCCCTTTTAAGAAGGAATGAAATGTCCACCTTTTGCTTTTCCTTCTTCTTGAGTTTCTTGTGGTTTGTGGATTGTTCTTCCTGTATTCCAAACTTCTGGGCTAATA
>NW_022196899.1:20167562-20171427 GCF_008632895.1 Mastomys coucha
TGGGAAAGGAGAAATTTATATGTAAATAAAGAAAATATCTAATAAAAAAAAAAAAAGAAGTGAAGATCAAAACCACTGTGACAAGACTAACAAAGGCTCGTAGAAGACTTGGTGTGGCTAGGAAAAGAATTTCTTAGATTACAACTATGACAATATAAGCTTCCACATTTAAAGGTAATTACTTTTAAAAGACTAAAAGACAAACTAGATCTAGGTCTAGGCTTTGTTTGCTCTTTGGTTGGTGGTTCCTGGTGGCTCTGTCTCTGAGATCCCCCAGGGGTCTAGGTTAATTGACTCTGTTTGGCTTCCTGTGGAGTCCCTGTCCCCTCCAGGTTCCTCAATCCTTCTCCTACCTCAGCCACAAGACTTCCCAAGCTCTGTCTAACGTTTGGCTGTGGGTCTCCGTATCTGTATTGGTCAGTTGCTGGATAGAACCTCTCAGAGGATCCTGTTCCCCTAACTGGGCTGCTTTGACTGACCTCAGTGGGAGAGCTGCCAGGGTGGGTACCCAATGAGAAATGTACCCAGGAAGAGACCTCCCCCTTGTCAGAGATGAAGAGGAGGAGGGCAATGGAAGGGAAGGGTTGTGTGAGGGTGGCATCAGGAAGAGAGGGAGAGCTTCAATCAGAATGTAAAGGGAATAAATAAATTAATGGAAAAAGAAAAATGGAAAAAAATCAAACTAGAATAGAATATACTAGAACTGTGAAATATAAAGGGCAAAAAATATATGTAATGGAAACACCCTGGGGGGGGGGGAGAAATGAAGGTATATTGTAAGATCCAGAGAGCCGAGTCTTATGTCCAGGATGTCCCACTCACAGAGGCACAAAGGCGAAGACTGATCCAATAAGGAAGAGGTTTAATGCTCCAGTGCACTGGGGTCGTCCCGCAATTGGAGCAGAGGCGACCCTGAAGAACAAAAGCACACACTCTTTATACTCTTTCAGAATATAGGTTTTAGTTTACAGCATGAGCTGGTTATCTCTCATTGGTGGAGCCCATTGTTCTTTGTGTCTATCGGTGACCCCAAGTGAGGAAATACCTTTGGCAGTGGTGAGAGAACCCCCCACTGCCACTGAGGTTGGGACTTGGGAGGATTCCTGGAACCTGGTTGGGGCATCTCCTGGGGATGCATGTTACTCAGTAAATTCTTTTGAAGCTTGTGACTTTAAGCTTAATGGAAATTCCTGGCCTCCTGGTGTTTTCTGAAAAGTTCCTGTTTACTCAGTTCTCACACTATATCTTGAAATTGTAACAGGACAAAAATGAACTGAATTCTTCAAGCCCTTTCATGAAAATATTAACTCCAGTCAGGAGGATGGTTTCTCATGAATTACTAGTACTTCAGAAGGCCCCATCTCTTAATACTACTGCACTGGGAAAAGAAATATCAACACGAATTTTGGAGAGGCACAAGAATCCCACCAAGAGCCAACTGAAGATCACGTTTTCCACATACAAAACACACTCATTGCAGTAGTACCCAAAACTCTTCACCTACTTAAGCATCAACTGAAAAGTCGAACATCCAATATTTTGTTAGATAAGGCTAGGGCTCATGTTAGAGTTCTTTGTGAGACAAACTCCCCATCAGTTGTGAATTTGTGAAGCTGAACAAGTTAGAATACTTCCAAAGTACAATGACAAACCCAGCATAAGATACACATTTCCCATTTTAAAAGAGAAAAAATAAAAAAATAAAAAGGCATACATGGGTCTCAAGCGATTCCAAAACTCAACTGGACAAATTTTAAAATTTAAGGCCTCTGGAAAAAAATGTTTTTCCTCCCTGTCCCACTTTCTAAACAGGCACAGTGTGGTGGAAGTCGGTTCTCTGTGTTCCAGACCGACATACTCCATGATTTCTAAAGTCCCTAAAATATGCTTGTCCTGGTTTCTGGTGTTCCTATAAGTTACACTGAAATCACATATATGCCTCTTCAGTTCTGAAGTCTCAATGAAGTCATGTCCCCTTCAGCTCTGCTGGTCTTTGCCTTGGTGAAGGTTCCAGTGGTTTAAGCCTGTGACACTTCACCCTCTGGGTCTCAAGGCTCTTAATGAAATCCTTTAGAGCCTATGAAGAGGTCATCTTATCCATGCAGCCCTTGCATTTGTCACGTCTTCCGGAGTGAGTGCACCAAGATTGACTCTATTCCTTCTGAAAGGGATGTCCGTGGCATAGTTGGATCCATTTAGCCCGTGCAGAAAGAACTGAGGGTATGGAATAGTCCATTGAGCCCTTAGCAAAATGGCCTTCATTGTTCCTATTTCTACCAATATTCTGTTCCCAGCTACTTGGTTATTCCCTAACAACCTTGTCGCTTTCCCTACCGCTTGCTTCTCCTGAATTCTCACAAGAATAAGCCTTTCCTCCTTTCCTAACACCCACCTCCAACATCCTCCAGGCTCTTCAGTTCCAGATACCCAATTCCAAACGTGCTTCAACAATGTTTGTGGTATTTATAACAGCAGACTCCCCACTCTCATACCAACTCTGACCTGAATCTCCTCAGGTTCCCATTAAGAACTATTTCAGACTATGTAGTTTGTAAGGAAGGGGAGCTGGTTCATTGTAGTTCTAAAGGCAAAAGGTCCAAGATGAAAAAGTGCAGACTTATGTTTAGCAAAGGTTATGACAGAGGGTACCTATGGGCCTCTGTGGTAGCAGACAGTACAGAACAAACTCGCTAGTCCTTTCGTGAGAATACTAGTCCTATCCGAGAAGGTTGGGCTTTCTTGACTTAACCACTTTCTCGGAAGCTTCCTAGGATGATTGCATTGGGTTTTAGATTTCATCATGAATCCTGAAAAAGAGCACAAACCTTCAAACTGAACATTTGCCAACCAAGAATTATGCACCTGTAAAATTAGTCTGCAAAAGTGAGAAAAAACACAGTAAGAGAAACGAAAACTGACAAAATTGGTTCCAGTAGATCTATATAAATATAATAGATGAATGTAATGAACATAATAGAAAAATAATTGTTTAATTCTTTCTAATTTTATTTTTTAAGCTTGAGGACAAAATTATTAGAATTTCACAAGTCAAATCCCAGAGCAAGTGAGTTGTAAATTTCAATAGCTGCCCAGAGGAGGGTGATGAAGAGATGAAGTCCAGGACAATGACATTCAGCTAAGCATAAATGGATATCTTGTCATAGACAAAGGAGCTCCAGAGAAAAAGCAGAGCCTAAACATTAGGGAAAGCATGCTTAAAAAGAAAAAAGTTAGAAGGAACAGGAAGGAGAAGTACAATGTGACAAAGCTGTGTCAGGGCTGCAGGGATTATAGGGGAAAAAAAACAAATTTATGTAAGTGAATGTGGTTTCCTGACAGGATGGTCCCACTTGGCCAGGCCATTGACCTGCCTGACTGGATTAACTCTTAAAGAGAAGAGACAATTATGTGTCTCCATGTAGAAGTTAGTTCCAGTCCATTATAGTATTCCATTACTATAATATAATAAACCCTCTGAAGAGGTAGATCCATTTAAAAGATGGCTGGAAGTTGGAGAATGGACATGTTCTATTTTTAGTGAAAATCTAGAGTTCCAGTTCAAAAGCTGCTCACTAGAACACAGTAACCTCTAGACTGGATCTAGTGTCCTGTGGCCCTACCCACCACCCAACCCTGTGTGTTGGCATATTTAGTAGAAGAAACTAGGGCTCCCTTCAGGCATTCCTAGGCAGAAAACTAAGGACTTTCATTCCTGGATCTTTTTGGGATAGTTTGCTAATGAATTATAAATAACAGCTTGTCCAAATCAGCAATGTGTTCGCTTATACATTTTTTTTTTTTTACCTCCATCATAGCTAAGCTGAGAGTTGATAGTTCTGCTGCACCAAGAAATGAATTGTAGGCT
>NW_022196899.1:20172756-20178511 GCF_008632895.1 Mastomys coucha
TGTCTTTCTTAAGGTCCTGTATCATCATCATGATAAGTGATTTTATATCTGAATCTTGTGTTTCCCATGTAATGGTGTTTCTAGGACTTGTTATGGTGGGAGAATTGGGTTCTGATGATGGCAAGTGACCTTGGTTTGTGCTGTTTATTTCCTTAAGCTTGCCCCCCGACATCTGGTTATCTCTAGTGCTACCTGCCCTTGCTAAATCTGACTGGAGCCTGCCTTCCTGTGATCCTGGTTGTGTCAGAACTCCTCAGAATCAAGCTGACTCTGTGATCTTGTGATTCTGGGATCCTAGGATCCTGGGATCCTGGGCTTGTTAAATCACCTGGGAGTGTGGCTTTCTCTGTGAGTTGTGGGACTAGCTGCAGAGCTTGTGCCCAGGGTCTGCTCAGAACACTAACCCAGACAGACTGGAAGGAACCCGAGTTACTGGGCTGGCAGAGTTCCTGTGTGCCTGGTCCCGCTGGACCCAGTTACTCCCAGTGTTGGGACAGATGTTGGTTCCTGCTCACCTCTGATCCTGGGTGTGTCAGAGTGCCCGCTTATACATTCTTACATAGGTGTCCTTGTGGTAAAGGAAATGAATGATGTACACACTGCAAGAACCAGAGGGAGCGGCTTCCTACAAAGCCACATACACTGTTCCTGAAGTGGTGTAGGTTTACTTAAAAGTGGACTTGGATTCATTGCAAATGAAAACATTATAGAGGTTACAGCAATCACTAAAGACGTTTATGCTTAAATAGAGAATGCAGAATTATCTAAAATGTTTATTCAGTCAGAAACAGGGCAGGAAAGTGCAGAAGACAAAAGCATGAATATAGAACAAGCACAATAAACAGAAAACTAACGAATACAATGGATATTTATTCCATTATATGAACGATCACTTTTAAATATCAGTCCTCTAAATACTCTCAGACTGCTAGGATGGAGAAAAAAGACAAGATACCCCTTTGCTGTCCATAAAATTTCCACATGATGACAAAAATTAAAAATTAAAAAACAAAGGGACAGAAAGGCATATATCATAACAATTAATCAAAAGAAGGAAAGACATCTGAAGTACTTTCAGGGGGAAAAATCCTAGAAGAGTTTAATGTAACTTTGAATAAAAAGATATCATTTAATGGTAAAGGCATCAATTCATTAGGAAGGCTTAACTATCTTTAACATGTATGAACATATAGCCCTGTCAAAATATGTAATGCAAGAACTGATAGGAACACAATAAAAGATAGATAGATAGATAGATAGATAGATAGATAGATAGATAGATAGATGAATCCATACTGTAGTTAGATACTTCAACATCTCTGTGTTGAAGATTAAGAGCTCCCGCCAGCAAAAAAAAAAACAACAACAACAAAAAAAAAAAAACATATTGGTAGGGATGTAGTGAACTCAATCAAGTGAACATAATCAAATCTATAAACTACTTCATTCAACAGTATAGATTAAACATTTTACTCAAGCACACATGAACCTTCATAGGACAGAATACAATTTGATCATAAGTTACAATTTAGTAAGATATTTTCAGTTAAAGTCTCATATATTCCAGGCTAGCCTTGAACTTTCTATATAGCTAAGGATGACCTTGAACCTCTGACATTCCTGTGACCTTTTGGGTACTGAGATTACAGATGGCGCCATTGTGCTGGGTTTGTATGGCCCAGAGCTTCATGCCAGGTAGACAAACATGCCTACAAATGAGACACATCCCCAACCCATACCTAAGTAAATTTAAAACACTAAAAATTATATGATGTATGTTTTCAACTATAGTGTGATTAAGCTAGAAATTAATAATAATAGCTAAAATATCCCAAAATTAAAGATTATAAAACAGATTTCTAAATAATACATAAGTCAAAATCTTAGCAAAAATTTTAAAATATTTGGCTTCAATGAAAATGGTAACTGACTAAGGTGTGTGGAATACAGTAAGAGTAGTGGTCACAGAGAAATGTAAAGCATTGAGTAAAACTCATAGAGAAAAAAGACATCCACTATCAACTATCTAATGTTCTATCTGATGAAACTAGGAAAAAAGAGTGCAAATGAGATGGAGCAAAGGGGAAGAAATAAAAATTAAAACATAAATCAATTAAATTGAGAACAGGAAATCTGTAGAAAAAAGTTACAAAAGATAAATATTGTTTCATTTAAGAGACTAGTAAAATTAATAAATATCTGGATGAATAAGGCGAGCGAGATAAGAGACAAATGACTGTCGTCAGAAGTGGAAGGCACAACATCACCACAACCACTGTGGCCACCATCAACATTCTGCACCTCAGATTTGATGGCCTAGGTGATTTAGCTTATCTTTGGATGACAAAACCTGCCAAAACCCATGTATAAACACTGGTGCCCCAAATCCTGCACATGTTATAGAAACTAAGCCAATATTATACCTCCAGACAGAAAGCACAAGGCCAGCTGGGTTCACTGGTGAGCTTCATCAGATAGTTTAGGAAGACATTATACCTCTTCTTCATTGTCTGTTCCAGAGACACAGTACGGTTCTTTCTAAGTCCATTTATGAAGCCAACACTACCCTAATAACAAAATCGAAGAAATGAGTACAAGAAAGCTACAGGCCAGTGGTATTGACATGTATGCATAACCCTCCACAAACTATTACCAAATTCAAAAGCAGAACAGAGAAAGAACTGTGTTTATGACCAAGTGGGATTAACCCAGGCAGGAAGATCTAGTTCAACACTTGAGAGGCAATTGACGTTAAGTGTTGCAGGAAGTAGACTACTCAGTAAGCTCATTCAAGGTAGTCCTAGATAATAAAAGGAATTCATGATAGGGTGCCCACCGTGCCTTGTCACCTCTCATGGAGGAGAGAACTAACTCCCACATGTTGTCTTCTGACGTGTGCACTGTGGCAAAAATGCATGTGCACAGACAGACTCACAGACACACACACAGACACACAGGTAGATGTTATAAACATATTTTAAAAGAAGCAGTTGTCCACTGGCTGAGGAGGACAGAAATTTCTTCCCCACTTGCGAGTCATACAACAAATGGAAGATGCTCAGAACGTCAATAGCACAGTGTGAATGCCCTGCAAAGGACTTGGAGGTTTAGGGCCCAGCACTTTTGTAGCATTTTTTTTCCTCAGTTCTCTAGCCTGCCCCATTCTCAGAAGCATTTCCCTCTTTTAATAAACTGTGTAATTTTGTACTTGTAACTGTGAGTCCCTGGTCCAGTGTGCTCCTCTGTAAGACACAGAACCTACTACAAAAAGTGCTCCAGGACTGAAGTCCGTGCCTGCTACAATAGGCCCAAAAAGACATTGCCTGCTTATATCAACAGATGTAGAATATCACTTGACCAAACCACACAGTTTATAGAAGTGCCTGCAAACTTGACACTGAGGACCTCCTGATAAATATCTACACACAATCCCCTCATATATGTAATATTTGATGGTCAGAAGCTTAAAGCTTTGCAAGTCAGGGATAAGGCAAGAACGTTGCTTTTCAGTGTGCAAGCAGTGGTGTGGCTAGGCATTTAGACTCGTTAACCCTTGCTCTTTAAAAGGAGTTGGTGTACAGTTGTGTTTTTTCATATGGATTAAACTAGAGTTTCCCCCACGTAGGGTGGGCACCCAGACTCATCCCCCACTCTCCTTATCCATTCGTTACTGTTTGTTTTCAGAAAACCATTCTGTCTGGGTGAGATGGAATCTCAGTGTGGGTTTTGATTTTCACTTTCCTAATGGAAACTTAGATTGAGTACTTTCTCCTGTGTTTATGAATCATTTATACTGCCTTTAATAACGCTTAGAGTATCACATGGCTCTCACACATAGAAAAAAAATGAGGTTGAAGGGGGAACTTCTAAAAGAGAAAGGAGAACAAGGCTCCGAGACAGAGAGCTGAGGGACATGAGAGAATACAATCGAGGCACACGGTACACACACACACAAGTGTGCAATGAGGCCCATTATTTTCCACAAATAAATTTTAGAGTTCTATTTTATTCACTTATCTACTTATTCATTATGTTGAAACTATTTAATTTTTAGTGTTTTGGGTTCTTGCATTCTTTCGTCTTCACCCACAGTCCGATGACTAGCTGGCACAGGTCTGCCCGTGTGTTGCCTGCCTCTTCACTCTGGACCATTTTCCTTTGCTGTGCAGATACATTTACATTTGAAGCAATCCCATTGGTCAACTATTGTTATTGCCTGATCTATTGAAACCAGTTCCGGAGAGATTCGGAAGCCATCGCCTAGTTGTGTATCTTGAAGCATTTCCTGTCTTCCTGTAGGGACATCAAAGCTCTGGGCCTGACATTAAGGCTCTTAGGTCCACTTTGAATTGTTTTTTTTGTACAACTGAAAGGCTGGGATCTAGTCTCAGACTCGAACATGTAATTATGCAGTTTTCAAAGTGATGGTAGTTAATGTATGTTTTCAATACGTTTGTTGGGAATCACATGGCATGACCGAGTGGCTTTGTTTCTGGGTCTTCTGGTCCCTTCTGTTCATCCATGAGTCTGCTATGATCTTGCACCAGTCTGGCTTCTGTTACTCTGGCTCTAGAACACTTTGGAGTCAAGTCATGGGAGGCCTACTGTGCTGCCTTCTCCAGGACTGCTCTGGCCACTGGGCTGTCTCTTGCTTCCATACAATGCATGAATTTGATTTTGTTTTGTTTTGTGAAAGATGGCAATGAATTTTGATGGGGATTACATTGAACTTGCAGGTCTTTTTCAGTAAAGGGGCCATTTTTACAATATTAATTCTGCTGATCCATGAACATGGGAGGACATCATTTTGCGTCTTCTTCAATCTCTTTTTCCCGTGTTGTAGAGCTTTGAGGTCTTTAGCCCCTTTGTTTATGTTTATTTTTGGGTATTTTGCTGTTGTTTATTTGAGACTGTTGTAAGTGGTATTGCTTTCTTGATTGCTTTTCAGCAAGTTGGTTGGTGGTGTACAAAAATGTTTCTCATTTTTATTTGTTGGTTTTGTACACTGCTACCCTGCTCAAAATGTTTAGCACATTTTAGAGTCCTCTGGTGGATTCCTTCAAGCATAAGTTTGTATCACCAGCAAATATGGATTTTACTTTCTTTCCTATTCATAAGACTTTTATTTTGTTATCTAGGTCAACTAATCTTTTTCTAAAGGACCAAAACTATAAAATAGAGGGAAAATAGTCATCTCAAAAAAAATAGTTCTGCAACAATTGGACATTTATATCCAAAAATAATCTCAACAAAAATACTACATAGTTTACAAAAAAAAAAAAATTAACTCCAAGTAGATTATGGATGTGAATGAGATGACCTGTAAGAACTTTCTTGGGTATAGCAATAGCTTTTTAGGTCCAACACCAAAGGTCCATAGAAGAAATAATTTACAAGTTGAGCCTCTTTAAAAGTAAAACTATCAATGTGTGGGCTGGGGAGGTGGCTCAGTTGATAAAGTGCACATTTCATGAGCCTGAGGGCCTGAGTTTGGTTCCTTACCCCCAGGTACAAACAGGCACAATGGTGCAAGTCTGTGTCTCCAACCACGCTGGGAGAGGTGGACAGAGAAGTACAGATCCCCGGGGCTCAAAGGCCAACCAGTCTACCAGCCAGTCAACAACTCCAAGCTCAGCAATGCACTCCATATGGAAGAGTAAAGTACATGGCAATCAAGAAAGATGCCTAATATCAACCTCTGGCCTCTACATGTACATGTACACAGATGCACACGGTCACACACACACACACACAC
>NW_022196899.1:20178521-20183843 GCF_008632895.1 Mastomys coucha
CACACACACACACACACACACACACCTATCGATCGGTAAAAGAACACTATCAAAAAAGTGGCTGGAGGTGTAGTTCACATGTGAAATGCTTAAGTTTGATCCCCAGCACCCCAGAAACTATTTACAAAATGCACATCTAACCAAGTGTCCAGAGAACTCCTTAAAGCTCCACTACAATAAACAAGCCAACTTAAATGTGAACCCCAAATCTTAACTGACCCCTCACCAAAGATGCTATAGAGTGACAACTAGCCAAAAGGAGAGATGCTTTCCGTCAGACGTCACCAGAACATGCATATCAGAAAAAGACAGTGAAATACCACTGCACGTGTGTTCCAATGAATACTCCCCAGATCCTGACCTCTGACATCATGAAGTGTTGATGAACTGGGGACCACAAAGAGTTCTCATGGCTGCTGTTGGGGAAGCAAAAATGGTATAGCCTCATCCTCAAAAGCAAGTGAACTATCTTTCCATGGGTTACTACCTGGGATGGTGACGCACCCACGCAATGGGAAATTAGCCGGTGCTAAGAGCAAATGAACTGCAAACCCTAAAATCACATTGCCAACTGAAAGAGACTAACCACAAACTCTGCTTGCTATATCAGTCCACCTCTGTGACTTTCCGGAAGAAGCAATGGTATGTAACAAGCTCAACAGCTGCCATCGTCCAGGAAGAAGGGAGGGAGCGGACACGAGGAGGCTGTTTAAGATGGTGAAGCCATCCTGCATGGACACACTTTGCGATATATTTGTAAAAAGCCGTGGGACACGCACAGTCGAGAGCGGACCCAGCTGTTAAGTATGGGCTTCGGAAGTTGGTGATATAAAAGTGCAGGTTCATTATAGAAACCAAATGTACCATTCTGGTTCACAGTATCAGGATGGGGAGTCACAGGATATGTGGGATCTCTGTACTTCCTACTCGGTTTTGCTGGTAAACCTAAAAATGCTCTAAATAATAAGGTGTGTTCATTTTCATACCCCTCAAACATTCACCAGTTGGAAAAGAATAACTAACAAATTATTGTTAGAATTATTGTTGGTTAGGAAATCCAAAAAAATATGTACATAGTCAGATGACTATATTTGCCACTTGATAATAACAATAAATGATATTGATGTTAATATTACTTGTAATAACCACACAATATCATGTACTCCCTGAGAGCGTGGAGCAAAAATGCAGAATCATTTTTGTGTCGTTTTTCTCTAAAATATTTAACTTCAGTCTAATCATGAGCAAGCACCTTAGGAGGTGTTCTGTGTGAAAGCAATCCTTACTGATTAAAAATCAAGGCCCAGGCTAGGAAAGAACTCAGCACTGACAGCATTTTCCATGAGGACTAGAGTTCAAATCTCCCAAAGGCCACATCAGTGCCACGGTGAGCATGGCTGCCCATACATTATTCCAGCTTGGAGGGTGGACACAGTGTATCCTTAGGGCAAGATTAAGTAAAACCAGCCATATCAGTGACACCTGGGTTTAACTGAGAGACCCTGCGTGAACAGTAGAGAGGTAGATCCCCATCATCACCCCCAGGCCTCTGTCTGTACACACCAGTGCATCCTCATGCATACGTGCAGCCACTCGCCCAGATGTGTAGACACAGGCACATGCACACTACAAGCACACCTACACTTACTTGGGGAAAAGGACTTCAAGGCCATAAAAGGCAAGGAGGAAGTGAAGAAATGCCAAAGTGGGAGTGACAAAGCAGTCTCAAGCGGACTGGATACTAGAACTGAGGAAGGACACTGAAGGGAAGTTGTGGTGTTTGTGTGCCAATGCTAACTTCCTGGTTTCATTCAGTGTGCTATGGAAATTGTACGCAACTTGTAGATGGTTATGTCAATTTGCTAAAATTAGGTGAAGCTAAGAGATATTAGGGAGAAAGAGATACATCATTTTTTGGCAATGTTTCTGTAATTTTAATTTTTATAAAAAAATTTATTCAAAAAAGTGCAGTTTGTTTTCTGTATCTGCTTTATTCCCCAAGGTTTCTCTAGTCATTTTATCTGTCATGTTCTTAAATTTGAAAGCCAAGACTTAACGTTTTTAAGACATTTTTACCAGCTTTCTGTCCTATCCTATTTTGGGCTATCCTTCTCTGCCTGCTGTAACTTGGGAATGCGCTCCTTTTCTGCAGCCTACAGATTCCATTTCAATTTTAGCTTCTGAAGCACATTAGGCTCTTCTCTCACACTCTGCCTTAATGACTAGAGTAAAGCTTAGCGGTGACTCCATTAAAGCAGAAGTGAAGTAGTCAGGACTGGCAGCCCTGTGCCATCACCTGGAACCAGGCTGGTGTTGTTGGTGAGATGGCAGTCATGGTGGGAGCTAACTCTTCCTTCAGCCTTGAGTTTATGATCTCCTGATCCTCACTACTGCTTAATTTTACTCTCAGTCTCTTGTTCTTCAACTTCATGCTTTAAAATGTGTTCTTCTCTATTTTTTAGTAATAAATTTCTTTATTATTAAGGAGAATAAAACTGTTCTTCACAAAGGAATTCATCAGCCACTGACATTTAAGGGGATCATAAATATTGATGTTCTTGCATGCGAGTTGTCAAATTTTATTGTCATATAAACACTTTGATGTTACTCTTTATATAGGTAAGACTTGCTCTCGCTCCTTCTCCTTCCTGAATACATTTTTGGGATTAATGTCTCATATCCTGCTATCACCCTGCTCCAGTGTATTTCTTTTTATTGCATTTCTTCATTATTTTATTTTTTATTGAAATTAATTTTTTCATATACTATATTCTGATCCCGGTTTCTCCTCCCTCATCTCCCCTAGAAGTTCCCCTCTCCCCACCTATCTAATGCCATGCATTCTTTCCCTCTCTCTTTAAAAAAATGCAAAACAGAAAAGAGAAAGCTTCACACACACACACACACACACACACTAAGAGCACAACATTTGAAACCATAATGTACAAGCAAAAGACCAATAAAGAAAACAATGCTCTAATAAAGCAATATGAGATGAAAAACTTTCCAGTTATAGCATCGAGTTAATTTTCTGCTGGCCTTCTACAGCTGGGCATGGGACCTGTCCTTAAGTGTGGTTTCTATACTCAATGAGACTCCATTGGAGAAAACTAAATTCTCCTTTGCAAGTGGTTGTCAGTTAGTTCTTGGTTATGGATGGGAGCTCATGTCCACCTCGTCCTCCCAAAGCACAGGTCCTGTGCACGCTGCACGGTCTCTCTGAGCTCAGATGTGTGTCAGTTCTGCTGCGTCTGGAAGACACTGTGTCCTTGATGGCATCCATCCCCTCTGGCTCTTGCAATTCTTCCTCCTCCTCTTCCACATAGTTCCCTGACTCCTGAGGAGAGAGGTTTGATAAAGACATGCTCGCGCATGGTCTGCTTTTGTTATGAGACAAATATGAACAAAACTCTCTACGTTAATTAATTGCTACAACTGCTGGGAGAAAATTAAGTCTTTTACAATGAGGACTATCTCTTTGGTCCTTTTTTCCTGTGGAACATTCAAACACTCTGTACACACCATGCGCATGCATACATGCATACATTTATGTGTCACACACACACACACTTCCATCCTTCTATGAAATGACCACTAGAGAACCTGTCCCACTATCTCTGCTTAGAGTCGCATCTGTTCTAGTCATGGATGCCTTTCTCCAGACCGTTCTCTTTTAGGACTCCCCCTGGCCTCACTTTCTCCCAATATACTAACAGCTCCTTTTGTATATTACTTCTGTACCTTGTCTATGTAGCCTCATGTGCACTTTCTGTGTCATCATTAGTTCCTTAAGTGACAATTTATTCTCAAGCAAACACTGGCTTCCTGAGGATGGAGAATTGACTGGTTCACCCCTTTTACCCTCAGCACCAGTTTTTATCATGCCATCACGTTACTCACAATACAAATACTCGTGGGCCTAAAATTCAAGCATAGATGAAAGTATCTAGCATGCCATAAATAGAGTCCTCCGACATGATAGGTACTATTACTGTCATTTCAATGCACAGAACGGCACAGCGGCACTTAAGTCAACATTGTGAAGAGGCCCTTACATTGATTATCATACTCTCTGCATCTGAATCTTAAATCTAATAAAATGGGCCAGATTCCCTTGGAACAGGTGTGCATGTACAGAATGAAAGAGAAGTTCCCTATTCATGGATTTTGTAGAAGTCGATGGAAGCATTTACATTTTATTACAGAGTCAGTAATGAAAACTTTATGTTGATTTTTTAAAAATCTATCTCTTATATGACTTCGGCGTCTCCAAGCATCATGAACTCTAAAACACACAGGGAGTCGTAGTGACTGCAGCAGCTTGTATGTCCACCATTATGATGCAAGACACATGCTCTCCCCAACACACACAAACACATTTCTGGGATCCCTGGGGACCAGCTCTGTGTACTTCAGTCTCGGAAAATATACTAACAAAGAAGATGCTGTTTGTAGTATCTTGAAATATTGTGCCCACATTACCATGTATGGTTTTGTTCCTACAATCCATACACAAATACACTCACACAAACAATAAGTACATACTGTAACACTTCGTGTCAGATTTCACAGGAAGAATGAGCTGAGAAAACAACACTCAAGGATTCCCCTGTTTGTAAGTCCTCAGCAGGTTTTGCCTCCCTCTTTGTCATCACCATTTCATCTTTGATAACTAACTCATCTGCTGGATTATTCAGCCTTGTCCTGAAATTAATTATTGCCTTTCTCCTGGAAATCCTGAAAGACTACCCGCTTGCCTAGCTGATGTTTGCTTTCTTCACTATTGATAGAAAAACCTTTAACGCCTTTCCCAGACTTTGAAAATCGATTTGAAACTCGCAATGATTACCAGTTGGTCTGGCTTTGTCTTTTGCCTTTGGGCTTCCGCTTATAGGCTAGCAGTCATGTTGGCTCTTGCCACTGTTTGTTTTCAGTTCCCTCCTTATTCGTTTCTCTTACCAGTATTTTGCAAGCACGTAGCCTACATGTACATGTTACATAACCCTGCCATTGGCTAGGTTTTCACCAACCTTCAGCCTCTGGATTTCTGAGCCTGCAACAGGAATGCATGAGCTTCAGCCAGGGTGTATAGGAGCAGCAGGCTGCTCTAGGAGTCATCCTTGCTGGATCTGCTGCAATGTCTTATGCGCATGCACAGCATGCTCCTGTAGGCCTGCTGGGGTTTAGATGCAACTGCTCAGAAGATTGCCTTTGAGTTCTCTCCGCCAATGGATTTCCATGGAAGCCTTAACCTTCCTCACAGAATTCTGTGACCCTTCCCCATTTCTATCCTTCTCCATATCTGCCCTTCCCTAGGCACAA
>NW_022196899.1:20184028-20186896 GCF_008632895.1 Mastomys coucha
CAAACAAACAAAAAACAAACCCTGCTGTCTGTTCAGAGATGTAAACTCTAACTTCTGATGGAAAGAGTCCATTCTTGAATCAGGACAAGCTAAAACGGATCCTCAAACAAGACCTTGAGGTTTCTGTAATCTCCACCAGGATGATGACAGCTGCCTGGAGGTAGAATATGAAGCGCTAGTCACTCTTTGCATCCCATGTGGAAGTGGACTGTGTGCATATGGGAAGAAGCAAGGCCTTTTCCACATTGCTTTCATGATGTGTCTAGCTAGCCCTCCATTCTTGTTGCTTCCAGCTACCCTGTTGGACTGGCTAGGTTTTGTGTGTGTGTGTGTGTGTGTGTGTGTGTGTGTGTGTGTGTGTGTGTGTCAACTTGACACAAGCTAGAGTTATCACACAGAAAGAAGCCTCCCTTGAGGAAATGCCTCCATGAGGTCCAGCTGTAAGGCATTTTCTCAATTAGTGATCAGCAGGGGAGAGCCCAGCCCATGGTGGGTGGTGCCATTCCTGGGCTGGTAGTGTTGGGTTCTATAAGGAAGCAAGCTGAAGAAGCCAAGGGAAGCAAGCCAGTAAGCAGCACCCCTCCGTGGCCTCTGTGTCAGCTCCTGCCTCCAAGTTCCTACCCTGTGTGAGTTCTTGTCTGAATTTCCTTTGGTGATGTACAGCAGTGTGGAAGTGTAAACTGAATAAACCCTTTCCTCCCCAACTTGCTTCTTGGTCAGGATGTTTTGTGCAGGAATACAAACCCTAACTAAGGCAGACTAGTACCAGGAGTGGGGTATTCCTGTGACAGCCTGACCATGTTTGGGGGAGGATTGTGGAAGGACTTTGGAACTTTGAGCTAGAAGAGCCACTAGGAGGTTAAGAGCTCTGTGGGATGTTGTGTAGGAGCTTGGAAGTTAATGTTGAGAACAGTGCAAATGATGGAGTCCCGGACTGTGAAATTTCAGAGGGAAGATTAAAGACTCTTATCAGGGCCAATGCGGTTTTAATTGTGAAGATTCTGTGGGTTTGGTTAGCTAGGATTGAAGAATCAGCTGTGATTAACAAGATACCAGAACTACTAAAGTGAAACTTCTGCATTACTGGGAAGATTGATGCTGGTTAGCTGGAACTAAGAAAATAGCAGTGATTAAGGAGAGACCAAAATCACTAAGGTGAAAATTCTGGGAAGTGTGCTCCTGAGAGCACAGAGAAGCTGTGTTCCAAACGCTGACATGGTTGTACCTTATGGTGGCAGACAGACTTGGTAATATATAAGAGTCATTCAAGTGGTACTGGCTTTGAAACATGAAGGAGTAGCAGCTGATGCTTAGCATAATGAGAAGCCAAGAGAGGCCATCGACGAAGGTGAAGCCTCAGTGCCAGTTGAAGGCCCAGGACTGAAGAGATTATGCAGAGAAGTTGAGGCTTAGCACCATGAAAAGAGTCTATGAGAGGCTATTTGTGAAAGTGCAGTCCAGTTGCAACAGAGAGATGCCAGTTCCATGAAATGGCCACCAGGAACAGAAGCAACAGTGGAGTATAGGCAGCTGGAGCTTAGAAGACAAGGTGTGTGCTACAAAGGGCAGAGCTGAAGAAGTGACCCAAGCCCTTGGAGGAGCCCAGAAGATTGAGTGGATCCCAGACATTGAACGGTTACAGTTTGATTTTGATTTTGATTGTTTCTGTGCCGTGATATTTTTCCTTCTTGAAGTAAAAAAGTATTTTATTGGAGCCCACATTAAGAGACTTTGAATTGTAAAAAGACTTTGAATTTCAAAAGAGGTTGGATATTTTAAAGGGACTAAAATTTTAATATATAAAATTTGTAAAGACTGTGAGACTTTTAAAGTTATTTAGATCTTGGGCTTGGAGAAGAAAGTTAGGGTTAAGGCTTCATTAGTGACGTGTGTGTCAAGTTAACAAGGGGTCAATTGTACTGGCTGGTTTTGTGTGTCAACTTGACACAAGCTGAAGTTATCACAGAGAAAGGCATTTTCTCAATTAGTGATCAATGGGCCCAGTCCATTGTGGGTGGAGCCATCCCTGGGCTGGTAGTGTTGGGTTCTATAAGAAAGCAAGCAGAGCAAGCCAGGGGAAGCAAGCCAGTAATCAGCACCCCTCCATGTTCCTACTCTGTGTGAGTTCCAGTCCTGATTTCCTTTGGTGATAAACAGCAGTGTCGAAGTGTAAGCTGAATAAACCCTTTCCTCCAAACTTGCTATTTGGTCATGATGTTTTGTGCAGGAATAGAAACCCTGACGAGGACACCTGCACTTACCCTCTCTGTATCCCTATCTCTACCTTCCTACAAGGGATACACACTTTGTTTTCGAGTCTTCTGAAAACTTAGGCTCCCGTTGTGAGGCTCTGGGTGTGCTGGGTACTTCTTTGTGAATTAGGACCATTGCTCTCTTCCTGCCCACAGAGCCGCTTCCCTCCTCAGAAACGGCTCACATGGAAAAAATACCTGCCAGCTGCTGGTGCTTTCCAAAATTATCTCTTTGCACTTTGATTTATAAACATGCTACCATTCGTTAATTAGTTAATAACTCTGAGCACATTTGTTAAAAAAAAATAAATAAAAAATAAAGCAAATATTATGAACACTGCGGCTGTTAAAGGGGGCAATAAGCAAGCGCCCCCTACATTCGCCTTTCACGGAGCATCTGAATCCACAGTGGCCACTGTCCTGTGCCCTAGAAACTGATCAAGGCCTGGAGCCAATGCCATGAACCGGCTCAAGGATGTCAGGGCTTCCTGTGGGACAGAAAGGGTCCTAACCCTGTAAGACCAGTGGTTGTGATGCTGGGATCCAATGCCAGAAGCATCACATCGATTTCCATGTATTCTCTCTCTCTCTCTCTCTCTCTCTCTCTCTCTCTCTC
>NW_022196899.1:20186906-20234406 GCF_008632895.1 Mastomys coucha
CTCTCTCTCTCTCTCTCTCTCTCTCTCTCTCTCTCTCTCTCTCTCTCTCTTTCTCTCTCTTTCTCTCCTTAAACTTTGCTTATTCTCTTTTATGTAAGAACCAATGTTCAGAAATTTTACCCTGTCAGTGTGCACTACTTAATTTGTAAGCTACTTAAAAATGCATTTGTGTGTCTTAGGCTTTTCTGATTCTTTTTCATAAATTAAAAGCTACAAGCTATACATTTTAAAAGCACAATTTAGGCATGGAAATCAAAGTTCTTATGGACTCCATCTGATAAATAAGGGTGGGGGATGATTTGTTCAGTGAGTCTAGCTGACTGGGGATAAATATACTTTATCTCTAAGAAAATATATCATATAGGAGAAAAAAGTGCATATGTAAATGAATTTTTAAATATCCTAAGTCAGGGGGAAGATCAATGTAATTCAACAAGAATATATTACAGCCTTCTATATAATCAGCTCTTTGTAGGAAAGAGAAATAAAAGAAGCAGAAAATGAGATTTCTGCCCTTGAGGAGCTTACAATCCTATTAGAGAAAGGATTTTAATTCTCTCTACGGGGTATTAAACAGGTGTACTGAACCATGGAAAAAAGGCTGTGCAATATGCATACATGTCTATCTAACCCAAGAGAACTACAGGACACTGTGCCATGTGTCATCTAATCCATGACAGTTTGATAGAGAGAGGGGGCCTGTGACTCCACAATGACAGGAAAACGCTAGGGCCATGTTGGGGAAATCTAAAGGAGTGTTTACCCTACTGCTAGGCTCAGGGTTGTAGACATCGTCATGCTGAGCTTCGACTGAGAGCAAAACAGCTCTAGCGAGCGCACTACCTTGATGTCTAGCCATCTAAGCAGCCTTAAATACAGCAGATGAAGGGAAGATAGAGACCTCCGGAGGATGGAGACTGTGGACAGTTTTTGAGTGACCTAGTTCATAAATGCGCACCACCTGGCATGCGGGTTTCCACTAAGAACTTTGGACCAGGTGATCTTGGCTTCTAAATCGTGCTTGCCTACTTCAGTCCACCCAGACAGCAGAATATGGCTGTCTCGGGTGCCCCCTTAGATGGCTAGTTGGCAGCGCTCTTCAAAGGGCCCTGGCTGAGATAAGCACACTTAATTCACAGCTGGCCAGAGAACTTCTCCCCGTTAGCCCAACTACTCAAAACAATTCAGACTTAAGCTCTGTGATCAACGTGTCTGAGCATGTTTTCTGGCTTGTCGCACTCATCATCAGCCACAGTGCCCTTCAGAAAGTAAGTGGTCAGTAGATTTTGCTTCAGTGAAGGAGAGGGTACCTACAGCTAGAGACAGGAGGATAAAGGTGACAGATAACAACTGTCACTATGCTTCCCGAATCAGAGAAACAGCTCCAACGGAGGAGTCAAATGTCCCGCCCCGCGTGTCAGAATTGGTTTCTCCAGTGTACACAGATATATGTTCACCTACTCTGTGCAGTCATTGTTCAAAAATGCAGATAGTGATGAGGGAAGGTGTGAGAACCTTTGCCCCTGTGGGGCTCAAAATAACCCATCCATTTCATGATTCTGTAGCAAGTGGCTACCCTGAGCAGGCCCCTTTAAATTCCTAAAAGATGAAACTGGAACCCTAGGCTCCGCAAAGCACACTGTGTTGGAAACGTCCTGAAAGCAGTGATTCTCAGCCTTCCTAATGCTGCCCCACTTTCATACACAGTTTTTAATGTTGTGGCGACCCCAACTATAAAACTGGTTTTGTTGCCACGTCATACCTGTAATTTTGCTACTGTTATGAATCATGATGTAAATATGTGATGTAGGACCATGAAAAGCAGCCTGGTGCCTGGTTGAGCTAAGGCTAGAAACCCCAGTGACCCTGAAGGGACAGAAGGTATTTCGCCCCGCTCCTGGACACCAAGGCTCTTGGCACAAGGCCACAGCCCTCCATAGATTTGTGGCCTTCAGTCATGTAAGGGCAGTGCCCCAAGCCCCTTCACATGTAGAGGACTTGACTTGTGGTCATGTAGCCTCAAGCTCTCCATTTTAATGAAGTACCTAGAGGCCTGAAGGTCTTAGCCAATAAACTCTCCTTGCCAGACACTCCTCCCTGCAAAAGGTATTTAACCTCAGGCCCACCCTAAGAAGTGAGGTACTGTTTTACTCATCCACTTTCCACCATGACAATAAATGCCTTAAAACCATGGACTGCCTCTTTTCACTGGGATCTGCCATGAGGAGCCATGGAGAAGGCTTTTCACCTAAAGAACTGCCATCTATTCTCCTGTAGAAGGCCGCTCTGAGCGCCTAGCCACGGTGCAACCAAGCCAAGCCAAACCCAAGGCGGCTGCCCGCCACAAGCCAAGGATTCATCCCCTCGGGATTCAGCCACACCTCTCTCCTCTTTTCCTTCTCAGCCCCTGGCTAGATCCAGCCTGCAGGCCCCCACTCCATTCTACCACGGCTCCCAGAGTTACCTGGGTGCCAAAGAGCTTGAGAACCAGCCGGCCCAGCCTACTTGCAGGCCCAGGAACCCCCGAACTCAGCCAGCTCCAGTGGTCCCTAGGACCTCAGACTGTGCTTGCCCACCCCTGGAGCAGTGTCCCGTGGCTTCCCTACAGCCTAACACCAGCCTGATGATGGTGTGGGGTAAGCGCAGTCAAATTCTCACTCCACCCCCACCCCCCACCCCTGCATCCTGCCTCCCCGAGGAGCCTGAGCCCTGTGGCAGAGCAGACGAAAGACCCCACTAACCCTACAATCTGATATGCAGGATCTCTGATATGTGACTCCTGTAAAAGGGTCATTTGACCCTTAAGTCGTCATGACACAGAGGTTGAGAGCCACTGCTTTAGAGAACTGCACGTAGCTAACCAAGGTGAAAATAAAGGGACTGTCTCAGGAAAGACATGAGTCAAGTGTTAGGACAGGTGGAAAAGAGGAATAGCCCGGGACAATAAGAGTTGAAAAAGGTTGTATCTGAGACAGACGTATATCTCATGGTAGAATGCCTGCCTAGTGTAGGGTGAATCTTCTCCCCATACACAAACAAAGAAATCAAAAGAAGGGGATGAGAGAGGAGGAAGAGGAAGAGGAAAAGGAGGAGGTGAGGGAAGGGGATACAGAGGAAGAGGGGGGAAGAGAGGGGAAGGAAGAGAGGGAGGAAGAGACTTTACCAAAAGGATCATTGTCCTTTAGGCTCCTAAGCCTACACTAGCTGTATTAATTATAAGCATCTATAAGATTTTTAATCATAAGAAGAAAACCTTAATAACAGTGAGAAATCAATATTCTTTTGAAAAAAGAAGTCTAAATAAGCTTGTTTGGGTATAAGCTTCTGAATACAGCCATGTTTATTTCACTTAACTAGCAGTCTCAATTCCTGGACAGGATGCTAAATTCTGAATGCTTTGTAGACATCAGAGACTATCTGCCGTGAAGTGCATAGGCCAGAGCATGTAATGTCTTGACAGCACTGTCATGTAAGAAGGCTCAAATGGGTTGAGCAATGTGTTCAACGTCACACAGCTAGCAAATGAAGGAGTTGAGATTCAAACTAAGGCAAGCTAGCTCCTACACTTATATTTTAAGCCCACTTTCCAGCTACACTACCGTTCTATAACCAGGATGAAAAACAGTTCATTCAAAGTGGTCAGTCACTGTGGCTGATCCCACCTTCCCAGGAAGCATAAATGTGCATGGCCCTTAAGAAAGAAGGAAAATGTCTTCTCTTACAGTATTTCATCCTTGAAGAAACAATTTAGGCACGGGCTATTTTCGGAGGCTTGTCAAATTGAAAAGTTCTCTCCAGATGTACTGTTACCTTGAAGAAGTAGACACTGAACGAAGGTTCCGAGAGAAATCAATGTTGAACCCTGTCATTCCGACGTCAGGCTGGGCTTCGGTGGGTCTCACCTGAGAAAGTAAGCTGCTTGCCTTTCATTGTAAGAAAGAGAAGGGGCAACAGGGACTTTCCACAGGATCTGGACTCACTTGGAAATCAAGTCTGAGTCCATCCCAAAGCTGTCTGCTATCTACTTTAAACAGTGATGCCACTCCTGAGGTCACAGGAGCTTTTGGGTGACTTTAAGGCCTCTGCTAGTCTGGAAGAATGAGCCAGCCCTCTACCAGGAAACCGCTGGGCTTGGTGAACCAGAGTCTGGCATCTCTGTGGGATTTTCCATGAAGAGAAAAACTCTGTAGACATTATTGCCCATGCTAGGGATAGGACACTGAGCACTTCGCTCTCCTAGTCTGACTAAAATCACAATGTGACAAATAAAATTACTGATACTGCCACAATTCTTGCAATGAATGAACACCTGTAGCCCCTGAAGAATTCTTTGCCATTTTAATGATGGACCACCTCAAAAGTCTCAATTAATTTCAGCGACTGATTCTCGGCTCCTTTCCCTCTCCTGAGAGTGAGTATGGGTGTTTGGACCATCAGGATAATCAGTGAGACTGTTACATATGATGATCCCTACACTGTGAACAAGTGCCCCATGCAGCACTAAATGTTAACACTGTCACCACAAGTGACCACTGATGAGGAGCCCTGAGAAGAGAACCTGGTTCACCCTTAGAAAATGTATAGCTATTGCCACCTTATTTTTTTTCACCTTATTTTGTTTAATTGATGAAACACTGCACAACTGTGGAGAACATATCATTTCTGTAAACATGACTTCACATGGCTGGCTGTGGTTGCCATGGCAACACCACAGAATACACCTTCATCAAACTAAGTCCTGCCTGCATCCTCTAACCACTCTTCTCCCCTTCACTGCCTGTGGGTCTCAGGTCCTTGAAAAGTAAACAATGGAGCTTACAACTATGATTGATTTGTACATTATGCTAAACAATTAAGATGTCTTATCAGCTTGTACAATCCCTGCACATTCTGAGGCTTTTTCCCACTCGAGCGGGATCAGGAGATGGAGTAGCAAGCAGGAGGGTGACAGTTGGTTCGGGCTATTTCCACTGTAAGCTGTCCCTCTACTGTGAATGGGTTTATTTTCTGCTCTGAATGCTCCTATCTCCAACTGCTTTACATTTTATGTTGGCTGCAGAGTCTGCTGGTATGAACTGCAGGAAGCAAAATTAAACCCAGGATTGCCTGTGTTGAGCCAGCCAGACTCTCTGCTCTAGCTTATCCCTCCTCTCCAGGATGATCGGAGACTGCATCCTTCATTTTATCCTACATATTCTTCTTCATTTATTCCTGTAAGACGTTGGATAAAACTTTACGATCTTTTACAAGCCTAGAAACATTGCACATTCCCATTCGTACCAAAGATGAGGGTGTTCTGTTGGGGCGGGAGTGGCCTAAGGAGGAGCATCTATTCTGTCTGGGGTTGTCCCACACATCATCAGACACAGCACCCTTCAGAAAAAAGGTGGTCAGTAGATTTTGGTTAAATTTGGTTAAAACAATTCAGGTGACCGACACTGAGAAACGTGCCAGAGAGACCCCTTCCAAACCCCACATAGAAAGAGCTTCTCTGGGGTTTCCCAGGCTCTGTCAGTGATCCTCAAGGATTCAGAGTGACACATTATTTAATTTGATGTGGTGTATTTGAACAGTTGGTGTCCCCTGAGGGGTTGCACTGCTTAGTTCAAGCCAAGCTCAGCATTGCTTTGTCTTTATTGTTTCCTTGACCATTAAGTATTAGTTCGTACATCTAGAAAGAGACAGAAGACAATTCTAGGCTTGTTTGTTTCAAACTCTTCTGCGGAAGCCATCCCTGGCGTGAGGTTGAATCCTGCAAGGTTTACTATCTTAAACACCTCCCTTCTGCTTCCGTCGTTTGAGGTTGTTCCTATAAGTGGTGCCAAGGTCTTGGTTCCCAGTTTTCCAGTGAGCACCTGAAATACCCTCCCATCTCATTTCACCTTCAAATGCATTCCATGAGAGGTGCTGACATTCTTTCTGAAGAACACAGTGATTCCCATACCACTCTTCCCTGAAAACCTTCAAGGTTTCGCCATTTGTCTCATGCCTTCCCTCGCCACCTCCTCATGCCTTACTCCTTGCTTCCCTTACCTAAACCAGATGGCACTGATGGATTGCCCATGCATCTACCATCTGCACCAGGGTTTGTTCTGTACCCCAATCTAGAAGAAGCGTCTCAGTCTACACTCCCTTTGTCTTCCTCATCAGAGTAAAGCAGGTCCCTCCTTAACACTAACAGGCCTTTCAGCTGCATTAATGTGTGTATTGATTATTCCACTTTATTCATTGTGATATAATTATCTTTGTGCATGTTTGCCTCCCCATTAGACTCTAATAATAGGAAATGGCTTATTCATCTTAGAATCCCATCTTTGTAGGCTTAATGAATTCATGAAGTATGCAAATGAGTGCACCAGAATCATGTACTGAGAGTCCTTCCTGTATCCATGAGCCTCTTCCAGGGCCCCGCTTCTTCATAACACCTTCATGATCCTATACAGCACAGGGGTCCAGAGAGAGAAGCACACAGCTCATGAGCCTGTGGCTAAACAGAAAAGCAGAGACTCTGTTGGAACAGTTGTGGTCAGGGGTGCTCATCATCCCTGCTAAATGCAAGCCTGAGATGTGGGCTGGGTAAGACCCTCTTCCCATCACTGAACCCAGAGCAGCAGTGGCTGGAATTTCAAAACTAGAAAGTCCTATGTTATTCTCTCTGCTGGAAATTTTTCAATTGTTTCCTACATCTAGAAGAGAGAGTCCAAGTTCATCTGTCTGGAATCAAGGATGGATCCCATTTTGTCCTGACTGTAATTTTCTAGACCTTTCTCACAACTGCTCAGCACAACTTTATCTCTCCTCAGTGTCTAAATTCATGCTTTTTTTTCCTTCAATGTTCTTATATGTAATATGCCACTGGCTCAAAACTAAAACTAAAACAAAGACCTAGACCCGTTTTCTTTTCTTTATCATCCCTTAAACAACACTAGCCTGTTTTCATGCCCCAGTGCAAAATCCTTCCTTAGAGTCAGAGGCAACCACTTTTCCCTTTAATGTTCTGTAGCATTTATGATTTGTGATAAGCTAGCTGTTTGCAGCTTATATTTGCATGGCTCTCATCAGTGTAAAATACCGTACACTTGGGTGCTGTTTTCAAGTATAGATGTCATCTCAGTAGTCAGATGGGAAGTCACCCAAGGTCAACATCATGTCCTTAGATTTCTGCATGTTGCCATGACTCCAAACCTTTCTGTAAAACAACCAACAGTTGTTTGGGGTAGTTGATTTGATAGTTAATAGTTGATTTGATAGTTAATCTTGATTGTCAACTTGATGGGACTTATAATCACTGTGGAAAAGTATCTCTGAGCATGCTTCTGAAAGAGTTTCTAGATTTGATTTACCGAAGCAAAAAGACCCAATGGGGGCAACGCCATGCTATGGGGCTGATGTTCTGGACTGAATGGAAAAGAAAAAGCAAGCAGGCCACCAGCGCCCATCTTCATTACACCCCGCATGCTGTCTCTCTCCTCTCACACACTGCACCCCGTGCTCTCTCTCCTTTCCCACACTGCACCCCGTGCTCTGTCTCTCTCCTCTCCCACACTGCACCCCGTGCTCTGTCTCTCTCTTTTCCCACACTGTACCCCACACACTGTCTCTCTCCTCTCCCACACTGCACCCTGCGCTCTGTCTCTCTCCTCTCCCACACTGCACACCACACACTGTCTCTCTCCTCTCCCACACTGCACCCCGTGCTCTGTCTCTCTCCTCTCCCACACTGCACCCTGCACTCTGTCTCTCTCATCTCCCACACTGCACACCACACGCTGTCTCTCTCCTCTCCCACACTGCACCCTGCACTCTGTCTCTCTCATCTCCCACACTGCACCCTGCACTGTCTCTCTCCTCTCCCACACTGCACCCTGCACTCTGTCTCTCTCCTCTCCCACACTGCACCCTGCACTCCTGCCATTGCACCACCCCAGCCATGGCGGACTGCATCTCTGAACTGTGAGCTACAATGAACCCTCCTTTCCTCAAATTGCTTTGTATGGTTTTTTGTTTGTTTTGTTTTTTTGTTTGTTTGTTTGTTTGTTTGTTGTCCTAGAATTGAGAAAAGTAACTGGAACAGTTGGGCTCCAAACAGAAAAACATAAAAGAAACCCTTCATACATAACTTGGAATTATTTCTATTCAAGTAGGCCTCTTTGAGAAGACAATTGTTTTTCTATTTTTCAGTGAATATGAATTATACAGAGCTGGTGGTGTTGGAGCATGCCTTTAATCCCAGCACTCAGGAAGCAGAGGCAGATGAATCTCTCTGAGTTCCAGGATAGCCTGGCCTACAGAGGGAATTCCTGGATAGCCAAAGCTACACACACACGCACACACACAAACACACACACACACAAACCGTCGTTAAAAACAAAACAACAACAACAAAAGAACAAAAGAATTATATGATAGCGTGGGTCCACCGTAAGCTTTCTAGACAGGCCCATCATATCTACTCTATGCCCCCTTCCATACTCGCTCTCTGCATCCCTGAACCCTCTCTTCCCTGGCAGCATCCCTTCTATGTTCACTGACATGAATATTTTAATAGAAATGATCATGTTCTTCTGACACAGCTGAGGAAGGAAAATTGATTTGTTCAGCTTAAGAAGCCCAGTGAGAAGAAAACCTGTCTTCTGGTGAGGCAGACAGGGATGGTGACTGCTACCACCAGCAATGGTGTCACCACAGGGACAGTGACTGCTACCATCAGCAATGGCGTCACCACAGTGATATCTGTTTTTAAATAATGTATCAACAGTTGTCCATTTGAAAAAAACAAAAAAACAAAAAAAAACAAACAAACAAAAAAAACCCTTAGCCCCAGGGAAGTTAGGCAGGGTTCATGGAGTCCTGTGAAAGATGCACAGGAAAAGCGCAGCAAAGCGAAGTCTGTTGCACTGAGCCCTAGAGAAGACTTTAAATGGCTTTCAGTCGCTATCACACTAACGACATTTTTGAAATGTGACCTCTTTAAACCAGTGTCCACATTCCTAACCTCATAGCTGGGTCTTACGCATCAAATGATCTATGAAAGCACCCTAAGCCCTCAGAGAACACTAGCTGCTGTTCTAACACCTGCCCTCGCGGTACTGTTACTGTACTGTTACTGCCGCTGGTTACTACTGTTTCTGCGGCTGGGTTCTGGTTACCAACTGTGAACATAGTCCAGCAGGGAGGCAACGTACGCACAGCAAACCTCTGATATACTGGAAGACAGTCATGCAGGAGCAAGCATGGCCCGAACGCCAAGCATCGTCGGAATCCAGAGGTTGGCGGGAACCTCTGAAGAAGCTTGAAGGCGGCAACAGGGGCTGCTGAGACGGCTGCATGGCTCAGGGTACTTGCAGCCAAGCCCAGAGACTTGAGTTTGATCCCCAGACACCACCCGGCTTCCAAAAGTTGTCCTCTGACCGCCACATAGGCACCAGGGCACGAGTGTCCGTGTACCAATGCGCAAGCATGGGCACGTGAATGAATAGATGGATGTATTCAACTCATGTATAAGTAGGCTTGGAGACAGTCTCCAGCTATTCCAGTGGGGACCTAGGGTGACTTGTTATCTGAAGACGAAGAAACTTTCTCTTTTAGATAATGCAAAACAGATCTCCTTTCATCTATGCCAACGAACACTGGGAATGCGGAAAAGGAGAGTCGCCTCGGGCGAGTGGAGGCTCGGATTCTTTTAGCACTGGCCTCAGGACGTGCCAGCGAGGCTGTTACCTTGGAGGCTCAGGGTCTTCTCCAGATGTGGTGACAGCTTTTCCCAGTCAGGTTCTCTTGGATGCTTGCTTCCAATGTCTTCTGAGGAGCTAAGTTGGGAGCCCAGAAAAAACCTTCATTCCTCCTCTGTTTAAAGAGGAGCTGTGCCACATCCCCAGGGACTGAGGAATCGCGGTGTGACCTGGGGCCTCAGCCTGGTCTTAAAAAAAAAAAAAAAACCCACAGTGAAAGAGGCATTCCAAATGTCATCATTGAAACCTTAGACCATGAAGACACACCCTACTGGGAACACGTGGTAGGGTGCCCCCTTGGCTGATAGCATCTCTTCTTTCAGTGGAAAGGGGGCTGGAAATGCATAACTTCTTCAATGCCCATCAAGTGCCAATGTGAACACTCCCAGAACATGGAAGGCCAGAGCCTCCTGTGGGTTGGTTTTGGAAGCAGGAGAAGGCCACTGCTCAACCTGAAGAAATGCACACCAGAATTGCAGAACACCTCCGTAGGAATGCCCGAAATCCCACCTCTGAGGAGGTGGGAACAGAGTACCCTAAGATCTGGCAGTTCTTGTCTACATAACAAGTGCAAGACAGCCTTGGCAGATGAGGCCCTGTCACCCCCAAAAGAGAGAAAGGCACCAAGCACCTAAATAGACATGATTTTTTTTTTTTTATTTAAAAATAACCAAGTGCCTCCTACTTAGCTGCCTGTGTGAGGCACTATGCTGGCAGGCTCCCATGGCTTAGATCCTACAGCAGGACTGTCCAGTGACAAGAGATGTTCCGTACCACTCAATATGGGAGCCAGCAGCTTCCGGTGACTGCCAGCTACCAAAGCTGTGCCTGTGAACCTAAGGAACTGAATTAAAGTTTTAAATTTTCATCCATCTAAATATAATTAACCTCTTGGGGGAGAGTGACAAGCATTTGGCCAGCACAAGTCTAGAGAAAGAAGGCAACATGGAGAAAACCATACGTTACTATTAGGAATCCCAGGAAAAACATGGCCGGCTAAGGCTCTGGTGGCAGAGCACGAGGGTGGGAGAGGGAGTAGAGGCTGCAAGCAAATGTGCTGAGGAGAAAAACAGAGACAGCTGAGAACTGTAGGTCACTCCCCCCGCCCCCCAGGAGTTCAGATCTCACTGCACGTCGTTTGCATTTTACATTGTTAACAGAATGCGACTGTAGACTGTAGCCAACTGCTATAGGGAAAACATAAAGACGCTTGTGTGTGTGTGTGTGTGTGTGTGTGTCTGTGTGTTGGAGTGAACCCAGTGGTTTAACCTCTCCACTCAGAGTAACAGCTCCTTCCTATTAGTATGTATTTATACTCAAAAGGAATATACATTTGGGCATCAATATTAATTCATCTAAAATTAATAACATATATGCATATGAATATGTAACATGTATCATCCTGAGAAGTTTTTTTTTTTTTTTTTTTTTTTTTAGCACAGGGAGGAAGAAACAAGTTCTTAAGTGTGTTAAAATGGATAGAATCTATAGTTAGCCAACATGCACACACCCTTCTGAGTTTCTGTACCCAAGGAAAAAAAAATGGAGCAGCTGCCCACAGTCATCCTCAGACTCTGGCGGAGCCAGTTTCCAGGTGTAACAGGAAGAAGAGGAGGGATTTAAAAGAATTAAAAAGGTGACCATGAAACCAGCTAACAGTGAGGAAAAAGGGCTGCAGAGAAAGCAAACCAGAGGGTTAATTAATTAACCCAGCCATGTTAACAAATGGTAACAAATGGTTGTGGAGATATTTAGAGCTGCTCTCTTAAAGACGAGGGCCAGTTGGCTTGTGTTAGGCCTGGAGAAAGTTCTAAAGCCAGCAGATTCAAACTGCACAAGAAGCTATTTATGGCTGGGAAATTGTGTGGACTCGTGAGGAATTCAGAGCAGTGTCCTTCCGTGTAGGTCTTTAAAACAGAATAGATTCTCATCAGTCTCATTTGAAGGGTTTAAGTGTGATCCTGCCTGAAGGCAAGGTGATGAAGGAAATGACTTTTCAAGGTCCCAGCCAGTCAGCCCGGGGAGGCCACACTGAGGGCTGCGGGCTGCAGTTCTCCTTTGTTTACACATACCTTATTGTTTCACACCACCATGTGGCCACACTTGGTACAAAGGCTGGAAATTTTGAAACCAAACATAGGCCTTTGGATATGGAGATTGTATATTCTATTCCGCATGCTCTAAGAATTCCTTGGCCTGTGTGAAGATCTCTCTCTCTCTCTCTCTCTCTCTCTCTCTCTCTCTCTCTCTCTCTCTCTCTGCAAACTCAGCTAGCATGGGTGTGCTTGTTCCCAGGACCATTCATTCCTTGACCATAATTTAGAAAGTGTAAGCTACTTTCTCTATTGTCAATAACAATGTCTAGTTCTTTGATTGTGCTTACGCCATCCAGTAGGAACAGGATTTGAGTCACACTAAGCTGAGATGATGGCATAAGTACTTATGACTGTATCCGTACATGCGCTGGATTCCAGCCCTTTCACATTTAACAGATGCGTGGAGTAAACACATGTGACTTCAGTGACAGTTCCATAAAATGAATTCAAACAGAGTATCAAAGCAATAGTAGATTTGCTTGCAGGAAAGCAGTAACGGTTGACACATGACTGGAGGCGTCACACTGAACATAATCTTCGACACACCACATCAGGCCAGTGTGCCTCCTGGCACCTTCCTCTCTCATTTATGTGATAAGCACGTCAGCATCCATTAGCATGTATTAAGCTCCCCTGTGAGCTAGCTTGCATTGGGATTCATATTGGACAAATTAGGTTGTCTCTCCATTGTCACCACACCTCCGGTGCAAAAAAATCACTGTTAACTGTGGACAGAGAAATCGCCCTAAGGCCAGACTGCCCCCGGCTCAAGTCCTAGGAGGCTAAGACTGGTAACCAAGCAGGAAGGGACACCGTCCCTATACCCAGTGCATGTCGCCTAGAACGGAGGCGAGCCACCACCCTGGGCAATATGGAACCTTCTAGTGACACTGGAAGAAACAGAGTCCTGCTTGCGCTTGCTTTCTCTCAGAGAGTAATGTCACCTAGAGAGCGCATGTGGCTTTTAGAAAGGGCTTCTCTCTCTCGGTGTGTCTGCTTTTGTTTGGTTCAATTAATGGAGAAGGAAAGGAAGGCAGTAGCTGGAGGAGTTAAGGCAAACAAAACTTAGGGTAGGACGGCCATCTTTGTGAGCCGCCAGGAAGCCTCCAGGAAGCAAGGGGAGTCTGAACGAGTGGGAGAATTGTCCGAGTGGTTTGCATGGCTGGCTCGACTGACTGAGATCCCATGTGGAAGCTGGTGTGTTGGGTTCACATTCTACCCCGCAAAGTGTTCCATGTGGCGCTTAGCAGTTACAAACTGACAGATAATGAAGTCCTAACTTCAGTAAAGGGAATGAGCTCCTATGATCTTCTGACCAGAGAGCACAAACACCCTTGGCTGACGCAGGGAACGCCTACAGTGAAACAAAGGCAGGAGTGACCCTGAGTCATGCTGACTGGCGTTCAGGACGACGACGACAGACACCTGATGGAGAGCAGGAAGAAGAGTGGAAAGTGTTTGCATTTGGTTTGTATGGCCAGTTTGCCAGAGCCTGGCTCTCACATGGGACTTAAATCCTTAGAGATGCTCAGTGGAAGGATATTGGCTGTCTTTGCCCTTTTTAAAAAAAAAAGATTCAAGACAATGAAAATGCCTTATCAGTTGGCTCACAAATGCCACAAGGCATAATGCTTCCATCCCTTGTCATATGTCTCCACACACTTAGACTGGTTCCCGAGACTCATCTGTGCAGCAGGGCTCTGACAGGAAGAAGAAGGCAGATGCTAGAAGCATGGCCGCCATGTCCACAGGGAAGCAGATGCAGGTACCCGATGCTTTCTGACTTACCTCCCAATTTGAACCTATTTCTGAGCCCTATTCCTAAAGCCAAATTCCAGTGGAAGGAGAAATCGGAATACAGATTCTCTAGGATGACAACAGAGTCCCCAACTCCTAGAAAAACAGCAAGTGCTGCCCTGGGGAGCGCGTTTCTTCGAGGTTTTCTATTCATCCCTTCCAATGAGAACCAACAGCTAAACATGGTAGGTTGGAGGCACCTACGTGGCAAGCTGACTTGTGTTTGGGTCAATATGAGAAGACTTTCCAAATACCTCTACCAGATGCAAACATCTGAAATGCAACTTTGCCTCCTAACACCTATTGTTCTCATCATTTGTCCATGTTCTATACGTGTTCACACAATGTCAAAGCTTCCGAGAATACCTTGTCTGATTATTACAGCCTTTGGGAAACGTGGCAGGAGTCTTAGAAGATAACTGTCCTTCACTGAAATGTTAATATACACCTCCTTTCCAATATTCTAGTCAGATGAATCAAACATTGAGTTGAGCAATCCTCCAAATGCTGCTGCTTGAACAATGTTGTACTTCCATTGTTAGTGTGTTTGCCCATGTGCACTCATGTGTGTGCTCATGTGTGTGTGTGTGTGTGAGAGAGAGAGAGAGAGAGAGAGACAGAGACAGAGACAGAGACAGAGAGAGAGAGAGAGAGAAGAGGCCACAAACATACTTGCACATGCTTGCAGAATCCAGAAGAGGACATGAGATAAGCTGCTTTCTCTCTCTCACACCTTATCCCCCAAGATGGGCTCTTACTGAACATGGAGCTAAGTTGACAACAAGCTGCATTGACACCCTGTCCGCATCCACAGCTCTGTGGCTAGAGACAGATACACACATGTATAACTGTGTCTGGCTTTTATATGGACGCTGGGGATCTCTGCTCAGGTCTTCATGCTTGCCCAGCAAATACTCCTACCCACTGAGCCATCTCGCCAGCCCCATTGTTAGTGTCTGAAGTCCTAATTTTTGTCTGTCCTGAGCAAGAATGTAAATGTTTTAATTCTTTGAGGAAAGTGTGATAGTGGGTTTATAGATGCTGTGCCTCAGACAGCCTATATTTAGGGAAGGAACATTTCTAATTCAATTTACAGTGATGTCAAGAAACAACACGTATCTGCAGGCGAAGATAAGAAAAACACGCAGAAGTACACAGTGATAGCTCTACTTAAATAAATAAACTTTCGGTACTAGTGATTAGGTACACAGGATTATTATATGTTTAATTGGCTAACGTGACAATTTGGAATCACTTCTAGTCACATTTAATTGGATTTGTAATCTCTGGGGAAAAAGAAATAGAGAAGCATAGCAAAGAAACAGCCATAAAAGTAAACTGTTTTTCCAAGGGGTGCTAAGTAATGAATTAATATCCATTCCACAATAGTTTTAATATCCCCCTCAGCTTAATAAGACCAATGCAGTCTCTGTACGCTCTGGATCCGGAAGCTAATTCAATTAGACACAAAGTTGGGAGGAAGAGGTTGTCTGTTGAATTGGAGTGTTTTTTTTTTTTTTTCAGTTGTAGAAAGGCAAATTTAATCAAAGATAAATAATCTTTTAACTCAGGTAAAGTCTGAGGTGTGCTTAAATACCCACCTAATAGCCCAGAGCTGGGCTTGTCTTGGAGACATCTTAAAACCTATGCGCAAGGTGCAGCATAGAGCTGCTATGAAGCCCAGCCCCACAAACATAGGCCTTTGGGATCTGCCATTCTGTACATCGTTTGAGGTTTCATACAAAAGAACCAAAAACAAAGCATAAACATGTCTGGCAACCTTTTAAGTTTTCTTGGGTTTTATAAATGGAAGATCCATGTAGAAGACAGACGGATCATTTCCTCTACAGTTTCCACGTAGCTTGAATCGCAAAGCTATCTACATTCTACATCCTAAAGATGTGCTTTGTTTTTTTTTTTTTTTTTTTTTTTGCTTAATCTTACTCCAGTTAAATGTGTGCATTGTGAAATGTTGTATAGTGTTTGTGCATGCTGCTTATTATAGTTTTCCCGCTGCCTTATAAATTCATGGTATTTTACATCTGTTCTTGTTCTAAGGAGTGCCATGATCGCGGACTACATGTTCTGGCTCTGTGGAGGGAGCGAACACTGTGTGAGCAAGCTCATCAAACTGTATTGGCAGGTAAACAATTGATGCCCCAGCCAGGGAGGATGGGTGCTCAAAGGACCACAGAAAAAGGGAGCTCTGGGCAAATCAATCAGACAGGTGCTGCCCAGTGGTAATGGACTTATAATAAAGTAGATTTCTGAAACTAATTTTAAGTGCAAAATTTAGGGTTGTTAACCCTTGGCCCCTTCTTGAGTTTTACAACTCAATATAAATTTTAGACATCCAAGAACAATGCCCCAGGCAGACTATGACAATGTATCCTTTAAAATACATTTTGCTTTTTCATACATTCTTTTTGAGTTACAAGTTTTAAAGCCAAATATCTGAAGTGATGTTAGTCACACGATTTTGGATAATAAAAGGATGAGGGGTATTAATGGATGATGTTTACTATTGAAAACTGGACAATAGCGAATACTCTGTCACTTGTTGAAAATGATAGCAGGGTGTCCTCTCAGAACCCAAGGAGAAGCCATCACTTCTCAGACGAGCAAGGAAAACTTGAGAATCACTCGTTCAGTCTCCTTCCATTTAAAAGACTCAGTAACTTACGTGTTTCCATTTAAACACTTAAAGCTCAGTTTACCTACTACTAGGAAAAAATAGATTTTCATTTTTAAATTACCCTTGCTGCACTTGAGACCTGCCATCTAAATGGAAAAATAGAAAAAGAAAAAAAAAGTGGGTTTCAGAAAAATAATTTTAATCCCCCCCAAAAAGACATTCCTAATAGTAATTAGATAAACACTAACAAATTAGAAACACTAACAAATGAACAAAAATAAAAAGTAAAAAACACAGTTATAGAAGCTGGAGACAGGGCGAGAACATCCAGTTCGCAGCATCTGGAAGCTTACCACCACCTACAAACTCATCCGTGCAACAATAAAATACCTTCCTCCGCCCTCTGAGAGCACCTGCACTCACATGCGCGACCCCCAAACTGATGCGCATGCGCATACTTTTAAACACCATTTTTAAACTCTTTCCAGAGTCGTAGATATGAAAACAAGCAAGCAACGTGCTGCAGACACGCGCACACTCGACTGATGGCTCTCAAAGCGATCTTAAAAAGAAACAAGAGAGGATCCGAATCTCCAGAAGGGACCGGCAAGTCTCGTGTTGAATAGGTCCCTTACAAATGCCGGGGTTGAGTTATTCATTCAGTGAACCAGCACGTCCTGTGTGAATGCTGACCTTCCTGTATCAAAATGGGGGCGGGGGATGCAGCTAGTGTAGGGATAAAGAAGATCTAGAGCCGGATACTTCTAAGCAGAAGAAGCTGGTTTACAAAGAACATAATATCCTCATTTCATTCACACTAAAGTAAGAAAATAACCTCCACTCGGCAATATGTACATCTTCACAATGACAAAAATTAATATCACAAGTCCTTTATTTTCTTATTCTATATTAATAAGTGATATGGAAAACACACCTTTATTGTATTCTTTTCATTGGAAGCACCTGTGTAGTGAAAAGAGCGCCCCCCTGACTCAGATGAGTTCTAACCTCAACTAGAAACAGTAACATCAGTCTCCGGCTTCAGCCAAAGAGGCTTCAGCAGAAAGGACGGGATGCCTGGTTCTCTTCTCAGCTTCACCACGCTCCCTGATGTCACGGCCTGTAGACATACAGATGGCATCTACACATCCAGTGAGCAGCCATTAAGCAGAGCCCAGCAAGGTGGCACCTGCCTGTCATCTGTCACTAGGGAGGCTGAACAGAAAGATCCTGAGTTGAAGCGTAGCATGGGCTACATTGGCACAGAAAGGCAGAGGCAGAGGCAAAAGACAGACAGACAGACACGGGGTCATGTTTATTTATCTCATTGCATTAGAAATTGGCCTAAGCACAATCCAAATACCAAAGCAGTACTGAGAAAGACTTATGACTTTTACTCTACTATAAGGTTGTAATTTTCCTGATATAAGAAGCTGAAATACTTGACATAGTATGAGTTTCAGTGTTTCATTTTGATGGCAGCAAATAGTAAAACTTGCACTAACAAAATCACCGATTGCAGATGGAGTCATAGCATCCCATATGTGTATAAACACTCATCAAGAAATACCAACATCTTCTGCTTGAATTGGTATTACATCACTTCATTTCCTTGGGCCACTGAGGGCCTTATTAGGGTGACATCATCAATTTTATCTATGGCAGCAATTTCTTCCAATTTTAAGATAAACTATTTGCCATGTGTCTATAGACTGTCCCTACTGACAATTCTTAAGATATTGTCAGTCTCCGTGCCAGGGCTGGAAAGTTCCTAGTTATTTGACCCCAGGTGGCTCATTTAAAGTTGCCAATTAGAAAAAGGACAGGAAACAGGTCGTCCCACAGTGCTACCCACAGTTGACTTCAGCATCTTCACACCAAAGATTCACCTAACTCACAAGGCTAAGATGTCAGTCATCCCAAAGCTATGTTCTGGAATGAGCCCATTATCAAACTGGTCTAAGTTTTCTTTACTTGGAAAAAAATACATTAAAAAAAAAATTAGCCAAACAGAATCCTTTCTAAACCTCCTTTCTTCATAGAAGCTTCTGTAATAGGAAGGAACTTCGCGTTGGGCTCCTGCATCTCGACAAAGGCTCCTGAAACAGCTCCACTGTTCCAGTTGGAGCTCTTGGCTCTGAGGAAGCCAAGGACTTTCACAGCAGGAGGGAGCCCTCTTTGGGGACTGTTGGAAAAGCTGTTGACACCAACACATGCCTGTGTAGAGAGCCTGACATGTGGAGCCTCTCTCTCTGCAGTGAAACAGCAAAGGCGGAGGCAGTGCCAACTTCACAGGTCCTCCATCTGTGCAGAGAATGCTGAGATGTCCCACCCAATTCAAGTTGTACTTGGCATTGAAACGTTCTCCATTGCAAAACCATCAATGGCCTGTATTGCTTCCTAAGGAAGCTCACTAAAAAGTTTTCTGGTTTTGTTTGTTTGTTTTTGGTGTGATCCTTCTACTCTCAAAGGATAAAACAAAGAACTGGACTTTTCACTCACATGCCCAAAGAATTCAGTGCACCAGATTGACTCCTAAGGTATTCCCGTGCACTTCAGTGTTCGAGCCACTGATTCACACCTTCTCTTTATACAGCATTATTACAGCAAACCCTTTTGTTCTTGATATTGGGCCTAGAGGAGACATATGCTTCTAGCACCAAAACCAAAAAATAGCCCCAAGCATGCTCTTGTCATAGAGTGCTTCGGTCAATTTTACTATAGACATTCAAACTTCAGATCTTTACAACTCAGTCATTTGTGCACATTTGAAGTTGGTGAATACCTTTCTCATATACTCAAGGGGTCTCCATTATTCATTCTCACGTGCCACTGAGTAACTGTGTAAGCACATAATACATGTTAGGGATACAGAGATAGACAGACAGGCATCACTCTGTCTTGAGGGTCCACACATGGCATCCCTCCTCATGAACAGTATCTCTTTCTTCAGCTCCAGATACCCACAGTCAACAGAGGCTTGAAAATACTAAATGAGGGCCAGGTGTGTTGGCTCACACCTGTAATCCTAGCACTCTGTAAGCAGAGGCAGGTGGACTTTTTTGGTGACTTGTAGGCCAGCATCATCTACATGATGAGATCCAGTTCAAGCAAGGACACCTAGTGAGACCATGTTGAAAGAATTGGGACGGGGGGGCGGGGGGAGGGAGGAAAGAGAGAATGGGAAGAGGAGGAGGGGAGGGGGACTCAATGTACATTAAATTGTATGCCGTTCTGACTAACATGAAGGAATAGTTCACCTGTTAAGTCCCACAGTAGGCATTTCAACTACCAGACCATTGATCGTAGTATAGAGTACTTGTGTTAAGTTGTCATATATCTTTAGTAATTACCCCTCAAGTAAGAATCAGTGGCTCACACATGTAGAAGAGAATATATGAAGTGCATCCTTCAAGTGAAATGGTGAAGAAGCAGTAAGACATTCTGAGAGAAAAAGGAAGACACATTCAAAACTGTTCTACTTGTCTCTGTTGCTAATCTCTCACGGTGCCTAAATTACAAACTATGTTTTAGGATAGATCTGTGTGTGGTGTGAGCATATCGAATTTATGTAGGATGAGGTACAATCCATAGTTTCAAGAATCTGTTGGGAGAGTTTTGGAATGCCTCCCTTGAGGGTTGTAGGGGAAACAATTGTATTCTACCATAAGATATTTTATACAAGAAAGAATTACAAGACTGTAAAATAATTAAAATGCATACCACTGCTTAATATTCTGCCTTTCTGCCATGGTGCCATCAAAGCACATTGCAAAATGCCATTCAATAATAAGTTGTTTAATCAATCAATCAAATTAAAAAATTAGTTTGATATGAAGCCAAAGCCACTAACATCTAACTGAGAACATTTTTGCCATCATTGTTCTGTAATTAAGGAATTCAGTGATTATGCAAAAAAATGCTAATTGCCCTGATTAGTTCATGGTGTGTTGTATATATGAACCAAATGATCACACTGCACCACATATGTATATGCAATTATGTGATGACTATAAGTCACATACCTACACACATATGTATTTTGTATATGAAAGAAAGGATATATACTATATAAAGGATATATATTCTCATAGAATATATACTACACAGTTAGTTCCCAGTGAATATCCTGAAAAACGAGAGCAACTCTCTTAATTAGTTAACACAGTTTTTAAAACGAAAAACATCAAAAGGGAGAGATGAATTTCTTTAGTTATGAAATCATGCAACATTCCTCTGTACATGGGCATATATGTTTTAAGGTCAAAGTTGTAGGTGAATTTTTTTTGGCTTCTGTTTTATTCGAGACTCACCAGACCCTGTGGAAAATGCTGCAGACATCCAGGATCCTTTGCAGTGGTTGGTTTCCACGCCCTCACGAAAGTCCCAGGGATTGGCTATGCATTTCTTCTGTCCAAGTTGGTCATCAGGAAACTCACAATCACGTAGAAGCCTCTGGCACATCCAGAAAGTCACATATCATATGTTACCCCCGGAGTGAGTGGGGAGTCGAAACTAATAATAAAACCTAACTTTCTACTCCTTTTTTTTCCCCCTTGATATTGCAAAGTCATCCCGATATTACTCATTTACTTGGTGAAAACTTACATCTCTGCCTCAGAACAAAAATAAAACCTTCAACATGAAATTACAGGTAAAGTGAGGTTAAGGAGCTAGAAACATCTATCATTATATCGAATAAAACACCTACATTTTCTAGAGAGAGAAAAAAAATGTGTTCCTTAGAGATGAGCCTCCCTGTGAGAAAGTTTCCCAGAGAAAGGAACAAACTAGAAATATCATGTGAGTATTTCAGTTAATGGCCAGTATTCGTTATCTGTTTATTTAACTTGGTTGGCCTTGTCCATCAGAGAGCTTGTAAACACAGATGCCTAGTGTCTGAAGGCAGCCTTGTTACTGCACATTCTTCAGATTAGGCATACTTTGAGGAGCACCAAAGCCAAGGATACGTTCTCCATCAAATGCCATGCATTGTGTCTAAATTCCCAGGACTTGGCACCAGCTCTCTCGTCAGCCTCAAGTCAAATGCAAACTACATTTGACCTAGGAGAGCTCAGCTCAGTCATGGTGACCTCTGAATGCACTGGGGAAGAGTGGGTGTCCTCTAGACTCTTTGGAAACATGAAAATACATCCACGAAAGGAACAGGAGTTAGTAGAGAAGCAACTGAAAAAAAAAACTGACGAAGCCTCCTGGGGTTGAGAGACGTGGGTGAAGCAAAAGGACCCAGGGAAGGCAACGGGTCCAGGGACTCACTGCTGCCCACTCCCAACAGGAAAGCAAACAGTGAGATGGACAGTGCAGGGCTGGGGAACCCGGAGCTGCAAGTCTGAGTCTGCCGCTAACACCCAGCTTCATTTCTGTACGGGATCGGCTAGTGCTGTGATGATGTCCGGTGCCAACCACTATAAAACTCCCAGTAACCAGGCTGGCTGAGATTTGGATGATGCAGGCTCATCTCCGTTAGGCTCGGCTCCAAGCTGAGGAGTGCAAGGGTGCCAAGCGCATCTTTCTACCTCTTTTGACTGCTAGCTACCTACTGTGTATTCTTAGGAGCAATCGTGGCGTTCTAAGAGAAATGCTAGCTCCTATCAAGAAGGCTGAAGGAAGCCACACGATCCAGCCCAAGTACTAGGAAGTTCTGCCCGCCACAGAACCAGGACAGAGTCGTGTATACAATATAGCTGTGGGGGGCGGTGGGTGTAGAGCCCAACAAATGTACAGGTATTGTATCTACTAGCTTAGGCTTTTCTGTGGTAAAGTAGTAGGCGCACCTCAGTGGATCTTGAGGATCTCGAGGACCGGTGCTCAGTAGCGACTGAATTAGAATCTCCCGGCTTGAGTGGTGATCCTGTTTCGTTTCTGTTGCTATGACCAAACTTCCCTAACAGAAAGCAACTTGGGGGAAGAAGGGATCTTCTTCAGCTTATACTTCAAGTTTATGGTGCATCATTATGGGTAAGCCAAGGCAGGAACTTCAAACACCGACACATCGCATCCATAATCAGGAGAAGAAAGTAATGCATGTGTTTGTGCTTGCTTGCTTGCTTGCTTGCCTACACTCAGCTTGATTCCAATGCAGTTCTGGATCCCCCCACCCACCCACCTAGGGAATGCTGCCCATGTTGGGCTGGGTTTACCACACTGGTTAACTTAATTAAGACAACCCTCTCACAGGCTGACTCTCAGCATATACAACCTCTCTTTGAGACTCTCTTCACAGAGGATTCTATGATGTATTGAGTTAACAATTAAATCAAACCACCAGTAGTGGGGCCCCTCTAACACACCTGCCCCACCGAGTGATTCCAACGCACTGTTCTTGGACTAAATGTTTGTAAGCACATTTCCAGTTTGCTAAGCTCATGACCAGCTTAGGCTACCAGGCAGCTGAGCTGGAGCTGCACGAGGGTAAAACACTGGGAGGGTCTGCATCTGTCTGTCCACACTGTAGATGGAATTCCATGTTAGGTCCCTCATGTTTCCAGCTGTTAAACATGAGTCATTGCCGTCCCTGTCCCATCATGAGTGCCCCACCCCAATGCTTCAGTGACCTTGCCTGTCTTCCGCATCACAGCTAGACCACAGTGGACACTGAGTTGTTCTGAAGTCACTTGCCTACAAAGAAATTTGTCTATTAAGATAGGTAATATTGAAATTCCCATTTTCCAAAAACGTCCTTTTTTTTTTTTTTCCAATTACAAGGCAGGCTAAAGAGGAGGTGTCCAAATTGAAATTCGAGGCAAATGAGAGCTTCTTTTCCTGGCTCTTGGGGAAAAAAGATAAATATGGAAATGAATTTCTCATCTAATTATTCATTCCTGTTTATATATTCTTTAATGATATGTTTCCATGGTTACCAGCGTTGTTAAATGCTGCCTGTGTTTCATTTTGCTTTGATGCTATTTGAGGCGGCCTGGCAGTAGGAGAGGCTCACTTTTAACTGAAAGGTGTAATGAGGCGTATGTTTGATCCAAGGTTGAGTGTTCCCACGAAGGAGATAGTGACCGTGACATTGTTTGCTGGTTGTGTGACTTTGTGTGGTTCTTCAGTGGTGTTCCATGTCCTGGGCATTCAGCAGAGGAGAAGAAAGGGAAAGGCGGAGAGGGGGAGAAAGAAGGAAGGCAGAGCCTGAACCATACACGTATGTGAATTCACATCAGTATGTCACTACGATGTTAGGCATTTGATTTATCCACGCCGCCAAGTAAATGGGCTTGCTTTCGCTTCGCCCTTCTCCAAACACACTACCCCACTCCTTCAACCACCCACAGCATGCTCGGGGCATAAGCCCCTTCCCGACAGAGTGGAATAGTTACTTCACCTCAGTGTGAATTCAGCCGAAGTGCCATCTCTCCAGAAACTGCTTGCCCCTGGTGCCCTAAGTCTCTGCGGAATAAACGGCTCTTTTGTCAGCCTCCGGTACTGGAGGCAGGAGTCCCTGCCAGTGCCTCAGAATGTGACTGCAGGGGGCAGCCTAGGGACTGCCTTCCTGTGTTGGCAGGGATCTTCAGTTGCACATAGATCTTTGAGATTCCTTAGAGAACAGTGGCAAGAAAATGACTCCTCAGTCCCTCTTGAGAAAGGTTTACTCTGCCCTAGCCTATGGAATTGTGTGAGGCAGTTAGTGGCCCCGATTTGGTTTTGCAGTCATGTCTGTCAGTGACCCGGGAAGCTCATAGTCAAATTCTGTCTGTCTGTGTCTCTGTGTCTCTGTGTCTCTATCCTTGTCTCTTCTCTCTTCTAAAAAAAGTATTTGGGGTAGCTTGGTTTTTAGAGGAATAAACAGTTACCTATAGGGGCAAGCTGAGGCTCCTCCCACTTGGGTGAATTGAAGCCTCACTGTTTGGTGTGTCCCAGCTCCTGTAGCCCTCCTCCTAGGGTACCAGGATGTTGTTGGCACAAAGACTTTGCTTTCCAGCTGAAATCTTCAAAGGCCTCTTCCCTCATTTTTGGTTTGCACCTGAAAAAATAAATAATAAAAACTATTATGAGCAAAACCAAATGCAGAGGTTTTATGGCTATCTATTCTATTTCCCACAGGTTTTTATGGGATATTGATTTACAAGCTTGCAGAGAAATTGAGGTCACTTTCTTAACAGTTGGAGACGTACAATTATACCCCATGAGGTCATGGGACTTTTAAAGCTGTGCTCCCCTAGGTGTAGGATAATCTGAAGACTCGGAGCTTTTAATTTTTTTTTCTGTCATCCTTTGGAGGGTGCTGCAGACAATTTAAAAAGTTAAGTTCTCGCTTTTCTTCAATTCACATGATTATTTTTTTCACCACTCATTTCTGAAGACACTCTGTTCTACCTGTACCTGAGTTGAATCATTTTCTTTTTCATAACAAGTTCCCTTCTCCTAAATAATGAGACCTTGGCATTTCAAATGTCAACTTTTAGCATATGACATATTTGATTTTTCTCAGGATCATAAATTAACTATGAAGCTAACCTGTTTCTTTTTTTGCAAGAAAATGTAAGTGTTCTTATATGTAGTGCAGCCTGCGGTAGGAGTCAACAAGCTGTGAGAAGCAATAACCTCCGGAGAACCTTGGGCAGATTATTTCAAACCAGCTCTAGAGCTATGGAAAGTATTAGTTAATACACAAGTCTCCATCTATCCCTTCTTCATTCCTCAGCCCTCAGAAGCCAACCTCAGAGGCCACTAGAGCTCTTTCGTGAGACTTTGAGGGCAGTAACACTTTTATTTATTAGTATCACTTGACGCTACAGCTTGCTCTTGTAATTCAGCACATAGACATATACCCCTATATAATACATATCGACTCATATGCTATACATGCACACATGCCAATTTTGGCAAAGCCATTGAGTTTATCATAGACATGATTATTCTCCCTCTGAGATACCCTGATGCTAGGTGACATGATCGGTAGTCATATATAGGAAGCCAGAAGTCTCATAGAATCACATTCCTGGAATCTGATGGCATAGCCTAGATGACACTAATTGCAGGCAAATAAGAGAAATAAGAAAAGATGGGAAATGTCTGGTGGGCAGGCAAGGTTGAAACCTGAGGGAGAAAAGAGATTTCAGGGAGGCAGACACCAAAGACAAACTCTGAGTGACATCAGTTGGGTGCAATCATCTCTTTTGATGGGTTCTGACACACTCTTCATCCTTGCTTGGGGCCCAGCAGCTCGGCAGCTCTGCAAGGAGCCACTCACCTCGAAGACAAACTCTTTCCTTGGATGAAGATGGCTTGAACTTTTGTCTTCTGCCTAGAATTTCACCCTTGTCCTCTGGAGCCATAGGCAAGAAATCTTCCCATACTTGGAAGTCCATCTCGGTTGGCTGGACAAGTCTGTCGATCCTGCTTCTGAGTCTCAAGAGCCAAAAGGCCTTGATGGAGATATACATGATTTCAGTGCTAGCTCTCTCTTGAAGTTTCTGTGTGGATAACTGGTTTCCTCATCTATAAAATGGGAACATGTCTAGTTTCTTACTCTTATTTTTCATCTTCTTATTTTAACAAGCATTTAACCAAATGCACAGAGGACACCCATCGAATTAACAAATGACCTTTGGGGTGTGTCCATGAGCTAACAGAAGCCCAAATAAACACAACTCGTTGCTGTTTGACGACAAAAGTTAGTGTTTCAGCATGTCTTACACTACCACCAAACTCATAGGCTAAGACTCATTCCTAGTATCCAGTTGTCCTTATAAAGGGATTGCAGCTAGTGTATCTGCTTCTCCTTTTAAAACCTCCTGGTGATTCATTTTTCAGTCATAAAGAACAAAAGTGTTGTGGCATCCTAAGGAGTCTGGAGGCTGCCGAAACCCACACAGGGAAATCTTGAGTTTCTACCCAGCTAGTGTTCCCCTAAGGCGCAAGTGGGAAATTATTCACCGTCTTTAGAACAAGAGCATAATTTAAATTCTATTTATAAATTATATGTACTTTGTCATTGAATAAGCTAACCAATCTAAACACATTAATATGGAAGCTCCCCTACCAAGAAGCCTATTATTTCATTTCTACACACTTTTCCTCTGAGAGGGAATGCTAGTTGCCAGTATATACTAATCTAATGAGGTGTCAATGAAACAAACACTCTCACTGTGACCAGTAGGTGTGACAACTGTGTGTTAAGACTCTCATGCAGAGGGTTTGGTGTGGTTATGCTTTGAGAGAGCCTACTTGCTCTACTCTTAGTGTTGGAACCTAAGTCTAGTTTACTTTACAGTAAGAAGCTATTCCTGGAGAGAAAAAAAAAATGGTGGAGGGGATTAATGCTTGATCTTCCAGGAATTTGCAAGCTAATTTAAAAGAGGAAAAGCCTTCAGGATAGGAGAAAGCAATGGAGACTCAAGTCCTCGTCTTGCTTCTACCTCTAATTCCGTGACCTCAGATGAATCACCAGAACTAACATGCTTGTTACTCAGCTATGTAAGTGAGCTTGGAATTATACCGTGAACCTTTTTCCTCTCCTCGGTTCTATGTTGTAAGTACATGCAAATAAAATTTTTCTACAAAATGCAAACGATTAAAAACTAGCACAAGGAAAAGCTTCAACTATAAAGTACCTGAGTGATTCAGTTAATAGAAGCACCACATCCAATCCAACCAACCGAAGCCAGGCAGGGTGAGTGCCTCACTTTTGTAATCCCAGCACCTGGGAGCCTAGAGGGTGAGAATGACCAGAGCTTGAAGACAGCCTAGACTAAATGGGGAGGCCCACTGGGCGTGGTGATGCACAGTTTTAACCCCAGCTAATGTAACCTAATTGGGAAGCAAAGGCAGAAAGATCTCTTGCGTTTGAGGCCAACCTGATCTACATATCAATTTCTAGTATAGTCTACAATACATAGAGAGACACCCTGTCTCAAAACAACAAGAAGAGTGGGGCCCTATCTAAAAAGAGAGAGAGGAGGAGAGACAGAGTAGTGAATGTGACACAAGACTGCATTATGTCCACAAAACCACATTTATGTATGTGCTAAAAATCCATAGCATCCACAGGTACTACAAAACTAAAGGAAATGAACTATTCTTAGAATCTAAAATGCTACTTATTATGACTTTTTTAAACAGCAAGAATTGCAAAGTAGAAAATTTAAGAAAGCACTATCAAAATCCGTTTCCCTAGGTACCAGTAACCTGATCATGTAATCATTATTGACTTACAGACAATGAAACTAAATTTAAATCGTTTATCTCTATGTCATGAAGAGATCTACAGCCCTCCCGTCCCTGGGCTGACAGACATTCACTGGCTGATGCTTCCTAAAAGAACTCCTATCCAGCATGATAGAGCTTCAGCGTTGAAGTACTGTTTTCTGTGGCGGGAGAAAACAATCCACTAGTACATAGTATGTTCTAACATAATATTATACTAATTGTGCAATCACAGAAATGTTGGCCCCAGTTAGTGCCTGAGTGACATAGTAAACAGGACAGTCAGTCACAGGAGCGATAGTTCAAAAAGACTCTGCCCTCTATTCCAAGGCATTGAAATCTTTCAAATTAAACCAATATTTATTTACAGGGATTAAATTTTTAAAATGTCACTTATAGAGTTTTATTTTTCCATTTTCTAGTAAATTATACTCATCATTCAAAATTATATTATTATTTATACAATAATGTAGAGTTATGGTAACCATTAAAGGCTAGGTACCATCTCAACTTCCAAGTATAGGAAATTTCCTTTGAACATAATAACAGTTACTCTGAAAATAGAACTATACGACCATAATAGTCAGTCCCTAATAACACCTACCTAGATGGATTCTATAAGGATTAAAGAAAATAACATGTATAAAATCTTGTATTATAGTGCTAAGTGAAAAACTGTTATTTTATCTTTAAATGCTGTTTTTCTTTACTTTTTATAACACCATAAGGCTCAATAGATGGGAATGGATTATGAGTGAAATTCAAATTTTCATTCATTACTATTTGTGTATTAGGATCGACTAATTACTATAACAAACAATTTTCAGTAAGACAATAAAATGTGATTTTGCATTTACATTATGCCTCCATCTTCTTCTCTCTTCCAGGAATCAGTCTCTTCTCTCCCCTCTCCCTCTCCCTCTCCCTCTCTCTCTCTCTCTATCTCTCCCCCCTCCAACATACTGAGGATTGAACCTTGACTCTCATGCATACCAGACGAACATCTTCTCATTCTTACTGGGCAACAGCTACAGAATTATATAACTAGCCCTCTTTTTATTTTGAGACATCTCAATAAGCTGTCCAAGTTGAGGCCCAGAATGGCCTCAAACTTGCTGTCCCCCCATCCCCAACTTCCTGAGTGGCTGGGTGGTCACCAGGCTTTACTGGGAGTTCTCTTCGATCTCCAATGGGAGGAAATGCAGGAAGACCACACTAAGCAAAACTCCTGGACTGGGCACAGCACAAGTACCCCCACCTCCCTTCCAAAATTACCTTCGAGAGAGTATGAAATTCCTGTCATGTCCCTAGTAGATAAAACCTTAATTTTTCAAAGGGAAGTGATTTATATTATAAAAATCTAATTCTAAATTCTATAAAATGGAAAAGCTGTTCATCCTTAGAAAACCCCTTAAAGCCTCCCCAAATCTCCACGAATTAGGTTGGGAAAGTCCTGAGGTGCCCTCCAGATCTAATTTCCTAAGCAAATTAACTTACTGTGATTGTGGTCAAGACTAATATCAGGAGCAATAAGGAAATAATTTGATGCTCTAAAATTATTTGATTACATTTTCTAATTAGAAGTGACAGGATTTCCCACTTACTCTACCACTCCTATCAGGTACCTGTCAAGAAAAGGGGGAGGTGCTGTGTAAAATGATCTCACCATCTTGAGACACTTTGGATATTATACCTCCTGCGGGCTTTATTGGGATCCTTTAAGCACTCATAAGTTCTTGTAGGGAGGACCCAAACCTCTGGATGTGGGATAGGGAGATGAACCCCTCGCTTTGTCTTCTCGTCTATTCACATTTACTTTTCTTTATCGTCTGATGGGTGGGCCTCCTCCCTTCTCCCCTGGAGCCTCTGACATGCTGACTTCAGGGCAGTGGTTGACTCTTTTTAACGTAGCTGAAATACTAAGAGAATTTATTATAACCTGAGCTTTGTAGAGGAAGCCAGCTCACCTACACCCCTGCTTTACCACATTATCTCCTAGGCTTCCAAAAGCAAGACAGACGGTGAAGAGTTCACTGGGACCCACAGCACCAGTTTCAAAGCTTCCTTCTGAGGATCAGTGGGAAGATCATAATTAGCAACATTGTATACTCAACACCAGGACCTGGGGCCGATTGCAGCGTAGTTCTCTACACACAGGCCACATCTACCTACCTCAAAGGAACACATCCGGGAAGGATGGACAACATCATTAGATGTGAAACATCGTTAGAAATTGACTCCAATTTTAACACTTTTTACAAGCAGTTAAATATTCATCTGGTCTCTATTTTCAAAGTCAAGGAACGAGTTTGATCACAAAAAAAAAAACCCTGTATTTTAATATCAATGGCTACATCTAAATATTCCAATTTTAATATATTTTTTATTTTTGAAATTTTTTGCACGTTTGTAAATATATTTTGATTATATCTATCCCTTGTCCCTACTCTGACTTCTCCCAGACATTCTCTCATTCCCCTTGCAACTTCTTAGCACCTTATTATTTTTTTAACCCACTGAATCCGATTAGAACTGCTCACATGCACATGGGGATATGATCATGCATGGAACATGAGCAACCTATGGGAGGCCATGCTTAAAGAAAACTGACCTTCCCACATCCCCACCACCTCTCCCCCCCTCTTCTTCTCTATCTATCTGTCTGTCTGTCTATCTATCTATCTACCTATCTATCTATCTATCTATCTATCTATCTATCTATCTATCTATCTCCCACACACACACACACACACACACACTCTGCAGTCATCAACTGCCAATAGCTCTTCAGTCAGGGGTGGACCTTCACACTACTCTCTGGCTAGTGCTGGAATGTTGAATGGCTTGATCTCATGTAACGCTGGCAGGCAACCACAGCAGCTACGCTCATGAGGACAGTGGCCCTGACGTGTCCAGAAGACATCTCTGGGCCTTCTTACCTAATGTTCCCTGAGCATTGTTGGATAGGATTGAAACAGATGTCCCTTGCGCAACTCAGTACTCCATAGCCCTATTCTCTGCACTTTGAACAGTCTCTGCATCAACTACTACAAACAAAAAGCTGTGGATGAGGGCTGAGAGCTGTGCTATTGGTAGATCTAAATGTTAAATATTTAAAAGAGAGTTTGATGCTATGGCCATCTAGCCAAATAATAGCAGAGGGTTTTCACCTAGGGCCTCTCTAGCCATGGGTGCTTAGCCAGTTTTGTAGTACCAAGTGAGTTCCAACCTATGGAATGTGCCTTCTATCCAATCAGAAAGCATTTGGTTGGCCCATCCCATAACGATCACATCACTATGGCACCAAGGAGCATATTTTGCCCTGCTGCTGGCCATTGTTGTAGCCCATGAGGTTCACAGCTGGGTAACAGTGCTGGCAACTTGTTGAATGTTGAATGGCTTGATCCCATGTAAGTCTACCACAGCAGCTGTGTAGTTCCTTCCAGGGCTATAAAGCTAGCTAGAGAGAGGATGCTTCCAAGTCAGTACCGGCTTGATCTCTCCATGTCCTGTCACCAGTGCATGAGTCCTTCAGCAGCAAGGTCTTACCATCAGATGCTTTTGGATGACCAAAAGCAATGGTAACTAACGGTCTGGGTTCTTTGTGAGTCTCTGGTATCCCCATGACCAAATAACTTGAAAAAAAGAACCTATACCTGGCACAAGAATTTTTGTTTGATAACTTATGGCTTGGAAGAGAAGTGTTACCACTCTCCCCCCATACAGGTTAACTATAATTGTGTGTGTGCATGTGCTGGGTGGGGGTGGGGGAGAGATGATAATATCATTCCCATGTGGCTTTTCCGTATCCTTAGTGTTGGGTGTTACTACCCACATCTCATCCTTTGCCAAACTCGCCCTGCATTATGTCCAACCTCATTCATAATACTTGTGCTCCACCATCTCCTCTCCTGTAAGTCTTCACATGAACACATCAGCCATAGCTCCTTTCAAGTTTCCTGGCTTCTCCTCCTTCACACACTATGGAAACAAATGTGGAGGGTCCTTGGAAAGCTAGACATAGAACTACCACATGGCCATTTTGGAGGATATACTCAAAAGACTATGAAGTGGAAACTTTAGGGTTCTTTGGAGAGTCGGTTGTATTGGATGGGTATTTGCTGGGGCAAACAATGTGTTTTTCTGAAGTGGACACAGAGGAAAGACTAAGGCAGACTCATGAAGGAACTTTTTATTGGAGCAGATTCAGGAGAGAGGATACATGATGAAGGATTCATGTGCTAAAGCAAGCACATGAAAGGACACATGGTGAAAGACTCTTTGCTAATGACACACATGTATTGGTTCACCTTACACTGTGTAGTGGAACTGCATTTGTGGGGACTCCGTGGACTCGGGCTGATTAGATGCATATGCTGAGGTAGAATCTGCGGTGAGGATGGCATGTGGAGGACAATGATGTCTGGAGTGTATAAATAGGACTCCACAGAGTAACTGAGACTGAACTTGGCTTGCTGGTACAGCTAGAAGTACAACACCTGTGGGTCTCAAGTCGTCACGGATCTTTGCTTCCCTGAGAGAGGCACAGCAGAGAATTTCTCCTGGTGTCCCTCTGGGTCCCTCCTGCTGACTTGAACTGAAGCTGAGGCCTGGCTGTCTCTGCTAGGTCATGTCACCACCGCTGCTAACCCTACTCTACTGAACTGGACTGCTGGTATATCCTTAAATTGTTTGCAAGTGGATGGAGCTGCTACTGCCTGCTAACCTATGAACTGAACTGCTAATTTCCAGACAGCACAAACAGGAGTTACTCCAAAGAATCTTTTTAAACACATCCACTTCCTCCATATACTTTCTTTTTCACTACCTCTGGTGAGTACAAAGGAGGTTAAAGTGTTTAATAATCGTCATAAAAATAAGATTTGAAAAAAAATCAAAGTTACAGGACTCTATATCCACAGAAAAACTTACTTCTCCATGTTTGTTGCCTCTCTATTTACAATAGCTAGAAAAATGAATCAGCCTGTATGACCATCAACTAAGGACTGGGTAATGAAAATGTAGTACCTATACACAATGAAATTTTATTTAGCTGTGGAGAAAAAATGAAATTGTACAATATGTGAGTGAGTGAAAGAAACGACCAATTTCTATAGAACTATGGACCTGATGAGAGGAAATAGAGAATCTCGGCAGACCAACAAGACAAATGAGATTGAACAAATAATAAACGCTTTTTACTTTAAAAAAAATAAAAACGGAGAGGAGGAGGAGGAAGAGGAGGGGGCCTTCATTGTTGAATTCTATTTAAAGAATGACTAGTACCAATTCTTCCTAAATTATTACAAAAAAAAAAATTTGAAGAAGCTCTTCCAAGTACAGTATTATCCTGGTATTATCCTGACATCAAAACCAAAGGAGAATGGCTACAGCTCAGTATCCTTGATGACACAGATTGTCAATAAAAAGTTTAACAAAATAGAAAATTAAACACACAAATATGTTAAAATGACCAATCAAAGGGTGTTCATTCTAGTGATGCAAGGATGGTTCAATAAGTCAGTGAATGTGATCTACCCGGTCAACAGGATGAAGACACACTACTGGTGGAAGTGTAAACCAGAGCAGTCACCATGGAAACCAGCACAGCACTTCCTCAAGAAATGAAAAGCGGAGGCATCATGTGTTACTGCTCCTGAGACTAGATCCCAAGGAACACAGATTAACATAACACAATGATACTAGCACAGAAGTTATCCTAAATGCCAATCAGCACATGAGTATATTTTAAAGTGTGATATCTAGATAGACAGATAAAATACATTTGATTCAGCTGTGGAAAAAGAGAAATCATTTCATTTTCAGGAAAATAGATAGAATTGGAGGGCTTTGTGTTAAGCAAAATAAACCAGACTCAGAAAGACAAACAATACATGCTTCCTCTGGTATGTGCAATATATATTTAAATACATTTGTGACTTGAAAGTAGAACGGGGAAATCTATGGCAGGAGCAAGCCTAAAAGGAGGGAGATAAGGAATAAGAAAGGATGATGGGAGAAGAGGATACATAATGTCTTCTTTCATATGTGCAATCTAACTGTACCGAAATGGGCTAGGGATGGAGAGACAGAGACAGAGTGACAGAGGCAGAAAGAGACACAGACAGACAGACAAACAGACAGACAGACAGACAGACAGACAGACAGACAGGCAGGCAGGCAGGCAGGCAGGCAGGCAGACAGACAGACAGACAGACAGACAGAAGCAGAGGGAGCTGCTGTTTTAGGAATAAGTAGGAGACCAGCTAGAGGAAGCCTGGCAATAGAGTACTGGAGTGAAAATAAACAAATACCATTATGTACATTTGTGACTAATGTCATGGTAAATAATCACTAATTTTCAAGTCGATCATTGGGAGCCCCAACAGGATGTTGCCTGATGCCTAGTCTGAAGATCTGTGTTCAGTCCCCAGACTCTATATGATCAAAAGCACTAAATACTAACTCCTGGCTTCAAACTGCCTTCTGACCTCCACACACAATGCTGCCTCTGTCTCTGTATCTCTCTGAGTCTTGTTTCTCTGTGTGTGTGTCATTTTCATATATTAAATAAATGAATGAAATAAGGATATTTTTAAGCAGTTGATAAATAAAAATGGGATAAAGAACAAAATCTCAATAAATTTGATCAAATTCATTTTCCCTTATGACCAAAATGCTTAGGTCTAGAGGGAGTACACAACAACATGATAAAGCTGTGTGTGATAATATAGGAGTCAACATTAAAACAAGTGGGCCAGAGCTGACAGCTTCCTCCTAAAATTCTAGAACACAACAGACACCCATTCCCATCACTTTAACTCAACACAGTGCTGGAAGTATGAGATATAGCAATCATTCAAGAAAAAGAGAAGGGTGAGGAAGAGAGGAGGAGGAGCAAGAGGAAGGAGGAGGAGGAGGAACAGAAGAAGAAGGGGGAGGAGAAGAAAGAGTACCCAACATGGAAATCATATTATCACTGTTTGCCAATGACACTCTTGTATGCCATTGGCCCAGACTCTCCATGAAAAACCCATTAGAATTAATAAAGCAAGTCATCAAAATTAAAAACAAAGTTAGTAGCATTGCTCACACCAGTAGCAAACTGTTCAAACTAGAAATGAAAGAGACCATCCCATTTGCAACAGATGTGGATGCTCACATTAAATTCCTAAGAACCATTTTTAACCAAACAGATAAAATATCTCTACAAAGGAGACTAAAACATGGGTGAAAAAAACTGAGGAGCCTGGAGAAAACGGAAGCACATCTCGTGCCGATGTGCTGGAAGAATCAATATTGTTGAAAATGTCTGTAATACCAAAAATATTTACAGAGCCAATGAAATTCCTATCAAAACACTAGAAATCTTAGTTGTTCATTCAACCATCTATTTGTACAGAATTAGGAGGCACTGACTACCGGCGGTGGCCATAGGAAGACCACTGCATTGGCAGTGTTTACAACCAGTTCATTGGTAATAAAGGTGCTAAAAACCACAGTGAAGAAAGAATAGTCTTTTCAATGCATAAAGCAGTGTGCATGGCTTCCCTCTGGTTGACTGTTTCAAGTCCACTCAGACAGCTGTTCATTACCACTGACAAGTGAGGGCCACTAATTGCACCTTTGCTGATGATGCCTCACCATGCAGGCCATTGTCATGGTTTCTAAGTATTACAGCTCGATAGGACTGTTTAATCACTTTCCCACCTCCGTTGGTCAATACAGACTGAGAAAGAGAGATGAAGCACAAATGACACCATTTACCTGTTTGATAAAGCCTCAAGGAACCAGGTTATTTTACACTTAGCTAAAATTCTACACAAGACATAGAAGGTGTATATGAGCTGCTCCCCCCCAAGGACCATAGACTATCAAAAAAAGAAAAAAAAAAGAAAGCTGAGTGTCGGGCATAAGAACGGGTTGGTCAGTGTAGCCAAGTCGCCCCCAAAGCAGTAGAGACGGTTGTGTAGCCCTTGGATGCCACTCAGAGGTGGCAGGTAGGGCCCTATTGCTGAAAATGAGGCACAGTTGGGACATAGGACTCGGACACAGTTCCTGCAGTCTAGTCTCCGTGGTACCAGAAAATAAAATTTTTGTTTTTAATAAAGCATGTAGGCTGAATTTTTTTTCTAGATTGTTCCATTAACTGATCACACACTGATGTAATTACACTGAGTAGTGTATGAAATATTGCTGTATTCCTTTACCAGAGCAATATGAGAGAGGTTCAAAGTTCAAAAGATGACTCTAGAAAAAAAAAAAAAAAGCCTCGTGAGGACAATTTAGGATCCAATGCAACGGCAACCCATATTCTCGTACCTACTCTAATAGCAATCATTATTTCTTAAGGTTATGAAAAACGTTCTTCAAAAAAACATCCTCATCCTCTTGGAAATCTTTCTTTCTATCTTTCCTTGTTTTGTTGTGAGAAGAGACCCCTTTCCTGCAGCCGAGGGTGTCCTTTAACTTCTGATCCTCCTGCCTCTACCTCCTAAGTGATGGGATAGCAAACATGTGCCACCATGGCCAGCTGGAAAATCCCTTTCTTACTCACGAGTTGTGTGAACAGTCTGCTGGCTCAGCCACTCCCTCAGGAATCTCCTGAATGGAGACAGGGCCGCTGGAGACAAAGGAATCAGAGGAGTCTACACTCCTGCAAATGCACACCCTCTTCAGTGAGAGCCACAGAAAGGCCCGCGTGCAAGGCCTGGAGCTGTAAGCCAAGGGTACAGATCTGCCAGGGAGCAGATCAAGCTGCCACACGGAAAAACCACACTTCTGCTACTTGCAGAAAAGCTGGTGCAAGTTCTTGGGCATTCGTCTTCCCATCCCTGCTGTGAGAGGGCTTTGCCAAGCTACCCTGCCAGCACTCACTCACACTGCTAGCAGTTGGAAAAGAAATGGGGTGGAGAGAGTTTTCTCCCGTCCTGTCCTGACTGTGGTCTTGTTAATGTCTTTCTGGAAGCAAGCTGGAAGATTAAATACCTTCACTAATTTTTTTTTTCAGCCAGAATTTAAGACAGAATGCCCACTTCGAAGATATTCAGAAAGCCCCATGGAAAGCCTGTTAGCTGTTAGAAACAGATAGACTGGCATTTGTCTCCCCATCAAATATATTAAGTGCCAATCAAGTAAAGTGCCAAACGCCCTGTATCCTAGAATAAGCCTAATTTGGAGATGAGCTCTTTGAAAGGAGGTCTGGGTTAAAGTGAATTCTCTGCTTGACCAGTCCAATATGAGTGTAGTCATAAAGAGGAGATTAAGACACATAAAATGTAGCTGGGAATGTAGCACACGGGTCAGGCACATGCCTCGCATTGAGGAGATACTAGACTCAAGCACCAATACCAAAGAGAGAGAAAGAGACAGAGAAACAGAGAGACACAGAGTCAGAGACATGGAGAATAGAAGAAAGAAGATGGAGGAATCCGCCATCTCCAAGAGAAGAAGAAACGAATCCCTCTGTCACCTCAGTCTGCAGCCTCCGGGCTGCAAAGCTAGACGAAGATGGACTTCTGCTGTCTCAGTCAATGGTCCTGTGGCCCTCTCTTGTGGTAACCCTCGCTGGCTGCTTAGTCAGGAGCCAACAGATTAAACAGACAAAGCCAAGTTCTGACCTGAAGCCTGAGTCTGCAGCATCCTTCCTCTTCTGCATCATTCATCATTCCACAGACATCTGCATGTGGCTTCACACCCACTTAGTCTACAACAGCCCTCCCAGGGCTGGCTCCAGCCACCAGCATGTAGGAGCACCATACTGAAGGAAGACCGAGAGCATCTACTCATCTCCATCTCAGAGTTCCCGACTTCCTGCCTGTGTTTCCCTGATTGGGCCTTCCAAAGCTGGCCCAGGTCACAGCACACAGACCGCACCACACACCCCCAGCCGAGGATAACTCCAGCGGAGTAACGTCCAGCAGCTCCATTCTCCAACCCCTTTCAGCACCCCGAACACAGAAAGGCAGTGTTATGTAAGAGGCAAGAGAGCGTTTTTGCATCATAAGATGCATGGCTCTTTTTTTTGTAGACACGTAGATGATCATAGAGGCCATGCGACATCACTGAGGAATGGAACAAACAATGACAAACTAGGATGTTGAACTTAAAATCAACACAATAGAAGCTCATGGGTTAGAAGAGTTAGTATTACAAAAATGGCTATTCTGCCCAAACCAACCCACATATTCAATGGAACCCCCATAAAACATCAACAACATTTTTCACACGAATAGAAACAAGCAATCTTAAACTCCACATGGAAGCACAAAAAGAAAACCCCCAAATATCCCAAGAAATCCTGACCAAAAGGAGGAGCATAGCCTGACATCAAGTTAAGCTATAGAACCAGAGCCATAAGAACAGCGTGGTACTGGTATAAGAATAATCAGCATAGGGCCGGATAGAGGACTCAGAAATCATGTTAATAACTATCTGATTGTTCTACAGGGATGCCAAAAACATCTATTAACAAACGGCAGCTTTATTAGCAAAGGGTGCTGGGGAAACTGGCTACCACATATAGAAAAATAAACTATATCCTTCTCTCTAACCCTTTATCAAAGGCAATGCCAAATAGACCAAAAACCTTAATGTAAGACCTCTGACACCTTCAGAAGGAAGACTAAAAGAAAGAGTTTAAGGTATTAGCATTCACACAGACTTCCCTCCGGGGACTCCAGTCACTCAGCAGTGCCAACCACTGACAAGTGCACGTCACAAGATTTAAATGCTTCCCAGCACACACTGAAGCAAGCAAGTGAAGAGAGAAGACAGGCTACAGAATGGCCGATAATCCTCACTCTCGATACAGCTGACAGGACTAATACTTAAAATATACAAAGAACTCAGGCTACATAGCAAGAAGTTAAACAGCCCAGCCAATAAACAGGCCACTGAAATGAACAGATAATCCCTCCAAAGATGGAATGCCCACAGCCCACTGAACATGAAAACATGTCAGACTTCACTAACCATCGGATAAATCTACATGTTAGATTCCATCTTATTCAAGACAGCATGGTGGCCGTCAAGAAAAGAAATAGCAAATGCCGGAAAGGATTTGGACAAGGGAGGAGCCTCATGAACTGCTGATGGGAATGTAAAGTTGTCAAGACACTATGGAAATCAGTATGAAGGTTACTCAAAAACAAATAGAATCACCAAATGATCCAGCTATACCACTTCCCAGTACTTACCCAAGAGCCTCCTCGTCAACACATCGCAGAGACACTTGCACGTCAAGCGTTTGGAGCAGCGCTACTCACACTAAGTTACGGACCAAGCTTTTGCCCAACAGCAGAGGGATGGATTTCTAGAAAGTGCTGTATTGGCACAATAGATTTTTGCAGGAAAATGGATATGACTGGAGATAATCGTATTGAGTTGAGTTGGCCTCAGAAAGACACGCATCGTATTCTGCTCTCGTCTGTGGGTCCTAAATGTCAAGATCCATAAAATCATGTGAATTGCTAATGACCTGAAAAAGAAGCAGACCTGTCTAGAGAACAAGGGGATTTGTGAATCAGGGGGAATAGTCGCAGTGTGTGAATAGTCACACACTTGTATGGGAGTGGCCTAGGCAAGCCTGCAAACATGGACAAGTCAGCCTGTTGATCTTAGCCTTATCAACGCTTTCCAGAACACCACATTGATAATTTGTATAATCAACAAAATATAATTTGTCTGTTGGGATCTCTCCCTCTGTTACACAGCTCCAATCTGCTGGTTTTCTTATTGGTTGTAGATACATCCTATTTGTCAGAGGAACTTCTTATTCTTACGTATTCTTATATATGGACATTTAATATAATGTGCTTTTGTGCTGTTTTCAGAAAAACGGGGTAGCTAGAGACATACTTTTTGTACAATCTTCAAGACTCCTTTAGAAGGAAAACTTATAGAAAAAGAGCAGACACCTTTTGAAATTTGAAATCGCTCCTTTTTTTAACCTGACACAGGTATGGATGTGGCCTACTTAAAACAGGACACTCAGGGGGAGGGTAAGGCGCTAGCAAGAACTGTATGTGAGCAAATGTAATTTAAAGAGACATCTGCATTTATCTCATGTCACCTATGATCCAGAGGTAGGAATGGTTTGCCAGGAATGCTGAGAAAGTCCTTATGGATAAAGGCTTTCCCCGGGCCCGGGAGAAGAAAAAACGTGAGGTGGTTTGGTGCATTTAAAAGGTATTTTGCCATAAACTGATCACCAATATCTGTTCATCGGTAGATTGGTTATAATGTTGTACCTAAGAATTTGATTTTTCTAAATAAAGAAAAAAATGACACCTTGAAAAACAAAATTTTTATTTTTATCTTAAGACAGGCTTAGGGTATAGGTGGCTGTTGACAAACTTTCTTTAGTTAATTGGATTTCTTAACATGAAATAGTATTTTCAAAACTAATTAAATTGTGTTCTAATGAATATTTAAGAGCAAAAATATGTTATCTTTGCTGTACAGTATATAGATTTTTAAATCATCCATAAAAGTAATTATATTTTTTACGTTCCCAAAACGTATTATGCTATTACTGCTGCTAAGTGAGTCGTTTGCTCCCTTGCAGGCCATGATTGAAGAAGCCATCACCAGAGCCGAAGCTTTCTCAGTTATGTACACACCCTTTGCCACAAAAATCAGGGCTGATAAAATAGAAAAGGTGAAAGAAGTGTTCATGAAAACTCACCCTGCCTATGTGGATTGTATCTACACAGGTGAGTTCATCCTCCTCCTGTGGGGCCTGCCGATGTGCTGGTGCCCATGGCAACCAAAGCAGGGCACTTCATGGTTTGCTGCTTGTTTGTACTTACAGGTGTAAGCTTTAATCTAAAGAGTTCAAATGTGAACTTATTTTTAAGACTTTAAGTAGAGCTAGCTTTCGTTTCAACACAATATGCCTTGTGTGCTCACAATTTTAGGCTTTTTAAGGAATAAATCTAGAAGCTCTTAAGGTTTTAAGAGGAAAAAAAAAAACTAGTAAAAGCCTGTGATGAAAAGCTAACTCCCCACTCCCCAGATCCCCTCTGTACTCCCAGAAGTTAGTGTTTTCCCCCAATGCCTGCTGTTTGTATTTCCTGTCACCATCCCCTCACCCTTTGGGCTCCCTCCCTAACCCCCCAGGTAGCCAAGGGCACCTGCTTGAGTCTCTTTTCTTTTTATTCTTTTTGGTTTTTCGAGGCAGGATTTCTCTGTGTAGCCCTGGCTGTCCTGGTATTCACTCTGTAGACCAGGCTGGCCTCGAACTCAGAAATCCGGCTGCCTCTGCCTCCAGTGCTGGGATTAAAGGCGTGCGCCACCACCGCCCGGCTGGAGGGAGGAAGAGGTTTATTTTGGCTCACAGCTCAAGTCCAGAGGGCCAGGGAACGAGCGGTGGGAGGAGCCTTCGCAGCAGCAGCTTGCAATTTGGTTTTCACCTATGGGGCGCGTGAAGAAGCCCGATACAGGATGGGCTATAAACTTCAAGGCTCTCCTTTCCTCCCAGGTTCTCACCTCTCCAGCTAGACTCCACCTCCTAAAAGTTTCAAAGCCTTCCCCCCCCCCAAAAAAACCGACATCGCCAGATGGAGAGCATGTGTTCAAACACATACTCCTGTGGAGCATGTCTCCCATCCCAACCCCAGCAGCAAGCCAGAGGACACACAGCACTGGCCATTGCCCCCTTCTCTCTTCTTCACTGTAACGGTCTCTTGTTTTTGTACACTCGTTTCAAAATAGTTTCCCTGGTCACTATGTACCAAGTGTTGTTTTGAATTAAAAGGAGTTTTGCACGCACGTGCTAGACGAAAAACGGTACTGAACAAGGACTCGAAGAGGAGGCAAGGTCTCCAAAGGCGCATGCGTCTGCTGTCCCAGGCTCAGTTCAGGAGTCTTTGCTCTTTCCTATCCCTGGGGCTGAGCCGTTGATTTACAAGATTAATAACAAGTCTATTATTGCTCACTTCTCAAGAACCCGGCACTCTACATTTGTTCTCTTGTTCCCATAATTTATGAGGAGAGATGATATACATTAGCAAACACCACAGTAACAAGAAAAGACAAATAACCCTCTGACGGTGCCTTGCCAGGCTGCTGACAGCAGGCCTCAGATGTGAAGCCAGTCCTGACCCTTGAGCCGCATGCTTCTACAAATCCTTGATATTTATCGGTAGGCCTGGAGTCGTTCAGAGGAAAGATAAGAACTCCAACTATTGACAGCTGAATCAAAAATCTCTAACGACCAGGGGGCATTTGAGGAGATAAGAGAGCAACTAAATGCAGGACTCATGCTAAGATGGGGGTTGATCCTGGTTTGGTGAGTTTGAACACTCTCTTAAGCACTCAACAGAGGGCCAGAGAAAAGGGCTCTGCAGGGAAAAGCAGCCACCACAGGAGCCTGACAACCTGGCTCCAAAGCCTCCAGAAACCACAGAAAAGCTGGACACACCACAGGTCCAGCACCGCGGCATGCCCATGATGAGATGCCAGCTTCCAAGACAGCAAGCCCGGAGAGCTGAGCTCAGCATTCAACAGGAGAGCCTCTGCCTCAGACAAGGTGGTGCGATTTAAGACGGGCCATGTGATTGCCCTCGGGCGTTCACACACGCGCTGTGACACGGGTACCTCACACACAAACATACACACATATCCTCAGACCTTTAAAGAAAGAGTAAGAGACAAAGGAAAAGAACATAGTTTACAGTGCGGTTAATATTTCTCAGAACTTAGGCTTGGTTGCTTACTATCACTACTTTTCATTATTTCATTGTATTTCAAGGAATTTCTTTTTATGGGTAAGCGCACCTAAAAGTCATGCCTACTTATGGCCATGGGAAACTGAGGCCAGTCAGCTACTTCCATTCTGCTATCTTGAAAGCAGAGCGGGATTCATGGGGGTCACAAACTTGCCAATTTCTCGTCTGGTGGAATTAGTTGAGTTATACTTAGCACACTTCCCAGAGAAGTCACCACGATTAATTAATACTTAGGAAGCATCATTGCCACCAAGGGTCTGGAAACAATAATAACATTAATGAGCCAGACTCAACGTCTCCTGTAACTCCATCAAACCTGTTATCAAGATGAATTATGATCCGTCGGCAAGACAGCTCATGCTAAAGGATCCTACACTTTCCAAGAGAAGGTAATTACACATCACTAATGATTGTTTCTGTTATTTCAGAATCACTAATTGCTAGAACAGGGCAGTGTGCTATGAGAACCCAGGGTGGGTAGATAAAGCATGTAGGAGGGTGCGAGGTAAGGAAGGCAGTGTAGAATTTGAATTTCTTTGGGGCTACTAAAGCTGTGTGACTCTGAAGCTGTGCTTTGAGCAAATGAGATAGATGGTTGTACTCTTGTTTGCCTCTGGGACAAAAGCACACACACACACACACACACACACACACACACACACACACAAGGATTTTCCCCAAAAAGCTTTAGCTATGATGAAGGTGAGACAATCAGTAGTAGCCTAATACTAGTGGTAATGCAGTCGTGAGGTGTGGCTTCTTTCGTCCCAGCCTTGGAGGTGAGTGTAGGTACAGGGCATGGAAGAGGAAAGGTCCTTCGACACTGAGATACCTCTCCCAGGAGCTGCAGAACAATTGCTGGAATAAAGCATCAGGACCACATTTAGCCAGCCTGGAAGTCGCTGTTTTTTCTTGGCATGTCCCCCAAGCTAGCATCTGAGACAGGCTCTCACTGTCTCACCCTAGCAGTTCTATAGCTGACCTCCAACTTGCAGCCATCATCCCGCCTTTGTTCCCCAGGTGCTGAGATGATGGGCATGTCACTCTGACCAGCTACAGATAGAACAGAAGAAGCCACTCCTTTATTGGGCATTGGTTTGCTTGCTTATCTCAACAGACGTTTGTGCACCAGCTATTGCGAAATAATGTGAATTACGCGTGTCCCTGTCTAGCCTCAAATGAATGAAGCTCAAACTATGATTAGTTTATTAGGCTCTGCTCAATTAATGGGGGATGACCCCTAATCTAATTCTGTAATGCTAGCCTGGCTACTTCCCCAGCTGTGCTCCTTAAATACTTGTTGTTGGAGTCTTCCTGGGTTCTTTCTGCTCCAGCCGTCTGGAGTCCTGGGGAGTCATTTCACTCTGGCATGTGCTGCTGGCCCATCATGGCTAACGGAGACCTCTTCTTCTCTCCATCTTCTCCTGCTCAATGTTCCTGTCTGTCTCTCTATCATCTATCTACCTACCTATCTATCTACTTATCTATCTCTCTGTCTATCTATCGACCTGTTTCCTTTCTCCCTCTCTCTCATGGTCCCTACCTGTGACTCCTCTCCTCCCCCGTCCCACCCCCTCAGCCCAGTAACTCAAACACCACCTCTTTTCTCTCCCCAGTAGTTGGTTATGGCCATTTTCATTTAACCTAGTGGCTTTAAACTGGGGGAGTAAGGTTTGCTCAACTAAGGCTGGTGTGCATAGGAATTTGTTCATCTTGGGGCAGCCAGATCTTGGGATACAGAATTGAGCATTTGAATATAAGCAGCACCAGACATGCCCCCAACAGGCTATGACTGCATAGTCACATGCAGATTAAAGACAACAAACGCTAAATGTATGAGCCGGATAGCTGTACTCGAGTCCTCTCTCACCCAGCTCTGACGCCTGAAAAACCTTCTTCCGTGTGTAGCCAATGCATGTCCATGTGTTCCTCTCTTCATTTACTATCCACTTGTGTGTGTGTGTGTGTGTGTATACAGTGTATGTATATGTGAAAGTGTGTGTATGTTAGTGATTGCCTGCATAGAGATGTATGCAAATATGTCTACACTTCAGAAGAGGGATGCAGAACAGAAGTCAACCTCTGGAGCCAGTCACCTCATTTTGAAAGTCTCAGCAAACAAAGGTGGATGGTCAGCGTGCCCCAGTGTGCCTCCTGACCCTTCCTCCCCAAAGCTGGAATTACAAGTGACAGTCACCTGACATGAATTTCGCATGAGATGGAACTCAGGTCCTCATACATGCGCAGCACGTACCTGACCCCTACCCCCTTTTCAATATGGGTTTACTATATGCCAGGCATTACCCAAGCCCTTTACATATTATAAAATTACATATTATAAAGCCATTTACATTTATATATTATACATTTACACACACTTCACTCCACAGTCACTCTCCCGCACCTAAGAAACACATGTGCAACCACCTACCCAAAGACGAAGTTTCAGGAGAGAAAGTGCTGGCCCATCTCTCCCTTTTAGGTCTGAAGGTTTTTACCCCAGCAAGAGAAATGAAATCTGAAGGTTTTCTAAATTAGAGAAACGTCCTGAGGAAATACAGTAGATAAGGGCATGTGTCAGGACCTTGAGAGTCTCGGAGGAAGTGGGTATCTAGCGAAGTGTCCCTACAGAAGCAGTTGTTATCATTAAAACTTGGAAACTAGCACACCGCACTCAGCCCACGGAGGCTGGCAGAGAGATCTCCACCTCAGAAACTCTGCCCAGCTCTGGGTCACCTTCATGGAGCCTATCTGGGACAGAGTGCCTCCCTCCCTGGTCACGGCAGGGCAGCAAGCCCAGCTGCAGTTGGCAGAGGTGACCATAAGCAGGAAGGTCTCCTACCACCAGCGTGTCTTCTCCAGCCAGTATTCTTCGTAAGATATTTCTGTGTTAAAATTAGAGGCACAGGCGGAAGGTATAAAAGCAATTCAATCTGAAATAATTTTGAAATTTAGTCTAGGCTTTAATTTTTCTTAAGTGAACCAGTCAAGTTCATGAAAAAACTCACTCACCTTTTAGTCAAGTTCATGAAAAAACTCACTCACCTCTGGTCATTTCTTTTGTTATTATTGTTGTTGGAGGGGATTGTTTGTTTTTGTGTTGTTTGGGGGGGGTGATTTTGTTTTATTCCGAGATAAGGTTTCTCTGTATAAGAGCCCCTGGATGGCCTGGAACTCACTCTGTAGGCCAGGTTGGCCTTGAACTAATCATAGAGATCCCCTGCCTCTGCCTCCAGAGCGCTAGGATGAAAGGTGTGGGCCATCATGCCTGGCTTCCTCTGATCACTTCTATCAGACCGATGAGGGGAGCATTAGTTTTGAAGGATGTCCAGACTCCACCGTGTATCAGAATTCAAGGTGCATCCTTTCTCAGTTTGGACGCACCAAAATCTTCAAGCCATATTATAATAAAGCCTCATTGTATTGTGTTTCATGGAGGAAAAATTACTGATTTTTTTTATAGCATAGCTATCCATTTTTCTTATTTAAAGAAACATCCAGTTTGATTCATGCGGTGTAGTCGGGGTACATAAAACAAATAATAATTCACCAGCCCTGGAATTATTATGCTTTCATTTATAAAGATTTTGCTTGTGATTTTTATTCATATATTCCAATAAAATAATACAATTCCATGCAGTTCTTATTCTTGCATGGCTGTATTTTAATAATAATAAAGTAATGCAATAAGCACACCCTGTCTCATTTTGATGAAAATATCAAGATTTATTTGCTAAATAAATAAATATTCAGTAATGGATCTATGCTTAGGCATGTTTAATAGAAAAGTTTTCTGGATCAGATATCAATTACTTTAACATTTAAGTGGATAGAGTCATATTTTGTCTTTCTTGTGCTCCATAACTCCCAGGAGTAAATATGTATGTTTGGGGGAATAATATATTGTTTTTTAATGGACCTTTAAAAATTGCTCCTTGCTGGAATTTATAAGTTTGCTTTTGCACGGCCATCATTTACCAGGAAGGATAATATATTCCTATTTTCTCTAAAACATAAAGCCAAAATTCTTCATTGTTTTATTCCTTTCTTAAATCATATAATTTTATCATGATCAAGAGTTTTCCAGATCAGAATGACTTCCTCTTTGTAACCAGAAATGGAAAAAGTTATAGAATTAAATAAAACAATCCCCCACCCCCAACACTGTTAGAAAAGTGTTACAGGCAAGTTTGTGATCATGAGGATAAATCAACTGGTATTTATTTCTACAGAGTTCTCCACAAACTTTACAGAGCCGTCTCCAAAATGAAGTCACACCTCATAAATGGGCAGGAAGTCTGCACTGTTGACACAGAGTGTCAGTGTCGCTCTTCCCAGTGTGAAGTAGTGTTTGGGCATCGCTGTAAGGGAAGTGCTTCCGAGCCGTGGTTCATGGGTCCCCTGCAGCAGCAGCAGCCGGGCTTCGTTTGTTTTTGTGTCCCTTCTGTCCCTTATCCGAGCCTCACTCACACTCTCACACTCGTTGCTTACCTAACACATCTCCTCATGACCTCTGAACAGAGGTTGAGTCATCTGACAGTGGTCCAAAAGGAAGTCAAAGTAATAGAAACATTTGTATCAGTCTCCCAAGAGCATCAGGTGGGGTGGGGCAGGGCGGCCCAGTGGAGTAAGCTGCGTCCGTAGAGCAGATGTCTATCACAGGTGCTGTACCCAAAGCGCTCAGCAACACCACCAAGTAAAAAAATGCAGCCGCCATCAAAGACTGCTCCCTACTCTAAGATCTCTAGACACGCCTCTCAAATGTGCAGATAAATCAGTTCCTTGCTAGGACCGTATCTGTTTCTCAGGCACCAGACCTCTGTAGTCTGCACAGCAGAAGCCAGTGACCACTTCTGGACGTGTAGAGCTCATCCATCTTAGCTGGCATGGGAGCAGTGAGTGTGGTAAACACGCGTACAGGTTTCTTCTAACTACCCCAGCCACTTTATATGCAATCCATTTTCTGACACTGTCTCTAGGGAGACACACATGGCTGTCTGGTCGGCATATACAGAACTGATAACAAACCAAAGTAAGGATCCCACCAAAGCCTAGCTTGGTGAACTGATGGGCTTTGTTTGTGTTACTTCCATGGATATGGGAAGGGTCTACTTCCAGGAACAAAAATTTTACTAAGACAGCTGTATCAGCAAAGCGCAGCCCCAGGACATGGGGACAGCTTATGAAAGCTGGAAGCCTAGGGGGCACTGCATGACCTGCAGGCAGCTCCGCGGGTGGTCTGCATGTGGCTTGTTGTTTCTGAGCCTTCTTTCAGGCAGTTCTACCGGGGTCTGTTTCTTTGAGGCAGTCTAACTTGTCTGAGAGTGACTCTCAACGGTC
>NW_022196899.1:20235563-20239665 GCF_008632895.1 Mastomys coucha
GTGTGTGTGTGTGTGTGTGTGTGTGTATGGTGTGTGTATGTATGTGTTATGAGACAAGGCCTGTCACAGGAGCAACTGTCATCAGTTAGGCTGCTCTGGCTGGCCCAGGGCTTCATCTGTCTCAGCTCCCTCAGCCCTCAGGTTACAGAGCAGAGCCGCATACCCAGCCTTTTACTTAGGCTCTGGAGAGTGAACTCAGAGCCTCAAGCCACACAGCAAGGGCTTTCCTGACTGAGCCATATTTGAATACACATTTCAAGAAAAACCTACTGGGAACCTAAATATCAATTTAGGAAAACTGGTATCTTTATAATTTCAACTCTTGCAATTCATGAACATAAGTCTTTATAAATCTCCTTCAATTTTAATAGACATCTTGATTTTTCCTTCCAGTTTTTTTGTCCTAGAGACTTCAGGGTATTTATCTTTTAGTTTTCATTAACACATAGCAATTGTACATTTATGAAATGGAGAGTGGCATGTGTATACCGTGTATAATTATCAGGGCATGTCCACGGTATGTCTATGGCTGCTAACATTTCTTTGTGCTTGGAACATCCAAAATCCTGAGAAAAAAATATGCAGTAAGTTATTGTTGCTGGTTTTGCTGTTGTGCGTTGAACGATATCTCCAGCAATTTTCAACTTCTCCAACTGAAACTCTATATGGATCAAGCAACAGCTCGTCCTGCCTTCTGCCATATCCGTCCCCGCTGTCTCTGTGAATGTGACTTCTCTAACGTACTATGTGGAATCAAGGGATCTTTTATCCATTTGTACCCACCTTATTTCATGTCACATGACCTCACATGATGTCTCCAAGGTTCATTCATGCTGCCACACACCAGCGGCCACTTTCCTTTTTTAATGCATATCTTCACTGTATATGTATGTATACACTGCATTTCCTTTGCCCATTCGCTTGTCATTTTAAAGTGAGTTCTTCCTACCTCTTGGTTATTATGCATAATGTTGTGATGAGCACGAGCCTATGACTGCCTATTTAAGCGTCTTCTTCCAGTTACTTGGAGCACATATGTAGAAGTGAAATATCAGGAACACCATGTCACTTTTCATCATAGCCACCTCGTTTTATATCACTACTGGGATCAATAGTGGCACCATCAAGATGTGCTCAATTTTGTTATTTGTACTTGATATAAGAATTAACGATTCCCCATTCCTCCTGTGAGAGAAACGTACAAAAGAAATGCTCTCCCCAGAAATTGATTTGACATATTTGTGTGTATTTTACATGTCAAATCTAGTATTATAAAGATTCTGAATTATTTATAGATGGACTGAACTTACAATCCTGTATAAGGACCCTTTCGGATGCTTAAAACCAGTGCACATAACTACAACATGTATGCTTTCAGAGGGCAGGCAGGGTTGCAGAATAGATGAATTCACATCCAACAGCCCCCCATCTCTGTTGCTCTGTTTGCATGGTCAACTTGATTCTGAAGCTGTACTTTGTATTCTATCCAGCATCCTGCCTCAAGTACTAGGTCCTAGACAGCAATAGCACAATGTTCAAGTATGTTCTGTGATGTGAAATTGCACCATGAGTAGCCCATTCACAAACTGCAGCATGCGCACATGGCTAAACAAGGAACTGTGCTGTCAACACAGTGGAACACACTGACTCACTTAAGTTCACTGGACCCCACTCTTAAAAATCCTTTAATCCCTGCACTCTGGAGGCAGAAGCACGTGGCCGGTCTGGATTTCAGGCTACCTAAGGCTACATGCTAAGACCCTGCCTCAACAAACATTTTTAAAATCTTTTTTACTTCTGTGTACGCCTGTGCAAGTGTGTGCTTATGCATACCCAGAAGATGATCGATTCCGATCCCTTGAAAGTGGAAAGCAGTTACGAGCTTTCTAATATGTGTGCTGAGAACCAATATCCAGTCCTCTGCAGAACAGGCAAGTTCTCTTAACTTCTAAACCTATCCTGCCCTGGAGCTCATTTTCAGAGTAAGGGAGTCATTGAGCAACTTTTTCAAAGGTTTTGGTTTCGGTTTTTAAAAGAAAGCCAAAGAGGAGCAAGGAAGGAAGGAAGGAAGGAAAGAAGGAAGGAAGGAAGGAAGGAAGGAAGGAAGGAAGGAAGGAAGGAAGGAAAAAGGAAGGAAGGAAAAAGGAAGGAAGGAAGGAAGGAAGGAAGGAAGGAAGGAAGGAAGGAAGGAAGGAAGGAAGTGAATACATGCCAGCTCCTCAACCAATCAATGGCCATGCCAACCCTTAAACAGTGCAGTCAGCATGGTGCTGCTGTCCCCAGGACTGTTCTGATAACTAATGAAGGGAAGAGCTGTGTCCTTTTAACGCTTGCATTGCCTCAGGTTTGAGTGACTTCAGTGTAATGAATCCCAAGTGGATTTGACTTCACTTCAATGTAATGAATCTCAAAGACCCAATACAGCTGACTAAAGAGAAGTTTGCAACCAACAAGGATTTCTGAGCAAAATAGAAATGAAATGTCTATAAAATTCCTGTGGGGTTACTTATCTTTCTAAATTTTATACAGGCTATGAAAGGAAACTTAAATACACCAAATTGGTCTCCGAGAAGTAGACCAGAGCCTGAAGTGAAAATGAGGATTCCTGGGAATGGAAACCACGTTTTTCCTCTTGCATGTGTAACTCTGTAATTATAATGGCCCAAGGGAAAATACAATTTATTATGCAACAATCCATTATTCATATGGCTGGCTCACACATCAAATGCAAAACTCAAAGTATACCGTCTATGCGGGGTGTTTGCTTGCTTTGGGTTTGGGGAGACTGGGTGGGTCTCACTAAATAACCCAGCCTTGCCTCGAATCTGCAGTCTACCTGCCCAGCCTCCACAATGCAGGGGCTATCGGCATGCACAGCCAGACCATCTGTGTCTTTAAAAGGAGAAAACTTTGTATTATTTATGAGGGGAGGGCAATGGAGACAACTTAGCTGAAAAGTTGCTGCCTTTTGCTACTTTCTTGCTGATGTGAGTTTGTGGAAAAGTTCCAAGCTAGAAGCATTGGCATTCAAAAGACTAGAAGGTAAAACTCAGAACCGACTAGCAAAGTGGGAATGACGAAGTGTCGGTGTTCTCGGAGCACGGCAGAACCTAAACTCTGAAGCTGATCAGTAAAAAGGAGTCATATAAAACTCACAGGGCCCCATCTCTCGCTGAACAATCGGGACCTTTCGAAATGAGATTTTACTCTAACCCGAAATGTCAGAACATTTTGTTATGGACAAAGGGCAGGGAGACGGCAGACGAAAGCAGAGAACGGAAGGAAACGTGGAGAAGTGTGATGATGAGATGCAGACGGATCTGCATGCTCCTCACGGAGATTTTAAATCCCTATGGTTTTTTTTTTTTTTTTATTGCTTTTAAACAGTGAGGCAAGGGCTGTTAAGATGAATCAGCAGGTAAAGGCGCTTACCACAGAGGCTGATGAGCTGAGCTCTGTCCCTGGAATCGAACTCACATAGTAGAAAGAGAAAAGTAATTCCTCTAAGTGTGTGTGTGTGTGTGTGTGTGTGTGTGTGTGTGTGTGTGTGTGTATGTGTGTGTGTTTATCTGTGCACATGCACGTGCATGTACACAGGCACTTGTGTGCCTGTGTGTGACTGCATGTGTGTGTGCATACGCTTGTGTGTGCACACAAATAAATAAATGTAATTTTTAAAGGAAAAATGTTTTGAAGTGTTCCCTCATGGTCTGTCAGCCATAGTTATGATTAGGTTTCTAACAGAACACACTGATGATAGGTACTTATAGTTCATTCTTTACTACCAAAGAGCCCACATTTCTTTTTACTGGTGTTCAACAAATACAACTATCCCTGACATATAGATGAGTCTGTTATCCCATAATCAATATTTCGTGCTTCCGTTGATGCCTTTCCTCGCTGTCAGGCCTTCTCATGTCACGGACACCTGTGTGATGGCGGTATTTGAGGCGAAAACTTCAAGGAAAGTCAGCCTCTTGTCTCTGCATTGTTCCCTGGCACTCCAAACTCAGAGGTGGCCCAGATATGTCTTCATACTTGTGTGTTAGGAACTCACCAAGATATCATATTCTTACAGCTAGCAAGAGAAAATTCGGACATT
>NW_022196899.1:20244613-20261968 GCF_008632895.1 Mastomys coucha
GAGGTACCTCAACTGTTGAGCTGCCAGATTTTTCATTTCTCTTTTACAATGATTGTAAAAGCGTCATGTCATTTTTAAAAGAAATACACTCAGACCTTGCACACTGGTGTCTGATCTGTTTGCAAAAGCCTTATCCCGTGCCCACCTGGCCAGAATCCCTTGTCCCGCGGAACAAGGGGCCCCCGCGAGAAACCCCGGTCCGTGGCATTCTCACAGCAGCATCTTTTGTGACCAGGTGTCCATCATGCTTGAAAACCCCCTGAAGAAGAGGCAGTGTCTGGGTCCAGCCTCAGTTGTGGTTTGAATTTCACTCTCTCCCTAAGTGATGTTGCCATTTGTAGAGATTGCAAAACCTTTAAGAGATGGAATCCTGCAGGAGTAAATATGTCATTGAAGCAGACTTTGTCATTCTATAGTCTTGTCCTCCCCCAACCCTTCCTTTCCTGCGTGGGACAAAATATAATCACATGGATTCCTGACCCCGAGGCAGGGAGTCTTGTGTTTCTGCCGCCCAGCCTGCCCCTCCACAATGGAACATTTGTTTCTGGAACTGTAAAGCTGAAGAAACCCGTTCCTCCTCTGAATTATTTTTGCAGTGAATTCTGTAAAGTAATTAATACAGTCTGGCTGCAAAACCATTGCCTCAACCCAGCCAAACCCGCCTTGGTGATTCTGGTGTCTGACCAATGGGTAGCCCTTTATAAGACTAAACCACGACCCATCTGAGCTTGAGGTAAAATGCAAATCAGTCCAATTCTTCCCTACAGTTATCGACAGGAAATACGTCGTATCTCAGAAGCAGCAGACATTTCTCATTTGCATCATTCAAAATTTGGAATTTGGAGGGGGGGGTTCTAGATTCTACTGAAGCACCCACGAGTTCCTTGGGGCATGAATATGACCTGAAAACGTAAGTTTCCATATCACTGGGATCTGTTGGTGAGTTAAGAAGCATCCTCACAAGACAGCAGAATCCCTGAAGTTAAGAGGGTGGATCTTGTCCTGAGAGTCTTGGAGGAGACGCCATCAGGGAAGCCTTCTAGACAAGTGAGACAAGTTAGACCCAACTGAGAAATGGAAAGTGGAGACAAAGACTGTGTGCCCTTGGGTGCATGACTCCCAAGTACGGGAACCCGGGCAGGCACCACCACATCCAGCTCATCTATGTGTTTAAAGTAGAAACATTTCCATCATTTCTGAGACATGACAATAATGCTAACTTAGCCAGGAGTCTTGAATGTCTGAGAAGGAAGCACTGAAGCTTCTAAGGAAAGATATGACTCTGGTGGTGGGGTTAGGGAGGAACTGTATCCACATGCAACAGTGCTGCTGTGATCCAGATTTTATGTGACAAAAAATCTGAGCAGAATGACGGCTGGAGGACATGGAAGGAGAGTGGTGTGTGGCTAGCACATTCAGTTAGTCTATGAAGGAGATGCCAATCTTAGAGCCTGAGCCATTGGACTTCAAGGACTCGAGAAAAGAAAAGCCAACAATGGCCTAGATTGAATTTTCAGCCAGAAAAAAAAAAAAAATTTAACAGTGGTCATCCTCATCACATCGGAAAGTATCAGGGAGACAGGAAACTATGAAGAGGAGAAGTCAGCTCTGGGAACAAGTTTGCTCCATTCGAGGTAATTTTTTGAAATGAGCAGACAGCAATGTACTGGCAGGAACTAGGAAATATATGTTAAAATGTGAAATGTATAAGGTGTGACTATAACACTCACCATCCGTATTTTAGTTAGAATGAACAGGATACTGTATAAACTAAAAAATCCCCCCCAAGGGTGTGTATATGAAGAGAATATCACTGAGCCACAGCCAGCTTTGGGGATCCCTGGAGAAGGAAGAATCAGTATTTGTGTCTTAGTCTCCTAGTTTGGTTCCTACCACTGTGATAAGCACATGACAAGCAACTTAGGGAAGAAAGGAGTTTATCTGGCTGACAGGCCATAGTTCATCGTCGGTGGAAGCTAAGACAGGAACCCAAGGCAGGAACTGAATGATGCAGAGACCATGGAGGAGTATTGCTCACTAGACTGATCTCATGGCTTGCTCAGTTTGCTTGCTTTTTCTCTTTCTTTCTTTCATTTCTTTTTTTCTTTTTTTTTTTTTGAAGGTACAAGTTACTATATCACTTTTAATTTGACACATGAATATTTATGCCAAGAAATTATTGTTCATCACCAACCAAAGTCAAAACATCTATGTAATCATTGCTGGTGTTTTTGTGGAACAAGATCCTCCCCTCTGTATGATAAGATGATAAATTGTGTAATCATTAGTGTATTGACATTACATAAGATTTTGTAATGGTGAATAGTAAAGATTGTTTTCAACTTCAGTTCTATTCTTTCTTTTGTGTCAATACACAATGAATTTATTTCAAGGACTTTGTTCATTTCTTGCTGCCTTATTGTTGTGAAGCTGTTTTATATGAGGATAGGATTATGAATTTGTATGTTACAGGAATGACAGAGCGCTTCTACACTCCCTGAGATTCCTCTGTCAAGAATTCTGTGTTTAGGTCTATACAGCATCTTTAAGTTGGTTATTTGGATTATTTGTCTCTAATTTTTGAGTTATTTTTTATTATGATATTAGAACTCTGTTGGATGGAGGGGTGATGAAGATCTTTTCCAAAAACATCTGACATTTTGTCCTATTGACCGTGTCTTTGCCTTACAGAAGTATTTCAGTTTACTGCAGTCCCATTTTCCATTGTCGATCTTAGAGCCTGAACCACTGGTGATTGGCTCAGGATGTTGTCTCCTGTACCAATACACTTAAGGTATTCCCCACTTTGTCTTATATTAGATTTAGTGTATTGGTTGTATGATGGGCTCTTTGCTCAGTATAGAGTTGAATTTTGTGCAGGGCAATAGACAACAACTTATTTGCTTTCTTCTACCTACAGACATCCAGTTAGATTAGCATCATTTGTTGAAGATGTTTTCAATTTTTCTTTTTTTTATTAGATGTTTTCTTCATTCACACTTCAAATGATATCCCCCTTCCCAGTTTCCCCTCTGAAAAAAAACCCTGTTCCCTCCCCCATCCCCCTGCTCACCAACCCACCCTCTCCTGCTTCCTGGCCCTGGCATTCCCCTACACTGGGGCATAGAACCTTCACAGAACCAAAGGCCTCTCCTTCCATTGATGATTGACTAGCTCATCCTCTGCTACATATGCAGCTGGAGCCATGAGTCCCACCATGTGTACTCTTTTGGTTGGTGGTTTAGTCCCTGAGAGCTCTGAGAGTACTAGTTGGTTTATATTGTTGTCCATCCTATGGACTGTAAACCCCTTCAGCTCCTTGTGTCCTTTCTCTAGCTCCTTCATTGGGAACCCTGTACTCAGTCCAATGGATGGCTGTGAGTCTCTATTTCTGTATTAGTCAGGTACTGTCAGAGCCTCTCAGGAGACAGCTATATCAGGCTCCTGTCAGCCAGCACTTGCTGGCATCCACAATAGTGTCTGGGTTTGGTGATTGAATATGGGAAGGATTCCCAGGTGGGGCAGTCTCTGGATTGTCCTTCCTTCAGTCTCTGCTCCATAGTTTGTCTTTGCAACTCCTTCCATGGGTATCTTGTTCCCCCATCTAAGAAGGTTCGAAGTATCCACACTTTGGTCTTTCTTCTTGAGTTTCTTGTGGTTTGTGGACTGTATCTTGGGTATTCCGGGCTTCTGGGCTAATATCCACTTATCAGTGAGTTCATACCATGTGTGTTCTTTTGCGATTGGGCTACCTCACTCAGGATGATATTCTCCAGGTCCATCCATTTACCTAAGAATTTCATAAATTCATTGTTTTCATCACTGAGTAGTACTCCATTGTGTAGATGTACCACAATTTCTGTATCCATTCCTCTGTTGAGGGATATCTGGGTTGTTTCCAACTTCTGGCTATTAAAAATAAGGCTGCTATGAACATAATGGAGCATGTGTCTTTATTACATGTTGGAGCATCTTTTGGGTATATGCCCAGGAGTGATATAGCTGGGTCCTCTGGTAGAGTACTATGTCAAGTTTCCTGAGAAATAGCCAAACTGATTTCCAGAGTGGTTGTACCAGCTTACAATCCCACCAGCAATGAAGGAGTGTTCCTCTTTCTCTATAACCTCACCAGCATCTGCTGTCACCTGAGTTTTTTATCCTAGCCATTCTGACTGGTGTGAGGTGGAATCTCAGGGTTGCTTTGATTTGCATTTCCCTGATGACTAAGGATGTTGAACATTTCTTTAGGCACTTCTCAGCCACTCAGTATTCCTCAGTTGAGAATTCTTTGTCTAGCTCTGTTTCCATTTTTAATAGGGTTATTTGGTTCTCTGGAGTCTAACTTCTTTTGTTCTTTGTATATATTAGATACTAGCCCTCTATCAGATATAGGATTAGTAAAGATCTTTTCCTAATCTGTTGGTTGCTGTTTTGTCCTATTGACAGTGTCCTTTGCCTTATGCCTTGCAATTTTATGATTTTTACCTTCCCTGTGAAAAATCAAATGTGTATAGGTGTATGGGTTTACTTCAGCGTCTTCAGTTCAGTCCCATTAATCAACCTGCTTCAATAACAACAGCGTGTGGTTTTCATCACACTTGTTCTGTAGCACAGTTTGAGATAAAGGATCCAGCCTGCTTTCTTACAAGGCCCAGTACCACCTGGCTAGGAGTCCCACTACTTGCAATGCTCTGAGCCCTCCCACATCAACAACCAATCAAGACAATGACCTGCAGACCTGCTTACAGGTCATCCTGATGGAGGTGTTTTCTCAAAAGGTTCCCTCTCTGCAGTTGACTCTAGCTTGTGCCAAGTCAATAAAAAAAAAAAAAAAAAAAAAACTAACCAGCACACTTTCTTTTCCTGTTGCTACGTAAAGGACCCCGACGAAACAGCTTAAGGAGAAAGGGTTTAGTCTAGCTGACACTTCAGGGACAGGAAGGTGGAACAGCAGGAGACAGCTGGTCACATGACATGCACATCCAGGAAGCAGAGAGCCTCCTCGTGCTGCTCTGTTCTCCTTATCTACTTACCCAGGTCAGGATCCCAGTCAGGAAATTATGATCCCCACAGCAGGCCGGCCATCTCATCCACATAACACAGAATAATTCCTCAGGGGCACACCCAGAAGCTTGCCTGTCTCCAGGATGCTTCTAGACCCTTTCAAGTCAGCAACTGGGACTAAACCATCAAAGTATGGAAAACCACAAAGGAGAAACAGACGAAAATACCAGAAACGTGACTTTAAAACAGAAGCAGCAGAAATGGAGTGTTCAAAGAGCATCAATAGGTTCAATGGCTGATTCCCCAACCCTAGCTTTCCCTCATACACTCTACTTCTATTTAATAAACAGCTATTTAAACCTCTTCCGCTAAGCATTAGCTATCTTTCATCTGATAGAAAAAAAAAGAATTGAAAGATATGACTTTGTAAGAAATGTAGTGACCATGGTCTTTGATAGTATTTTTTTTTTATAAGAATCTACTTTCTTAATGGTCAAACTTAAAGCCATGTCATACCTGCAAACTGAATTTTAATAATAAACTTCATCTCCAGTGATGATAAACTGTAAAAGGGACACACTAGACCTACCTCTTCCTGCCAAGTGTTCCAAACATGACAGGAGCCAAAGGGACATTTTCTGAAATCAGTTCTACCAAAGGACAGTGTCATCTGATTAGCTTTCTTACCCATCAGGAGCACAGGAATTCCAGACACAGGGGCTTATGCACAAAGTTGAGGAAATGTTGCACTCCAATTACCGTTACATGAGCTTCAACATTAGGGAAGTGTGTTGTCAGGTGGAGTCACAGACTACCAGCCAGGCTAGGTCTTCACAGACTGCAAGGGGAGGGTAAGCAATCATGCATGATCCTTTCTAAAGCGAACAGTATGGATCATGGGTCTAATCACAATGTCAAATTTTACCTGGAAGTTAGTAATTAATAAATACACATTGGACGAGATGCATACATGACCTAGAAGAGCTGAAGCACACTTATAGGCTGTCAGCTTGGTGTGAAGTTGGCTCTGTGGCTAACATTAATTTTTCTAATTAATTAATTACATCCCATAGTAACACTGGTCTCTTGTTTAACAAATATTCCAGGCAAGGAAGACCTCCAGGTCTCCCTGTTTCTGTTTATCAGGTTATCACATGTCAACCATTGCCACTAGATGTGATGGCTCTACTCCCCACACACACTCCAGTGACAGCGTGCCACCCTGGTAGCATGTGATGCCGTGACTCTCTGCTATGAGCTTCAAAGATTGATTTTACTTGTGTGTGCATTTGTTTTGGGGGTGCTAGACATGCCCATGCATGTAGAGGCCAGAGAGTGACTTCAAATGTCTTTCTAAATTACTGCCCACCTGAGTTTTTGAGATAGGATCTCTCGCTGAACCCATAGATCACCTATGCAATGGAATGGCTGGCCATCAAGCCCAAGAATCTGCCTCTCTCTGGCAACCCAGCGCTGGGATTGTAAGCACACACGACTGGCTACATGGTTTGCTTTTATTTGTTTGTTTGCTTGCTTGCTTACTTATTTATTTATTTGTTTATTCATTCATTCACTCATTCATTCATTTAATCTGGATGGTGAAACTTGAACTCTCTGGTTCTCCTGCTACCACAGCAAACACTTAACCAACTGAGCTATCTCGCCAGCCCTCATCTGTAATCCCTTGAAGATCCAGTTTCATAATCTGCAAGCTTAGCCAAAAAACATACCTTATCCCCTATGTGTGTTGAGCAAAAGGAGAGTCTTAATAAGGCATGTGACATGGAAAAATTAGGTAACTGTCAGTCCTCATTATGATTCCAATCATGCATCCAAGAAAGACTAAAACATGCTCGGTATGTCTTTGCTTGGAGTTTGAGTTCTATGGTATTTAGTTCATAGAAGAGTCAGAGTGCATTAAACTATGTAATGCATATGCTGACTAGATCGCCACTCACTTACTGCAGTTTCCACATACTATAACTTGGAAAGGGGGACACCATGGAGAGGCCTTGCTCAGCTACCACATGTGAACATAGAAGAGTTCCAGAGATGAGAGAGGATGATCCATGTTCAAGTTTCCAAAGCTTTCAGCATCAGAACCCAGTGTGAGGAGGCATTCATAATCCCAACAGTACCTGGGCTGGGGCAGGAGGAGTATGAGTTCCAACTTGGTACTAACTCTGTAGGAGATCCTGCCTAAATAATAAGTGACTTCTCAGTCCACATTCAGCTGAACAAGAGCACAGGGGCTGGGAAGGGCTACATACATGCAACTAGGATGCACCATGCCTATCATTTTTTAAAAACATATTACCAGTTAAGACAAAGTTGGAGTTGAACCATTTGATTCTATTTTAGAGACAAATCTTTAGCAAAATCGTAATTCCATGATATTGGGGATTGGTAATGTTCCTCTTTCCAGCAGGACTCAGCAGTGAGCTTACTCAGCCTTGCTGCTCATCCGTCACCAACGGAGAGGCCTTTTCATAGTAGAGCAAAAATGAATGGGGCAAATCTAGCCAAGGGCGGTCTTCATTCCCCCCAAAATAGCACAGGATATCCCAATCTGACACCAAGCACAGTGGCCAGAGCCTCCATGGTGGGCCATCTGTGGGCGTGAGACCTTGGGGTCACTTCCAAGCTGCTCTCCTTGGCTAGTTGGCTCCAGAAAGGTCCCTTCACTTCCTGATTCCTAAGGGTGGGAGGAAACAACACCCATCGTCACCCACATCCTTGCCAGCGTTTGTTGCTGCTCGTTTCTTAATGGTGACCATTATGATTTGGTTAAGATAACATCTCAAATAGTTTTCATTCATGTTTCTCCAAGAGCTATAGACGTTTCACATTCTCCGAGTGTTTATTGGTCTTTTGCATTTCTCCTTTTGAGAATAATCTGTTCTGAAAAATTCGGGGCTGAATGTTTTTGTTTAATTGTTGCAGTTCCTCACATGTCCTGCATATTAATACTGTCTGATGGGTACTCAGGAAAGAGCTTTCCCTTTTCTCTGGGCTGTCTCTACACTTGTTTGCTCTGCTTTGTAAGAATCTTATCATCTCATGCCATCCCACTGGTCAAGAGATCAATCCATCCTGTGTGACATTCTTCCCAGAATGGAATTCTTCCCAGAGAGTTCTTAATTGTGTCTATTCTTGAAGTGTTTCTTCTGTTCTCTTCTTGTAGTCTCAGAGTTCCATCTCTCTCTCTCTCTCTCTCTCTCTCTCTCTCTCTCTCTCTCTCTCTCTCTCTTGCTTTCTCTCTCTCCCCCTAAGACTGAGTCTAACAGAGTAGCCCTGGATCATTCTGTAAACCAGACTGGCCTCAAACTCAGAGATCTGCCTGCCTCTGCCTCCCAAATGCTAGTATTAAAAGCAAGCATCACCCCTGCTCAGTGAGTTTCAAGTCTTACATTAAGTCTTTGGCGCATTTTGAACCATGTTTTGCATAGCATGAAAGATGATGAGTCACGTTGTGTTCTTGTACATGTCCATCGCCACTTTCCCCAGCACTGTTTATTGTAACTCTCACTCGGTTATTCCTCTGCTTCCTTTTATACAATACTATTTCCTTAGTCATCAGCTAGCATAAAAAGTCACACAGAGGAAAATAATCCTTCCTCTAAGCTGATCCTGAATATTTATTTATTGAGAATGTGGAAAGATGACTATATAGTCTGCTCACAGCTTATTACTGTGTTCTGTGTGTATTTGCATCACTAAGGAGGACACAAGGGAGAGAATAAAATTTTACATATTAGCCACTTGTACTTTTGATGCACATAGTTTTACTTTGCACCTTTAATGTCTATACTTATCATTTTTCCAAATGATAATTTGCAGTTACAATTCCTAGACTGGAGGAGGGACCTGATAGGGATAAACCTGCAACCAAACCTCTCCTCCTGTCTCTTCTGTCTTCCAGATACCCAAGGACTCCATGTCCTGCCACAGACAGCCGACTGGTCAAGTTTTCCTCCCCAGCAATATCTGTTGACACTTGGGTTCAAAAACAAAGAAGACGGGAAATTTTTGGAAAAGGTGTCAAACAGGAAGCTTCCCACCTACACAGGTGATTGAAACATGGCTACACTGCTCACTTTCAAAATGGGGCCACAAAGCCCAGCTTACAGAAGGGCATAAATAACCAAAAAACAAAAAAAAAAATGTTTGGTTATGAATCACTGCCAATCTTTCTAATTTTTTTTGTGGGTTGATTAAAAAATGCATGGAATGCATGGGATTCTTATTTCAGGAGAGCTTTCCTCCAGGAACACATTGCACACTACCATGGAGTGCTTACTAACCCATTCTTAGCATTGCACTCCAGACACCACTGCCTGCCATAGCCATTGACAACACAGCAGGCTTTCAGGTCTAAAGGACTCAACGGTTAAGGCACTTGCCCTCTACCATGAGAACCCAAGTGCTAATCCCCAGAATCTCACAGGAATGGTGCATGGGCTTAGGGTACTTCTACTCATGGAAGGACGAATTGAGATCATCAGAGCAAGTTGGCTACCTAGACTAGCCATATCAGCAAGCTCTGGGTTTGATTGAGAGACTCTGCCCCGATCGATAGGATGGAAGAGCAAGGAAGGATAAGTCCTGCCATGAACCTTGGGCATGTTTGGATATGTTTGCACACACACACACACACACACACACACACACACACACACACACACATTCAAGCAAACAAAAAGCAGTCACACATACATGCATGCATGTACACATACACAGGTGAAAGAAAAACACAAACGATATAGACTTTCTTCAGCATTAACTAGCAAACATGAAACAGCTTGTCAACGTGACTAGTACATGAAATCAAAAATATATATATATATAGCAATGACAAGTCCAGTCCCATGGACTGTCCACTGGAACATTAACGTCTGCTCTACAGTCCTCTCACACAACTGGAGACGAGCCTAGATCTCCTGACGAGCACATAATTTGATGGTGTTAAATAATTCTGGTTCCAATTTTCAAGAACGTCCCTACATAGAACTGAAATATAAAACCGTCAGCTGAATTCATGACCAGGTTGAACTGATTTCTTGCGCTGTGAGCCCGTAATTAAGAATCTGTGTTTGGTTGGATGCAGAACCCTCTGAGGTTTCCCTCAGCCTCAAGCCACATTCATAGTCAATGGCGTCTGAACACTTGAACAATACCTGAGCGGAGCAAGACAAGGAACACGTGTGTTTACGACACTTTTCATATTCAAGACAAACATATTCCGCATAGGTGTATGAATTGTCACAGGTTGGCGCTTAGATCTCTCAATCAAGAAAATGAATAAATGTCAGTTTCTAAAGGGTTATGGCCCCTCTGCTGCTCTCCTCAGAGATCTTTTACTGTTACATGTACAGGCTAGGGATGGGGCTAGTGTCCATACTAAAGATTTCATATCTGTTAATATTGAGATATCTATTTATAGCTCGCTAAAGAAAGCATTCTGAAATGGAATTCTGAAAAAAATATAAAATTTTATTGTTACAATTTCTAGAACATAAAACTCCCTTCTCTCCGCTGACCAGAGAAGATACAGTGAGACACATGGAGACAGTGGGGAAGCGAATCCTGCCAATCCTGGACTTTATCCGAAGCACACAACTGAATGTGGGTATCTGAGGAGAGTCTTCCTTCTGTCTGTCTGTCCGTCTGTCCTGTGTGTGAACATGAGAAATTTCTAGGAGTGTTAAAAGCTGAAGAGGCAAACATTGTGATACTTTTTGCTTTCCTTTGTTTTGTTTTGTTTTAAAAAGATGCACAGAAAATCACATTTACAAAACCAAACACATGTTAGCTAGTGATTCCATCCCTTTCCATTCCTACACATGTTCCAAGGTTCAACTGGGGTTCTGAGTGTTTGCCAGACAAACATCTCCTTGTAAATTCTTCTCTGTGCCTCTGACCATCTAACTCAAGGCTGCCATGAACTCTTTCCTCTCTTTCTCTTTTAAATCAATAACAGAATGTTAGCAAGCACAATTCCTCTCATTTACTGAGCCATTGCGCAGCACTGCCTCGTTATCTTACGAGGACCTCGGCTTCACCAGCTCGTGCCTGCACACCCAGCCACCTGCGGGCTGCCACTCTACACATCGCTGCTGAGCTGTGTATAGAGTTACAGAGAAATGATGTAATCCCTTTTCACAATCGAGGGGAAGTGTGTTCTTCCCTTCGTCCTGTGTCCTAACACATCCTAAGTAGGACCCGGATTCTTTGCCACCCTTTTATAAACCGTATGTTCTTGAACGGAGAATACGGAAAGAGACCTTCTCGTTAGTACACTATAAAGGCGACAGATTTCTCCTCCTTTAATATTTTTCAAAAAGCCTTTAGTTGGAAAGCGTCTTCTTCGTGTGGCTTCTGTATTGCGTTTGATTGGATGTTCATAGGAGGAGAACCAAGGGGGTCGTCCTGAGCAGCCACTTAACATCTGTTCAGCAATTACTTGCTCAGTAACATCACCAAGCATTTTAGGAAAGCTATAAAATGTCTAATCTATTTGCATGATTTGTAATTGTATAAATTACAAATAAAAAATTGCAGTGTCAGCTGACTTTCTGCTGCAAACCCCTTTCTCTCCACAACTGTCTTCCACTCAGTTACCTCCCTTTCTATTTCTGCTGGTGAGGAGTCCATCTTTGTTTGACTTGGTTCAGGCTGTTATGGCAATGTAGTAGTATTATATTAAAGACTCACAGCAGGGGCTTCCTGCCCACCTCAATGGTTTATGGTCCCGAATGAAAGCCTTTATATTTTAATATGCCTTAAGCAGCCCAGTAGCTGGGCGGCTACCTAGCCTCGATGCTGCTAGAATCTCCCTCCCAGAGATCATTCCGACTACCGCTTACTAATTTCTATGTTCCATCTCGGCTGTTCCTGCCCCACTTGAGCATCCCTCTGGGCTGAGCTCCCCAGCCCTTTTGCATGGTGCCTCTGCCTCTCTGTCCTGCACTCTTCTCAACCATGAGAGCCTCTCCTCTTCCTTCCTCCCAAGCCAGGGAATCCTAAATCCCACTTATCCCCTCTCCCTAGCTATTGTCTACTGGCATCTTTACTTACCAATCACAGTTAACTGGGGGCAGGTTCCCAGGAGCTACATGCAGATCCTCTCATGCAAACTAATTTGGGGGACCCCATTAGCATTAGGATATAAGCAAGTATATGCCAACATGCCATAGATCCAGTACGTTCAATGATAGACATTTGCTATAGTCTTCTAGTAATTACCCAAGATCAAGAGGGCATCCTAGTGTGGTTCTGGTATGAGAGCTACTCTGGATTCTGATAAAGCTGCATTTTCACCACATCCCCACACAGCTCGGAGAGACAGACAGAACCCAAGCTCAGGCATCTATTCTCTCAGAGCCACTTATGCCTCCACTGCAGCCTACTCAGGCATGTAAATAACACCATGACCAAAGCAACTTGGAGGAAAAGGGGCTTCTTTTGCCTTGTACTTTCAGTTAATGGTCCATCACTGAAGGAAGTCAGAGATGGCACTCAAGCTAGGAACATTGAAACAAAGACTGGCATGCAGGCTGCCAGCTAATTTTCTCTGGGGCTCGTGCTATCTCTGTGTCTCTGTCTCTGTCTGTCTCTGTCTCTCTCTCTGTCTCTCTGTCTTTCTCTCTCTGTCTTTCTCTCTCTCTCTCTCTCTCTCTCTCTCTCTCTCTCTCTCTCTCTCTCTCTCTCTCTCTCTCTCTCTCTCTCTCTCTCTCTCTCTCTCTCTCTCTTTCTCTCTCTCTCTCTCCTTTCATATATAGCCCCAGGACTACCAGTCCTGGTATGGCACTACCAACAAAGTCCTCATATCAATCAACAACTAAGACATCCTCACAGATATGAACACAGGCCAATCTGATCTAGACAACACCTCAACTGAGACTCTTTCCTTCCTGGGTGAGTTTTGGTTGTGCCAAGTTGTTAATTAAAATTGACTAGGACAGGACCCCACCCTCATAACCTCATCTTACCCTAATTACCTTGTACACAGGATCTGCCTCCAAATATGTTCCCATTGACACTTGAGGTTGAACATATGAACTAGGAAGTGTCAAAAAAACATTTTGCTCAGAACAGTCTCATTAGCAATACTACAACTTTTGGGTCTTCTTCTGTAGTTTACCCTTTATCATAATCCCTTACATACACATGGTCCATTACATACACACACATACACACACACATCCTCACTCTCATCACTGAGTAGTAAAATCACCATTGAATATTAGAATCATCATGCTAGCATTGGTTGATTGCCTCTGTGCATGGCTACCCTGGCAGCCTGGGTGCTGTGTGCTGTAGAAGGGGTCTGTCCGTGCTCTAACTCTCTGGTTCAATGCCTGCCTTACCTCCTTACTTGTTTAGAAACTGATGGCATGATTTGCTGCTGGCTTGGATCCCATGGTCTGAGTGCAGGTTGAGCCTTTCTAAATGTTAGGCACTTTTTCGGGGTCCATCACTGCTTTCCTCATGTCCCTGACCACTTGGAAATTTTTATAAGTCTTTATGGAGCTGAAAATGTTGCCTACTAACAAAAATTATGAGATTTTTTTTTGATGAGATTTTTTTTTTTGATATCCAATCAATGAGATCCTCTGCAATGAAATCAGTTTCAGAATGGTAGATGCCAGAAGTCTTATTCTCTCTGTGTGTCTCATCTCGTTATTTTGCTTCTGTTGGGAATAACACTCTAGGAAGACTATCTCAATGGAAGTGAGCGAGTGTTAAGACTCTCTGAGACAGCAGGTACTGGCTTCCAAAATGTAGGCTCCCACACACTGGCTTTCAGGTCGTCTGGTTGCGCGGGCACAGCTTCACAAAGCAGGACCAAGTAAAGTTGGCTACAAAGGTGCAAACACTGAGTTGCTGCCTAGAAACCATTAGCAAGCAGTCCTTAATGGTGTGTTTATTTCCTCATATACCATGCTCATATGTAATCATATGCCTTGAACCAGTATATACTGTGCCGTCCACACATTTGCCCTAGTTTGTGACTCTGGTAAAAGCAGCCGCTTGGCCAAGGTGTGTGAGCACACTATTAAGCATCCTGGTTCGTGGAAACCTTATTCATGCTGACGTGGGTTTTGTTTGACAAAAGGGTTGTTTCGTGGATCTTCCTTTTTCCTCATACATCTTGTGTACTTTAATTTTTCTTCTAATACTAGAGTCCCACGGGTCTTAAGTCCTTTTCCTTTGATCGCGGTCTTGCTCAACTCCCCACTCACTGGCAAGATAGCCCGCAGCCTCCGTGGCAACACGCTGACCGTGAGCTGTTAGCTCAGTACACGGCAGTGTAAAGGCCCTGGCATCCAAGGCATTGCCACCGTAAGATAGTGACTGATCCCTTGGATTTGTCATTCTTAATACAGTGATTCAGACATGAATTTGCATGTCCAGTAAGGCTAATAGAGATAGATGGATAGGTAGGCAGATAAGTAGGTAGGTAGATAGGTAGACAGACAGACAGACAGACAGACAGATAGATAGCCTCTATTCAGGGCCTCTATCTTTATATCTAATCCCAACTTCTAAGAAGATAAAAAGAATGCTTTGTGTCATACATGCTCAGAGATTTTCTTAACTCACTTAGACAAGGTTCCTTAATGTAAGTGGCTTCCGAGTACAAAAATAATATACGTCACAGCTTTAGCACTCATTAAGGTGCGGGAGAACCAAAACACAACATTAATCTTTAACATAGTACTATAATCAGAACCAGTTATATCATTTTTTAAGCATTATCACACTTACATTGTCACCTAAATCATAAATATACAAATGTTTAAATAATACTTAGACAATGCCAAGAATTCTCCTGATACTTTCTCTAAACATATTAAATATTAACATATCTATAAGTAAGAGGTATATATCCAGCATCTCTATTTAGGGAAAAATTTAACATGACAGTGCACTAAATTATAATAATATAGTAACACTAAGTTATGATATCATTGCAAAATTTTTCACTAGTTACTTTAATTTTAAATTTTCCTGTAGTGAAATAAAAGGGTACATGCTTTGTTCTCCACAAAATAAATATATAAAAATAGGATAACAATATATCTTCAAAGAAGCGTATTAAACATAAAGTGAGCATAACAAAGTTCAAAAGCTTCTTCCTAAATCCTCGCAGAGATCATAAATAAGAAACTGTCTTAACCTGAACACTTCTAAAGTCAAACAGAGAAGCCTGGTTATAAAAAGGGGCTGAATGCTTTGGAGCTGTGGCACGGAAGTCCCTGTGTGACCCTCTGTGGGTGTGATACTCTGTGTGTGTGTGTGAGACACTCTACATGTATGATGCTCTGTGAGTGCGAGTCTGCGTATGTGTGTGTGTGTGTGTGTGTGTGAGAGAGAGAGAGAGAGAGAGAGAGAGGGAGAGAGAGACAGAGAGAGGGAGAGAGAAAGAGAGAGAGGGAGAGAGAGAGAAAGAGAGAGGGGGAAAGAGAGAGACAGAGAGAGAGAGAAAGAGAAAGAGAGAGGGAGAGAGAGACAGAGAGAGAGACAGAGAGAGAAAGAGAGAGAGAGAGGCAGAGAGAGAGAGACTCCAAGGGAACATGAATTTTAACCTCTTGTTTGAGTTGGTAGACAGCAAAGATGGTGGTCTTCTCTGGGCGGAAAGAGGTTCCTTTGTTTCAGAGAGAGAGATCCTTTACATTCTGACACAGGCTTAGTTTACACATCTCCAAAGATGGCTTTTCCAGGTACACAATGCATAGATAAACAAAGACAAGATGCTCTGATTTTTTACAAGCTATAACCTAAAATATTACAGTGTGAATACCAACCCCTCACTTTGTGTGAGGCCTTTTTTTTTTCTTAATTCCCCCTTCTCAAGACTTTAGTCCTAAGGCCTTCAGTTTCCCTGTATGGTGCTAAGCCTTTCCACTCATGAGCCTCGCTGGCTGTTGGCAGTCTTGAACTATGAACACCACATTCCCTGGCTAAATGCTTAAGAATCCAAATCATAAAAATCTCTTGCCATACACAAAGCTTTCTTCCCAGGATGACTTACCAAAACGTGACCTGACGTTTTAATAAAGTCACTCATTTTACTTTTGATTTCTTCCAGACAAAACATTAAACGTTGTTTACATATGCGCGTTTGAAGGGAAGAATAGGATACGCTTCCTATCCACTCTCCATTTGCAAGTAATGTTTCTATGTGCTGTGCCAAATGGAGATGCCCTCCAAAGGCTAGCCTCTGCCTCCCGCAGGATTAGACAGCACACTTATTTGCTCGGCATTTATCCATAATTGCTGCTAAATCCAGGCAATTCTCTGCCAGAGCCTTCATTTGAACTTGCTATTTGCCTAACCTTCATTGCACCCAGGTGAGGTTTTAGCTTCAGTCTTGGCCACTTTATTACCCTCTCTCCAGAAGCGAAGGGGCCGTTTGATGGCTTCTGAAGTCTTGCCGGGAGCGTTCCCACCCTTCCCTAGGGCTAGATGCTTACCCTAATTCCTTCATTTTCCACTATTTCCTTGATTTTTCTTACAGCAGCCACATTAAAACACCCCTGCCGACACTGGATATTGATGTTCGTCTTTTTCCACTCAGTCTTTCAAAAGCCCTCATCCAGCATACACACAACACATTGATCTACGGCTTCCTGATAGCCAGAATTGCTTTCGGTCGTGGGGAAGGGAGGGGTGGGGTGACTATTAGCAGACTCGTAGGTTCCTTTCCTGGGATCTCATTCATATGGAGCACTTCCTGTTTTGTTATGCATCCAGCAATCAGGCTAACAAAGCACTGTTGCTTTCAACTATTTTTATTTTCCTCATGTTTTGGAAAATTACACTAATAGATTATGCTCCCGGAGCACGCCGCAGTTGATTCTGTTCTCTGAAGTTGAGTCACTACAGCAGTTCTCTACAGCTAGCCCCATTGTTTCTTTTAAGAAGGACAAAGGAAGCAACTTGTTCTTCAGTAAGAAACGCTTTCTCCTTCCGGCTTGCTCTGCTTGACAAAACACCATTGTTGAGAGACCACGTTGCGCACAGCTTCTTTCATCAGTTCAGGCAAAGGGTCTCAAAAGTCACTGTCTGGAATCATCACTCCTCGAAGTCGATAGATGTCCATAGAAATAACTAATCAGAAGTGATAGACAGAAATGGAAGGCGTCACTTGGACAGTACAGGCGGCTCTCAAGAAATCAAGCTAAAAGAAGGCCCAACTTTCTTTCACTCTAAGATTCTAGGCAAGGGACACCTTCTTGGGCTGGCTGTAGGTCACAACACCGCTGTGACACTTGAGAGCATCACATTCTAATTCAAGTTGAAGTTCAGATGATCTGTAACAATGGTTTTTTTCCTCTCTCTCCC
>NW_022196899.1:20261978-20282298 GCF_008632895.1 Mastomys coucha
CTTTAGAGGAAAATTTCTTTTAGGAAGAAATCCCGTGTTTCCTTCCAGGGAGTCATTTGATACAAATTCGCAAACTAAGATAGTCCCTACCAGACACTAAGTTAAAGAAAATGGTAAAATGGCGTCATCTAAACTTGAGCTGTCTGGCTCTGTGGGCAGGTGTCTACATAATCCTGATTTCTGGAGCTATGCAGCAAACCCAGGGACTCACTGAAGGAGGCAAAGGCAGAACTATCTGCCTCCTCAGCGGACACACCCAAAGGCCCTGCCGGTAGCTGCTCCAGAAGTCCTGTGCGAAATCCCTGTCACCAGCTTTGATCTTGAACACAGGAGCTGCCAAACACCCTCGGAACACAGCAAACCTCAAAGCTTCACATTTTGACCACAATATGCCCTCCATGTATCTTTGCTAAAGAGATACCTGAGGATTTTATTGCAAGCTCTGTCTTTCCTATCGAGCATTACAATCTGTGTTTGGCTTTGTAGAGAAGGTGGCAACTTCTCTTCTGTGCCTGGCAGTAGCAAGTACACAGGCGAGCCACCCTATCCCGAGCTGCCCCATTTTCAGTAAAGCAGAGATATTCGTATCTCCATGAGGTGGGGGAGCACTTTACAATGAGTCGAACAGTCCATCACAAGGTGGATTGCGTCAGTTACTGAAGCAGCCGTTCTAGGGGCTTGAGCAAATGGTGTAAAGTACTGGGCCAGCATACAACCCACCCACGGGAAAACTGTAAGGGCAGGGCTATTTGTTCAAATTGCGTAAACACTACCACTGACATACATGAGATATCAGGTAGAACTCTTAGCAGATATGGTGATTTAGTAATGTAAATAAAGTCACCTTCAGGAGGTCACAGTGAGAGGACAACTAGGAGAAGCCAGGGACATTTTCCATCAAGAGCCTACATTGCTAATTCAGGGCGACTGGAAAACCCATCTCCACAGGCCTGCTACAAGCTGTCTTTCATGTACAGCCACCTTCTTGAGAAAAATGTAGAGACCATTTCTGAGCAATGAATTAGTTAAACTGCTTTGGCTCCTGGCAGGTCTCATTGCACACACACACACACACACACACACACACACACACACACACCGGCTAATTTTGATATGCCTTGACTAGCTCAATGATTGGGCATTTCTAAACCTCCCCACGGCTAGCACACACTCCCCTCTGATATTCCTGGCTTAACACCTTCTAAATCTATATTTTATCTTTGCTGCCGGGTTACCTTCTAGGCAGCCCCCCATAGGGCCGCATTCCCTTCTCCACCTGCATTCCTGGATGACTTCTCTCCTGCAGCTCTTAAATCTGCTCCTTCTCCCTCTTAATCATGAAGATTCTTCTCTTCCTCTCCCTCAGTCCCTCACCAGCACAATCTAAAGTCCTGCCTCAGTCTCCCTGCCCAGCCATTGGCTGTACAGCAATTCTTTATTACCAATCGAAGCCAGCTGAGGGCAGGGACCCTCAGTGTCTGGAACCACAGCTTTTAGAAGCCAAATTAGCACAAAGCATTAAAACCAATTCCCAAGTGATTCTCAAGTGATAGAAGGAAACATGTGCTTGTACTGGATCCTTTTGCTTTCAAAAGATGTAAATTAGTCTGGTATGATGGTACACACCTTGAATCCTGGGAGAGATGAATTCAATGCCAGCCTAGGCAATGTAGACAGTTTCAGGCCAGCCAGCGCTACATAGTGAGACTTAGTATAGATAAATGGTAGATAGATAGATAGATAGATAGATAGATAGATAGATAGATAGATAGATGATAGATAATAGATAATACACAAATAGATATATATATAGACAGACAGATAGATAGATGATATATACATATATATGAGAGAGAGAGAGAGAGAGAGAGGGAGAGAGAGAGAGAGAGAGAGAGAGAGAGAGAGAGAGAGAGAAATGATAGTGTAGTTTGCCCGACCCTGACTTGACTTCGGCCGAGAGGTCTGGTTCTGTGCTCTCGTCCTGAAACATTCCTTTTTTCTGTGAGATCAGGGGAATTTCCACGCCTGCTCAGGTGTGATAGAGAAGTTGCACTATGCCAGCCTCCTCAGTCGGCTGCAGAGAGTGAAGGAGCAGGCCCAGGTGATCAATCAAGCAATGGCAGAGCTGGCGACGGTCCCGTATCTCCAGGACATCAGTCAACAGGAGGCAGAATTGGTAAGTATTTGTTTCTCTTTGTTTAAGCTTTCACAGGCCCTGAGCCAACAGAAGACTGATGGGGGCTGAAAAGGCTTGTGGTAATAACTGTGGTCTGAAGGGAGCCGCCAGTCTCCATCCTGAATTCAAATGAAGACACCGGAAGATGAGGACAGAGTGCATCTATGTGACTGCTCTCCCTTTTCTTCCTTCCCTTTTGAATATTTAGCAAGAACCTTGTAATATGCGAAAACATAGGAAAGGGCTAATTATCCATATTATATATAAAGCTTTTATTTCAATTAAAATAATATATACGTAAACACATTCAGAAAACTAGACATTTTGTTCTAATACAGACCCAGTCAAAAACTACTTAAAGGAATAGCTTAGAAACAATCTTCAAACAGATGTGTGTGTTATAACCATAATTAATATTAGAAATCATACCACCTCATTTGAAAAGTAATTATTGAACAGTGTGCTGCCCATTCAAGGAGAGGTCTGGAGAGCCTGATGTGTCATGGGGAAGGGCTCTTTACTTTGAAGCTTTAATTGAGAGTAGCTAAAACTAATTATAGACTTGAATTGAATTCACAGCACAAGGGTGAGAATGGCCCAAACTGATTACCTGTAATTTTCAGATAACTAAAGGAACCCTCCCCTCTTTGAGCTTTTACAGATGTAATGAAGAAATGAGCTTCCAGTATTTATAATATTTATCTAGACTTTTTAAAAGTGTATTAAATAAATAACTGATCTTCAGAGTAAGCATAAGTGTTAACAATCTCCCTAGCTCAGTAATAATGTCATGTACACTGAAGATGAAACCAGTGAACTAAGCCTGTTTGTCCAGGAACTTATAAGTCAAAACTAGTGATAACGCTGCCTGATCCATTGTGGTGGTATGCAGAACACCCTTTAAAACGCTTTGTTCATCTTGCCAACCAGGCAGCCTTCAACAGTGTGGTGAGTGTGTTGCTTTCAAAGGGCATGGTATAGCCAGTTTTAGATGACTACGGCTCCTCTAAGAAAAGAGAAGCAAAGAAAATGCTAACTTAGAAAGGAAAACGTTAGTCCTATCTTCTGAAAAAGCACACTCAAGAATTAAATGAAAAAATGAAGAGAAATTCCCTGAATTTACCTGTGAGGATTCCCCACCCCAGAAATGCTTAGTTTTCAAAATGTGCACCAAGGGTTCAAAACCAACATCATCAACAGGCCTTCCAAGTGTACAAATTTTTCAGCACCTTATACTTTATAAAATGGTATTTCGTGGCATATTTTTATATTTTATATACTTCCAAAATGTAGAAAGATAGACAGACAAATGACTGAATGGTAGGTAGCTAGGTATATAGACAATTGATAGATAATAGACACACAAACAAATAAGTGTGTGCATTCGCCATTTGAGCAGTCTGCGTCTTTCGTCGCTTCATGCCATAGATTTTACTGTCCAGTTTCCAAGTATGGGTCGGCCGTAGGATGAGCCCCACCCTGACCTTGTTAGGGCACTGTGAAAACAGAGGCTGTTCGAGAGAGGCCTTTTGAGCGATTCTGCTCCCTGCCTAACTGATTAAGCTCTGCAGCACGGGAGAGATTATCCAAGGGTTAAACACTCAGGATCACGTGCTCTGGTGCAGCCCACCCACTCTGAAATTTGTTCTCACTATCTTGCTCAGTGGCGCTTTGAACTTAGTTTCCTCCTGCCTCAGCCTCGCCACCTCCGTGACTGTTCTTTGACTGTTCAGTCAAACAAAGACAAGGCTCGGGTAGAATAAGCTCACCACTACCCGAGGCTGCTCTTGCGCTCCCGGTCCTCCTGCCCTTCATTTCAACTGGAATATAGCAAACGGCTTTTACAGCAAACGGCTTTTGGTAGGTAAAGTGTGCACATTCAACGGGAGTTTTAAAACAAAAGAAAGAAAAAAAAACAGAAGAAAAAATAGTTATTTCAAAATGTTAACAATAGTAAAAGTTTAAATGAACGAGATTGTCTTAAGAGGCAATAAAGCATCGCAGTTTGAGTCTCGCCCTCTGGAGAGCTTTTTCATGATGCCTAGAATTATGATACATTAGCCTCAGGAGAAAATGCTAAAACACACTCATGTACTACATGCAGTTTCCTGAGAGAATTAACTTCCGCCGTCATTCTTTACAGCCCAGATCTGTCTTTAACAAAACATCAGCACTTACTACATTAAAACATATATGCTTCCTAAAATTTCCAGCAAGACTCCTTCCACTGTTTCAATAGCTTATGTGTCTAGCAGTCCTCCGTAATGACTGGAGCAGAGTCGAGGTGGCCGTCTTCATTGTGAGGAATATGAGTAATAAAACCATCAGCATACAAATGATTTTTTAATTAGGTTTTAATCTGTGTATTTAGAGAAGTTATTTCTGCACGAATTCCAGGCTGATAATTTTTATCTTGGTATCACAGCTGCAGTCGCTAATGGCAGACGCCATGGACACCCTTGAAGGGAGAAAGAGTGATAAGGAGCGTGTGTGGAATACAATCCAAAAGGTAAAGTTCTGAGCTGAAGGAAAATACATCTTATCCTCTGAGAAAATGTCCACCTTGGGTCAAATCTGTCTAGAAGATAAAAGAAGAAATGAGAGAAGTCCCTGGGGTTGTTTTTGGGTCTGCTTTCCTTGTGAGGTGAATGCAGCTGAAAGAACTAGAAATGGAACCAAAACCAAGGATGGGTTTTTCGGTTTTGTCTTTTTTAATTTGTTCCCGTGCACTGTGGTCATCGCAGCCACCATCTTTCTGGATCATGCTCCTTTTCACTGTCAATTTAAATGACTGTTTATTCACTAGATATATGTATTCACTTGGTATATATATATATAATATATATTTACTTGATATATATGCATTTATATTTTATAACATATATATGTATGTGTGTGTATATATATGTGTGTATATACATATATATATATATATATGCAGCTCTGAATCCTAGATGTCCTGGAACTCACTTTGTCAACCAGGTTGTCTTCAAACTCAGAGAACTACCTGCCTCTGCCCGGGATTAATGGCCTAGTTTGTAATTTTCCTTGATTTTTCAACTACTAATTTTTCCTTTGTTTTGTTTTGTGTTTTTTTTCCACTCACTTCGATGCAATGGCTCCAGCCCAGCTCCAGAATCTCACACATTGGTGGGTTTGGTGAGGGAGAAGCAGAAGAGCCAGTTGCTGGTGCTCAGGGCAACCTTTACATAGAGGTGCCTGGTTCCAGGCACGCAGGAGACTTTTGTGACAGGATAGGACCGTTTGAGAATGTAAGGGCCCGTAGGTAATGGCTAGGTCTCCAGTTCACCTCCAGGTAATACATTCTGATTGCTCTAAACCCCATCCCTTTGTGGGATCCTGAGGTCAGGAAACATAAAAGGATCCAAGCAAAGAAGGCTTTGGTCTGAAAGGTAACTCCCAGCAAGGGGGAGCTCTGGTGAACCTGAAGAGGATCCTGGGCTCTGAAGGCTTTGGTCTGATAGGTAACTCTCAGCCAGGGGGCGGCTCTGGGCTCTGAAGGCTTTGGTCTGATAGGTAACTCCCAGCCAGGCTTTGGTCTGATAGGTAACTCCCAGCCAGGGGCGGGGCTCTGGGCTCTGAAGACTTTGGTCTGATAGGTAACTCCCAGCCAGAGGGAGCTCTGGTGAATCTGAAGAGGATTCTGGCCTCTGAAATCAACTCATAAATCTAAAGATCTATGTGGGAAACAAAACGAACAGAATTTGTAGATACTTGAGCGTCCATCACAACAGAAAGGGTATTAGGTATCAGAGATACCTTGCTGGGTTGAAGCAGTGTGGCTATATGAATGGCTGTGAACAACCTGCTTTCATAAGCTACGGAAACAGATGAGCACACCTGGTCTGGCAGATCAGAAAAACATCTGTGTGAATGTGTTTTTTTTTGTTTTTTTGTTTTTTTGTTTTTTTTTTTTTTACATTTAAAAATTAATGTTCATTACCTAGGTGGAAGGGGAAATTGGAAGGTGGGAAGATACCTTCGTCGGTAAAGTTGTTGGAGTATGGGGACATGATTTTAATTCCCAGATCCCACATTTTTTTTTTTTAAAAAAAAAGCCATTTGTGATAGTGAACACTTCGCATTCCAGGGTAGAGGAGGTGGAGACAGATCCCTGGGACTCAGTGGCCAGCCAGTCCAGCTTACTTAGTGAGTTTCAACCAGTAAACGACCCTGTCTCCAAAAAAGGTGGATGGTAGCTGAAAACAATGTCACCCAAGGTTGTCCTCTGGCCTACACACACACACACACACACACACACACACACACACACACAAGACAAGAGGGGGGAGGGAGAGGGAGAGGGAGGAGGAGGAGGAGGAGGACGAGGACAAGGACGAGGACGAGGAGGAGGACGAGGAGGAGGATAAGGACGAGGACGAGGAGGAGGACAAGAAGAAGAAAGTGAAACAATATGCATCGTGAACACAAAGAACTCATCATGTGCATCAATTACCTTTCTCCCACCATGATGAAGCACCATGATGACCAAGGAAACTTAAAAGAGAAAGTGTTTAACTGGGCTTTGCTTATGTTTTCAGAGTGCTAATGCATGATAGCCATAGCAGAAAGCATGGTAGAAGGCAGTCAGACATGGTGCTGACGTGCACCACCATCTCAGGCAGGCCTGTCATGGGCTTTCGAAGCCTAAAAGCCCACCCCCAGTGACACACCTTGTCTAACAAAGCCACACCTCCTAAATCTTCCCAAATAGTTCCACTAATTAGGGGCAATGCATTCAAACACACGAACCTATATACGGCCATTCTCATTCAAACCACAACAACGCCTTATTGGAGATTCACTTGGGATTTTTCCAGACGGAAAACCATCATAGCAGGGAACATGGTGGAAGACAGGCAGGCATGGGCTGGAGCAGCAGCTGAGAACTTACTTCTTGAACTACAAGCAAAAAGCAGAGAACACACTCCAAATGGCACAAGTCTGTCCCCAGTGTGATGGTTATTCTTGGTTGTCAACTCGACTATATCTGGAATTAACTCTAACCCAAAAGCAGAAGACTTACCTTATCTGTGAAGGATTTCTGCTTAACTTGACATGGGAAGATCGACTACTAATCCAAATCTCTGAGGTAAAAAGACGAACCTTTCATCCAGTTCTTTAATCCAGATCGAATCCGGGCCTTGCCTTCTGCTGGAAGAAGGAAGGTTTCGCCCTTTGTCTGCTTGTTCTTGCCTTGCTGGAACATCCATTCCTTCACTGGCATTAGGCCTACTTCTTTGGATTCTAGCACATACTGATGACCAGCTGAACTGAACCACTACTGGATTCTTGGACTTTCCATTCATTACCAGACAGTGTTGGATAAGCTGAACTACAGCCTGAAAATCATTCTAGTAAATTCCGAGAGAGAGAGAGAGAGAGAGAGAGAGAGAGAGAGAGAGAGAGAGAGAGAGAGGAGAGAGAGAGAGAAAAGAGAGAGAGGAGAGAGAGGGGAGAAAGAGGAGAGAGAGAAAGGAGAGAGAGAGAGGAGGGGGGAGGGAGAGGAGAGAGAGAGGAGAGAGAGGAGAGAGGGGTAGGGAGAGGAGAGAGAGAGAGAAAGAGAGAGAGAGAGAGAGAGAGGAAAGGGGGGATTTATCTATAAATGCTATATTACTCTAGAGAACTTTGACTAATACACCCCAGAGACATACCTCCTCTTGAAAAGCTATACCCCCTAATCCTTCCCAAACTGTTTCACCTACTGGGTACTCAGTATTTGAAAATTTGAGTTCATGAAGGTCATTCTCATTCAAACCACCATTCCATGCCAAGCACTCATACAGAAAGAAAAATAAGGAAGAGTGTCAAGGTATTTGTTTGAGCAAGGCAGGGTCTATAGAGAGGCCTTCTCGTGTCATTTACCAAAGGAAGAAACTGTTACAGGGATGGCTTTGGCTAGGAATATAAACTGCTTTAGAGTGTAGCCAGGAGGCAAGGAGGAAAAAGCCACCCTAGATAGCTGACTGAGAATTTAATACAGGAGGTGAAGGCAGCTGCTGCCCAGCATGACAACCCGAGTTTAATTCCAGGGAGCCACATGGTGGAAAGAGAAAGCTGATCTCTATTAGCTGTCCCTCCACCTCCACATATATGTCATGCATGAGACGAGAAAAATGTAATTTTTAAAATAAATAACTAGGAAGTTGTTAAGTAGGAAAATTAAAGAGTGAGAGAGAAAATACAGAAAATCAGTACCATTCAGTAGAGCCAGGGATCCAAGAGAAAGAATTAGGGGGGGGGGGGGGGGGGGGGGGGACAAACTCTGAGAAAATTGGATCAGAAGTATGTCAAGCCAAAACTCAGGCATCAAGTGGAAGGTAACTGCTCTGTCACCCCTGGGTCTCAGGAATCAAACGAAGGTTCCAGAAGGGCTGGGCCACAGGCCATGGAGTGTGACACACTAACCCACTGATGCTGTTAAGTCATGAGTGGTTCAGTGGCCTCTGGAGGAATTCTCTAGCTTTTGAGGTTCAGAAGCAGTATGTGCTTCTGTACTGGAGATAGCTTTTCTGCTGGGAGGCTCACAGAAGACAGGCATAGTCGGAAGGCAGAGAGAAAGGAGCAGAGATGCTCATGAAAGACAGGAGTAATCAGAAGGCAGAGAGAAAGGAGCAGAGATGCTCATGGAAGACTGGAGTAACCTGAAGGCAAGGAGGAAGGAGCAAGCCTGTCTTTCTCTTCCATTCCTCTGTTGACAGAGACCAACAGCTGCGAAAGCAGAGGTGGGGTTTGTAGAGAAGTGGCCCTAGTATTACAGCTGACCATAGAAAAGTGGGTTTGGAGAAGAGAGAATATAAGAGAGCGTATCGAACATCTGGTGCTGTCAAGATGCACACGGGGAGCTATGGAGCCTGAAGTTCTGGATAAATCCTGAATGAAGGTGATAAGGAATGAGAAGAAGAAAGGGGGACGAGAAGGAGGAGAAAGGACTGACTAGAGATGTAAGTTTCTAGGTCCTTGGCCAGTTAACATTGAATGAAGTTATTTGAATGGCTGACGCTGGTAAGGAAGAGTGCGTAAGAGGAGAATAGCATTGTGGGGGGCACATTTCAAACTGTGAGAGAGAAACCAGCAAAGGAGAGTAGGAGCTTAGGAAAGAGAGTCAGCAACATTACCAACTGTTTCTACCAGGTATACAAAATAACTGTTTGGACCAGGGATCAGCAAATTACGAGCTGCAGGTCACGTTCCACATATCACCTATTTCTGTTAGGGAAGTTTATGGCTTGCAGCTTTGCCTTTCATGTCTATGTGGTCTGGGTCAACTCAGCCACTGTAATCACTCACCAAGTCAAAACTGTTTACTATCCAGCTATATGGAGAAGACTATGCTGCACTCCAGTTTGCAATAGTACACATCCCACAGATACTGCATCGTCTGAGTAAATGTTTGCAAATTCAAGTGTTTATGGAACCACTGCCAAGAAGATGGAAGAAACATTAACATCTTTTTTTGTTGTTTTTGTTTTGTTTTGTTTTGTTTTGTTTTGTTTTGTTTTTTTTGGAACAGGGTTCCTCTGTGTAGCCCTGGCTGTCCTGGAACTCACTCTGTAGACCAGGCTGGCCTCGAACTCAGAAATCCACCTGCCTCTGCCTCCCAAGTACTGAGATTAAAGGCGTGCATCACCACAGCTTGGCAGACGTTAACATCTTTTGAAAATGCTTCTTGCGCTTGGCTGTGAGCTACTGCTCACGGTGCCTATGTTCACGGGCACACACCTAGCTGTGTCTTCTTATTTTGCTCCTACCGCAGTTATCTGTGCTGTGTAACAAACTATCCAAAGTGTAGTGCTTTAAAATAAAACCATTATTGTCTCTCTCTGATCTATGCATTGATCAGACTCTATCAGATGATTCTCAAAATTTCTTGCCCCTGGTCCAGTCTTTGAGCTTGGGTGCAGAGGTCTGACATCTGTGAATGTTCCAAGATGGCTACCTCACATGGCTGACAGCTGACACCGGTTGGCTGAGGCAGTTGCCTGTATGTAGGTCTCATGAGTGAAACAGGCTTTAACACGGTGTCTCACTGGATGCCAGGAGGACAATTCAAGAGAAGAGAAGCGAAGGAATTCAGTGTTCAAGAGCAGCCTTCTTTCTACATCAGCTTCTGCTATATTGTGCTGACATAAGCAGTGCCCGGCCAGTCCTAGACATAAATAGATGGAAAAATAGATTCTGGTACCAAGAACATGATGGTGACCTTCTCAGAAACAAGGCACAACAGTGAAGTGTCTCTGTATCCTGGACTGGAAAACATACCTTCAAACAAGCAGAGATCAAGTCATGCAAGTCAAGCAAGGAGAGCCAAGTCAAGGCCTCCCAAAATTATAACACAACTGAACCCCACACCACACACCCAACCAATGTGTGTTTAGTGGGTATCTAGAAAGACTCGTTGGTGAACAGCCAGTCTTTCCAAATTAAAAGCCCTGCTAATGATCATGGCTTTCTAAATAGAAGCTCCTGGGATATCTTTAGGAAGATGTGAATGGAAAGAACAGGGTGCCAAATTTTTCCCAGGGGCTTTTAATTTGGCTAATGTGACTCTACAAAGTATGGTGGTATCACTCTCAGACAATTCCAGTAGCAAGTAAGTAATTTCCTTTTACTGCTAACCGAGTTAATTTGTGTGTGCAGGAAAAAAAAATAATTAAAAAAAAAAACTAATTGTACAAGCTACACTGTGTTCTGAGCTCACTGGAAGTTGACATCAGCACTGCCACCTCTGAGATCTGTTATCTGTAATAGAAACAGCTGTTGTATCTAATGAAAGCACTTGAAATTTTCATTGGAAGCAGCAGAATTATAGCGGGAGCTGCTCGTTCTACATAGTTAAAGGTTCTGTCAGAATCCCCATTACTTCACAGCTTCCTGGGCTCCACGTTGTTATAGGTCTATTAAAAAAAAAAAAAAAAAAAAAAAAGCTCATCATGGTGCAACTGGATTCATGAGCACTGACCTCCTGTCTATGTTTTTGTCTTCACTGAAGTTCCCCAGAAGCAACCAAACCTCCCTGAGATGAAAATACATTCTTCACAGAGTTCTAAGATAGTGGCTGTGGCTGGAATTTGACTCTGTGGAGTAGTTCTTTCCAGTAATTAACTCGAGATTAAGAGACATTCACTCTGGTTTAGTAATGCAGACACAAAACAGGGCAAGCCATGTTTAGTAAAATAGCGAGGATTCTCTTACCCCGAAAAGTCCTATCCACAGTATGGCTGAGACCATCAACGCTGATTAGTTTTAGTCTACAACGGTAGTGCCTGAGGAAGCAGTCTGTCTTGAACATCCCTAAGGCACCACTGACACCCTCCTCGCGCGTGTAAACGGAAAAGCATTCGCTTGGCTTCCATTCTTTGTTAGACATTGTCCAGGACATCCAGATGCATTCGTGAACGATCAGTGCCCACCTACCGTGTTCTGAAGCAGTCAACAAATCACCTAAAACTGAATGTGTTCTAGTGCCAAATGTGGGGAGGGGGCAAGGAAGCAGGGCAGGAAAGTGGAAGGTACGAGATGCAGAGGATAATTGTGCGCATCCCGGGGTAGAACTCATGTTCAGTAGTGGAAAGACCAAGTGTGAGACCATCAGGTAGGCTGTGCCCTAGAAGGACAGCACGGTAACCACGGTAAATGAATGAGAGCCCTGAAATCTGACATGAAAGAAGATAGAAGGTTTTATAAGAACCAGTACACTTGAAAGCTATCAGGGAAAGAAGGGTGAAGGGGCAATGTGTCTTAGTTCCTTTTCTACTGTTGTGATGAGCACCATGCCCAAGGCATCTAACAGAAGGAAGGGTTTATGGGGGTGCTTACAGTCTGAGGCACTGGGTCCATGACCATCGTGGCAAAGAGAATAGGGGAGCAGGCAGGCATGGTGCTGGCCGGGGCTTGTATCCCCACCCGCTAGTAAGAGGCAGAGTGGGTTAACGGGGAGTGACATGGGCTTTTAAAACTTCAAAAAGTCCAACCCCTGTGACACATCTCCCACAAGGCCAGTGGAGATCATTCTTTTTCAAACCACCATGGAAGGGAAGGTCATAACGATGATCCAGGAGAGAAAATGAGAGCTTCTATTTGTTACTCGACACCCCCCCATAGTTGCGATTAGAGCAATTTAAGGGGTGGGATTTATTTGGGCCCCCATTTAGAGGATAACACCCATCCTGGCAGAGCAGACATAGTGTGAGGCACAATCACATTGTGACCACAGACTGCTCTCCCACCTGATTCCCACCTACATTCAGAGTGACTCTGAATTAAACATCCCTAGAAACACCCTCCAGACACACCTAGAGGCATGTCTCCTAAGCACCTATAAATCCGTCAAAATGAAGACTAGTGATCAGACACTCTGAACTAGCAACCTAAGTCTGTCACAAATCAGGCCAAAACGCCATTTCCCTTCTCTGGGCCTCAGTTCCTTTACCTGTAAAATAAGGATATTGGGCTAGAAGAGCGGAAAGCCTTCCCCACCTGAACAAAAGTCAGAGCACCAAAAATCAAAGAACGAAAGTATTTATGAGCTCTTCTCATGGATCATTGTCCTGTTTACACAGACCAACTCGTTAATCTTCATCAGCACCTTGCCTAAAGTCACATAGCCAGTAACTAATAAAAGTTCTGGCTCGAGCTGCCTTTGGGTCCCGAAATCTTTGTGATAAGTCCAGAATATACGGTGCCTGGAGGAGCCCAGGTGATTATAGGCATTCAACAGTATATCCACATTCAACACTGTGTTTGCATTGCACTGTGTGTGTGAGACCAAGTGTGGGTCAGGGTAGTCTCCAGCCAAAGAGAACCGAACGATACACTAACCTAAGTGTCTTCTCAGATTCTCCCAGCCTACGCTAGAGAAGCCACTATGAAGGTTTTGGGTTAGTCTAACATTATAACTAATTGACTTTCATGCAAGCATGAAGATCTGAGTTCAAATCCCCAGAACCCATGGAGAGCTGGGCACTGTAGCACATATCTATAATCCCAGTGATTCTAAGAATCTCTTAGGAAGCTGGCAACAGGAATCCCCAGCAGCTCTTGGGTGCCTGACAGGCACAGGGTCAAAAACAGAAAAAAAGGAAAAAGCAGTGTAAGTCAAGAACCAACAAAACCAACGCTCCGCATTCTCCTCTGACCTCTACACATGCTTGCTGTGTATTTACACATACAAACAAGCACACATACACATACATAGCATACACGTGCTAAATGAATAAGCTAATTAGCTAGTTCATTGACTGTCTTGTATAGGATCCTCCTGCTTTGGTGTGTAGTTTTCCACCATGAAACATGACTGAGCAACAAGCCACCACACTCTGGGGAACCCAGTATGCCAGACCCATTCTACTTTTAGGTCCTGCCATTTTTGCTACTTAACCACTGAATCCTTATGTCCAGTGAAACTGGATGAGTTGGATTTAGGGGTGTCTTTGAGAGTTTTTTATTAGATATTTTCTTTATTTACATTCCAAATGATATCTCTTTTCCCAGTTTCTCCTCTGAAAGAAAAAAAACAAAAAACAAAAAAAAAACAAAAAACCTGTTCCCTCTCCCTCCCACTGCTCACCAACCCACCCTCTCCAACTTCCTTGCCCTGGCATTCCCTTACACTGGGGCATAGAACCTTCACAGGACAAAGGGCCTCTCCTCCCATTGATGACCGACTTGGCCATCCTCTGCTACATATGCAGCTGGAGCCATGAGTGCCACCATGTGTACTCTTTGGTTGGTGGTTTAGTCCCTGGGAGCTCTGAGGGTACTAGTTAGTTCATATTGGTGTTCATCCTAAGGGGCTGCAAACCCTTCAGCTCCTTGGATCATTTCTCTAGCTCCTTCATTGGGGACCCTGTGCTCAGTCCAATGGATGGCTGTGAGCCTCTACTTCTGTATTAGTCAGGCACTGTCAGAGCCTCTGAAGAGACAGCTATATCAGGCTTCTGTCATCCAGCACTTGCTGGTATCCACAATAGTGTCTGGATTTGATGACTGAATATGGAAAGATTCCCAGGTGGAACAGTCTCTGAATTGTTCTTCCTTCAGTCTCTGCTCCATACTTTGTCTCTGCAACTCCTTCGATGGGTATTTTGTTCCCCTTTCTAAGAAGGAATGAAGTATCCACACTTTGGTCTTCCTTCTTCTTGAGTTTCTTGTGGTCTGTGGATTGTATCTTGGGTATTCCAAACTTCTGGGCTAATATCCACTTATCAGAGACTGTATACCATGTGTGTTCTTTGCTGATTGGGTTACCTCACTCAGGATGATATTCTCTAGATTTATCCATTTCCCTAAGAATTTCATAAATTCATTGTTTTTCATCACTGAGTAGTACTCCATTGTGTAGATGTACCACAGTTTCTATGTCCATTCTTCCATTGAGGGACATCTGGGTTGTTTCCAGTTTCTGGCTATTAAAAATAAGGCTGCTATGAACATGGTGGAGCAGGTGTCCTTATTACATGTTGGAGCATCTTCTGGGCATATGTCCAGGAGTGATATAGCTGGGTCCTCTGGTAGAGTACTATGTCCAGTTTCCTGAGGAACAGCCAAACTGATTTCCAGAGTGGTTGTACCAGCTTGCAATCCCACCAGCAGTGAAGGAGTGTTCCTCTTTCTCCACAACCTCTCCAGCATCTGCTGTCACCTGAGTTTTTGATCTTAGCCATTCTGAGTGGTGTGAGGTGGAATCTCAGGGTTGTTTTGATTTGTATTTCCCTGATGACTAAGGATGATGAACATTTCTTTAGGCACTTCTCAGCCATTTGGGGTTTTTCAGTTGAAAATTCTTTGTTTAGCTCTGTACCTCATTTTTAATAGGGTTAGTCAGTTCTTTGGAGTCTAACTTCTTGAGTTTTTTGTATATATTGGATATTAGCCCTCTAGCGGATATAGGATTGGTAAAGATCTTTTCCCAATTTGTTGGTTGCCGTTTTGTCCTATTGACAGTGTCTTTTGCCTTACAGAAGCTTTGCAATTTTATGAGGTCTCATTTGTCAATTCTTAATCTTAGAGCAGAAGCTATTGGTGTTCTGTTCAGAAAAATTTCCCCTGTGCCCATGTGCTCGAAGCTCTTCTCCACTCTTTCCTATTAGTTTCAGTGTATCTAGTTTTATGTGGAGGTCCTTGATCCACTTGGACTCGAGCTTTGTACAAGGAGATAAGAATGAGAGATTTTTTTTAATTATGGATGTGTGTGTGTCTATGTGTATGCCTGTGTGTCTGTGTGTGTCTGTGCACATGAATGCAGGTGCCCATAGGGGCCAGAAATGATCATCAGATTCTTCTGGAACTAGAGCTATAGGCAGGTTGTAAGTCATGTGATATGGGCAGTGTGTGATCTTAACCACTAAGCCATGTCTCCAGCCCTCCCACATAGGTTGAAGGGACCTAACCAGAGCAATGGAAGGGGGTATGAAAATGATGTTACATATTAATTTGGCAATCTGATTTCTTCTCACTGCACATCCAAGTGTCAAACAATTCCCAAGGAAAAGTTATTCTTTTTCTGTTCACAAAGGCTAATGTATCAGTGAGAAGATCAGAATTTAACCTGCTATAACATTATGATTTTGTCTTCTGTCTCTGAGTCACTCATCTGAGACTAAATGAGGGGAATAAACTTTGACATTTTAGAAGCAATGAGAGAAGTCTCCTCAAACATAACCTCAGACCCATGAGTTTTCATGAGTAGTGTTAAAATAGGAAGACCCCTTTAAAATTCTTCTAGTATTACAAAATGCAGCAAACTTCAATGAATCCAGCAAACAGAGTGTATGCATGTCCTCAAACACCCATATAAATGTACTCAAAATGATTTACATTTTTATATTCCTTTTCATCTCAAAGCCTTCCTTATGCATCATACCCTTTGCCATCACACAGAAATGGCACTCTCAGGCATATTCGTTGTGCCCTTGAAGAGGAACACACAAGATAGGATATGTGGCCCAGCAATGCAATTCTGTTGAAGCCCTGGTACCGGCAGAGCAGAGGGGAGTGAATACAGATTGGGAGGTGAGGCGGGGATGCTTGGTTGAGGAGACAGAAGAGCAAACTGCAGCATTTTATTTACTCCACACATCAGCATTCCAGCCTGAATCCTCGCAGAGGTTCCTCTGGGAGATATCGCCCACATGGCCCCATCACTCATTGGCCAGTCAGCTAGCCAGGCGGACTACTACACGTTGGGTTAGGAGTGTTGTGCGTGCTCTTATCTTTCCTGAGACTCAGCAGTGATGCCGTTCATTTGCAAAAGCAGGTTTTTTTCAGCAATCAGGCTTTTCCCGTGTGTCTGGTTCTTTAAAGAATCTCCATAGATTTATTACAATTTGACTGTGAGTCTCGTAACTTCTGGTTATGATTGTCCTCATTAGCATATCCCCATATTGCTTTATGGTATGAGCTCTGGGCACAGCTAAGGACTTCTGTCTGCAGCCTCGTTCAGGTTGTGTGGAGAGCCTAGGTGCTCCTGTCACTAGATGTGCTGGGAAGGGAAGGGATTGCTCCAGGCACAAGCAGGAAAGACAAGACCAACACTCCTCAAGGAGAAGTCACTGCAATTACACATTAAACAGATTCTCTATCTATAGGTTTCCAGGCAAGGCTCTCTAGGAGAGGCACGTCCCTGAAGCCCTCTAGAAGCTCGTGGTTATCCGCAAAAGCTGAGTTTTCAGGCTATGACACTATTACTGTCCTGTAATGCATCCTGTAATGACAAGATGATTCCTGTCACCTGCCATCACAGAGCAGCATAGATATAGATGCTGAGATCTGGCTGTCACTGATGCCAACACCTTCTCTCCCCTCGTCTGGAGAGACAAAGTGTGAAGTTAGTTTATGGCACTGGTGAGCTTTCTATCACCTTGACAAAGCATAGGAGCATTCTCTGGGCTCACCGTCTCAGATGTCTCAGGCCATGGACGCTTGTCTCTGTTTGCTTTGGCCATAGGGCAATGTAGCCGATCATGGTAGCAACACAGCAGATGTCTCTTCAGCTGGTGATAGCTGGAAAGAGAAGACAGAGACAGGGAGGGGCCAGGGCCCCAGGATCCTTTGAAGGGCACATTCCCAGTGACCTCACTTGTGCCCACTAAGCCCTGCCCACTGAAGCCTTTACTGCCCCTTGGTAACTGCCCCTTGGTACTGCCCCTTGGAAAAGCCTGAGAGCAAGCCTTCAGCACACAAGCCTGTAAGAGATGGTCAAGATTCAAACCATAGCATTCTGGGTCACTTTCCATGGCATTTCTTGCTTCTCATTCTTTCCCCACCAATGCTTGTTTTGCCTCCAAAACTGGGAAGCTCTCTTCCATCTTTAGTCTGCTGAAGGTAGTGTCCTCTCAAACTTTGATTATTTGACAGGACATTTCTGCAACATAAGTCTGATCCTTAGGCATGTCTAAACAAGATTCTATCCAGCTGTGGGCAAGTTAACCTGCTGTTGTTCCAGTGAACCCAGCAAAATACCACTATCCAAGTATCTTAGACTTACCGAAGCATGCTTGGGCTTAACTGTCAAAATCAGAACGGACTTGCAAAATTTATTTCAGAAAGTAAAGCTAATCCCGATGATGACAAACATTACCAGTGGTTATCAGTGATCTCAGTGCGTGCCGTACACGTGCTAGTGCCATAGCATCCAATGACTGTCACTACACTATGACACAGCTGTCATAGCATTTCTGTGAAGGAAAAGGGAAGGAACACCGTAAAATTCACCAGGAAGTAATCCCACATCTGTCCTGCGTGCTTCGATTCAGAGTCAGACTTGAATCAGAGGGCCTCCTCCTAATCTGCAGCTGGAACATCTATGTTAAGACAAACACAGCTGCAAACGGTATCACAAAGAATACTGCTTACTCCAAGCTCAGACTCTGTAGCAGCCAATGAGACCAGCGTTGAGTCTCCCTTTTGGCTGAATGGAGGGTGGCGTCAGAGGACGTGATGAGCCTCCTCCATCCTTCTCTATACCACAGTCCATCTGAAACTTTACCTACACTGCTCTTCAGCAGCTGCCTGGCCAGTCCCAATCCCCAAACCAGCAACTCTTCCCAGAACCACCCTGCTGCTGGTCTTCCTTGTGACCCCTTCCTTGGTGGACATACCATGCTTATGTTTTCTCTCATCCTGCAACTTCTGGACTTCTAGGACATGATTCATAGTTCCCAAGTGTTGCTGTGGGGTCCACTCTCTGATGAGCTGTCTGAATTTGTATTCTAAGATGCCAAAGGCTTTCAAAGGAAACAAGATCTCATAAGCACATATTGTTGTGACCTCTCTAAACATCACCATCCGGACACAAAAGGCCTCGGGTCTGGCCATGAACTGGCATAGTGTTCACCTCCGTCACTGTCTCAGCTCTCTCCCTGCCTGCTCACAATCTCACAAGCTGCTACCGGATACAAGGAAGTGACTAAACATAAATTGGAAGTACACATTTAACTCTGATTCCATCTGCATTTTCATCTTTGCAACATTTCTCTTTCCTTTTTTATTATTTTATTTGTTTATATTTCAAATGTTATCTCCCTTCTCCTTTGCCTCTAAGAGGGTGCTCTCCCAACCCACCTACCCACTCCCACTTCACCCCTCTAGCATCCCCCTTTGCTGGGGCAACAAGTCTCCACACGTCCCCTCCCACTGATGCCAAATGAGGCAGTCTTTTGCTACATATATGCAGTGGGAGCCATGAAAGAGCCCATGTATATTCTTGGGTTGGTGGTTTAGTTCCTGGGAGCTCTAAAGGGTCCAGTTAATTGATACTGTTTTTCTTCCTATGGGGTTGCAATCCCCTTCAGCTCCTCCAGTCCTCCCCCCTAACTCTCCCATTGGAGTCTCTGGGCTCAGCTCAATGGTTGGCGGTGAATATCTGCATTGGTCTTAGTCAGGTGCTGGCAGAGCCTCTCAGAAGACAACCATACAAGGCTCCTGTCAGCAAGCACATCTTGGCATCACCAATAGTGTTGGGGTTTGGTTTCTGCAGATAGAATGGATTGCACGGTGGGGCGGTCTCTGGATGACCTTTCCTTCAGCCTCTGCTCCAATTTTTGTCCCCGCATTTCCTCTAGACAGGGGCAATCATGGGTTAAACATTTTTAGATGGGTGAGTGGTTCCATCCCTCCCACTGGGGGCCATGTCTATCTACTAGAGGTTGTATCTCCCCTCTGTTGGGTATTTCAGCTAACGTCATCCCCACTGGGTCCTGGGAGCCTCTTGCAACCCTGACATATGTGACTTTCCAGTGCTACTTATTTCTACTCATTCTCATGGCCCTCTGTACCTCTCTCCTGTCCCACACCAGATCCTGCCCCCTTTTTTTCTCCTTCCCCCCTATCACAACCAGGTCCCTCCCTTCTTCTTCTTCCTGTGATTATTTTGTTCCCTTCTAAGTGGGTTTGAAGCCTCCACACTTTGGCCTTCCTTCTTGCTAAGCTTCATATGGTCTGTGAGTTGTATAACGAATATCCTGAGCTTTTGAGCTAAGATCCACTTATCAGTGAGTGCATACCACATATGTTCTTTTGGATCTGGGTTACCTCACTCAGAATGATATTTTCCAGTTCCATCCATTTGCCTACAAAGGTCATGAAATCATTGTTAATAGCAGAGTAGATTCCATTGTGTAAAGGTACCACATTTTCTGTATCCATTCTTCCATTGAGGGACATCTAGGTAGTTTCTAGCTTCTGGCTATTATAGATAAGGCTACTATAAACATAGTGGAGCATGTGTCCTTGTGATATGTTGGAGCATCTTTTGGGTATATACCCAGGAGTGGTATAGCTGGGTCTTCAGGTAGAGCTATTTCCAATTTTCTGAGGAACAACCAGATTGATTTCCAGAGTGGTTGCAATCCCACCAGCAATGGAGGAGTGTTCCTCTTTCTCTACATCCTTGCCAGCATCTGATGTTGCCAGAGGGTTTTTTTTTTTAAGATTTATTTTATTTATTTTATGTGTATGAGAACACTGTAGTGTACAGATGGCTGTGAGCCATCATGTGTGTGGCTGCTGGGAATTGAAATCAGGACCTCTGCCAGCCTCACTTGCTCTGGCGTAATACACTGTAGCTGTCTTCAGACACACCAGAAGAGGGCGTCAGATCTCATTATGGGTAGTTGTGAGCCA
>NW_022196899.1:20282339-20325689 GCF_008632895.1 Mastomys coucha
TTTTTTTGTAGGTTTTTTGAGACAGAGTTTCTCTGTATAGCCCTGGCTGTCCTGGAACTCACTCTGTAGGACAGGCCTGCCTCTCTGCCTCCCAAGTGCTGGAATTAAAGGCATTCACCACCACTGCCCTGCCAGAGGTTTTTTTTTGTTTTTTGTTTTTTTTTAACTTAGCCATTCTGATTGATGTGAGGTGGAATCTCAGGGTCATACTGATTTGCATTTCCCTGAGGACTAAGGAAGTTGAACTTTTCTTTAGGTGCTTCTCAGCCATTCAGGATTCCTCAGTTGAGAATTCTTTGTTTAGCTCTATTATTTTAATCGTGTTACTTGGTTTCTGGGGTCTAACTTCTTGAGTTCTTTGTATATTTTGGATATTAGCCCACTACTGGACATAAGGCTTGTAAAGATCTTTTCCCAATCTGTAGGCTTTGTCCTATTGACCGTGTCCTTTGCCTTACAGAAGCTTCTCAGTTTAATGGGGTCCCATTTTTCAATTGTTGATCTTAGAGCCTGAACCATTGGTGTTCTGCTCAGGAAATTTTCCCCTGTGCCAATGAGTTCAAGGCTCTTTCTCACTTTCTCTTCTATTAGATTCAGTGTATCTGGTTTTATGTGGAGGTCCTTGATCCACTTGGACCTGAGCTTTATATACAGAGATAGAAATGGGTCAACTTGCATTCTTCTACATGCAGACTGCCGGTCAGACCAGGACCATTTGTTGAAAATTCTGTCTTTTTTTCCACTGTATACATAGTTTTGGCTTCTTTGTCAAAAATCAAGTGACCATAGGTGTGTGGGTTCATTTCTGAGTCTTCAACTCTATTCCATTGATCTACCTGCCTGTCACTGTACCAATACCATGCAGTGTTTATCATTATTGCTCTATAGTACAGCTTGAGGTCAGGGATAGTGATTTCCCCCAGAAGTTCTTTTATTGTTAAGAATTGTTTTTGCTATCCTGAGTTTTTGCTATTCCAGATGAAGTTGAAAATTGCTCTTTCTATCTCTGTGAAGAATTGAGTTGGAATTTTGATGGGGATTCCATTGAATCTGAAGATTGATTTTAGTTAAATGGCCACTTTTACTATGTTAATCCTGCCAATCCATGAGCATGGGGGATTGTGGGGAGCCTCCTGGCCTGGAGCAGGTTGAAACAGGACACAGACTAGGACTCTGCTGTGGCTTTTAAAGACCGATGGTCTGCGGATGTTCTAGCTCTCTAACTATACTGAAATGCTGGTGATAACTTCTAAAACGTCCTAAAATTTTTCATGCTCTTTCTGAGGGTTAAAAGCTGCTGGCTTAAGCAGTTAACATGTGTATCCTAACAGTGGGGGATTAAGTAATGTAGTTTTATTCTATCTCAGCAGGAACTGCATGGCTCTAACTTTCAACCTGCTAGTTGAAGTCACGGGAAGAGAAAGGGACACTTTGAAAAGTGAATTTAGCATTTATTTCTAAGTTGTAAAATGTTTTCTATGAAAGCTCTCTAAGAAAAAGGAGAGAAACAGAAAGATCCTAAGTGGGGCAAGAGAAAATTGGTGTACCTCTCTTTGTCCTCAGTACTTATACATCTTTCAGAATACATGATCACAGAGTAAAAAGTTCATCACAAGTTTACACATAAATCCAAATCATAAACTGACATAGAAGTTTACAACAGAGAATATTTACATGCACATCCATTAGGAGTACTTATCTCGCTAGTATTTATCCATTCATCACCTGTCACAGCTCCACAGGTTCATTGAGAGGTAAAAACCATAACTTAAGATATTAGCGAAGTTTTGTATAGAAGAGCCCAGTCAATATCTTCTGTCCTAGCACCTATAATAAATCGTTAGTGATTTTACAACCTCTTGGAATGCGCTCTGAGTAGTGGAAAGTCAGCTTACTGTCAGAAGCAATTAACTGATGGCACAGGGGAGACTCACAGCATTCTCATTGCAGTTTTGACTATCAGAAGGGACCTAATAGACGTTCCACTGAGAGAGAACTTAATAAATACTGATACAATTTTAGGATTTCTTACAGGATCATTATTAAGAATTAAGTCATGAATTTGTCTATATAGCATCCCTACAGAAGAATACATCTTCATAGATCTGAAGGTGGCTGTTATTGGTGATGGTATTATATTTATGTGGTTCTCTACTTTTGGGTTTGTTGCGAGATGATTAATTTCTTGGTTTTTTTTTTCATGGATGTAATTTCCCTCTTTGTGTTGGAGTTTTCCTTCTATTATCCTCTGTAGGGCCGGATTTGGGGAAAGATACTGTATAAATTTGGTTTTGTCATGGAATATCTTCATTTCTCCACCTATGGTGATTGAGAGTTTTGCTGGATATAGTAGCCTGTGCCGGCATTTGTGTTCTCTTAGGGTCTGTATGACGTCTGCCCAGGATCCTCTGGCTTTTATAGTCTTTGTTGAGAAATCTGGTGCAATTCTGATAGATCTGCCTTTATTTGATTCTTGGCCTTTTTCCCTTACGGCTTTTAATATTCTTTCTTTGTTTTGTGAATTTAGTCTTTTGATTATTATGTAAAGGGAGGACTTTCTTTTCTGGTCAAATGCATTTGGTGTTCTGAAGACTTCTTGTACATTTATGACCATCTCTTTCTGTAGGTTACAGAAGTTTTCTTCTATGAGTTTTTTGAAGATATATCCTGGCTCTTTGCACTGGGAATCTTCTCTCTCTTCTATACCTATTATTCTTGGGTTGGGGCTTTTCATTGCGTCCTGAATTTCATGGATGTTTTGGGTTAAGAGCTTTTTGCATTGTGTATTTTCTTTGACTGTTGTGTCAATATCTTCTATGGTATCTTCTATACCTGAGATTCTTTCTTCTATCTCTTATATTCTATTGGTTATACTTGCATCTGTAACTCCTGGTCTCTTTCTTAGGTTTTCCATCTCCAGTGTTGCCTCTCTTTGTGATTTCTTTATTGTTTCTATTTCTATTTTTTAGAGCCTAGACTGTTTTGTTCAATTGCTTTATCTGTTTGATTGTGTTGTCCTGTATTTCTTTAAGGGTTTATATGTTTCCTCTTTAAGGGTTTCTACCTGTTTACCTGTGTTTTCCTATATTTTTTATAGGAGTTATTTATGTCCTCCTTAATGTCCTCTACCATCTCCATGTGATGGGATTTTAGGTCAGAGTCTTGGTTTTCAGGTGGGTTAGGGTATCCAGAGCTTGCTGTGGTGGGAGAACTGGGTTCTGATTGTGCCAAATGGCATTGGTTTCTGTTGCATATGTTCTTGTGCTTACCTTTTGCCATCTGGTTACTTCAGGTATTTACTGGCCTTGCTGTCTCTGACTGGATCCTGTCCATACTATGGTCCTATGAGCCTGGAACTCAAGCTGTCTCTGGGTATGGAAAGGGGTCCAGAGTGTCAGCTCTGTCCTGGGCCAAGTTGTGAGCTGGAAGAACAATGCAAGGTTTTTCAAAGTGCATCTTTTCAGAATTCAATGTAACATTGATGGAGCAGACGAGAGGACATGTCTACTGTTATTTTTGAACTAAAGAGCACATGTTCAGTGCTTTGATGTACGAGTTTTATATAGTAATGTTTGCAATTCTTTATAATTCTTAAAAATAGCAAGAAGGGCTGGAGAGATGGCTCAGCACTTTAGAACACTTGCTGCTCTTCCAGAGGACTCAGGTTCAGTTCCAGGCACCCAAATCAGGTGCTTTAAACACCTATACCTGGAGCTTCATGGGATCCAGCACCTCTGGCCTACACAAGCACCTGCATTCGTGTGCACATGCCAACACACAGATGTGCCTAGTTATAAGTAAAAATAATAATAACAAATCTTTTTGAAGGATAGACAATAACAGAACCAAGCCTCGTGTCTCTAATGAACCATAAGACGTGCTCCCATTCTGTTTAAAAATGGGGTTGATAGAGAGTTGAGAGTATGTGACCTGTAGGCCATTTGACCATGAACTGTATACGCATCATCTTTTGGAGAAGGGCAAAAACAAATGTGGCTTTCCATCCAACTCTAAAGGAAAATATGGGTCACTTATCATCATGTGACTTTCTTAAAACAGTGTGTGTTGAAGTAGGATAAAAGCCCGTCATGTAAACCACATACAAATTCAAAGTGCACAAATACCCCTGGACTCCTCAACATCATCAAAACCATTGAAAACACCTAGACTCTTGAAGTGGTTTTTTTCTGGAACAGGCTCTAGAGCATCAGAAAACAACTAATGTAAGAATTACTGCAGACATATGTGGGAACGATCTTAACCAAGAGGTAGGATAAAGTGAGGTCCATCTCTTCTAGGCTTGGAGTTCAATGGGCTTTAAATGGTCCAGCTTTCCTGGTGACTGGAAAACACCTCAGGTTTATATGGGAATTTTGCTTTAATACAGTGAGGAAATGTTTATATTACAGTGAGAGAAATTTATATATTAAAGAGAGTGGTATTTATATTACCGTGAGGGATGTTTATATTACAGCAAGTGGTGTTTATATTACAGTGAGGGATGTTTATATTACAGTGAGGGATGTTCATATTAGAGTGAGGGATGTTTATATTACAGTGAGAGATGCTTGGAAGCACCTGGATACAGTGATATAAGAAGCAGAACTCCACCTTGCTGGGTTTCCTAGGGTCAAAAATGATGTCTTACAAACTCAGGACAGTAGTTCTACTTATAAGATATAGAATAAGTATGTTTTTCCCTATTCATCCCATACATAGAACCAAAATCCCTGGACACTATATGTAAATAGAACTTAAGCCTAAATGCTAGAATAAGAAAGGAATGTTATTAGAGGTCTGAGATTGCAGTATGTGTATGTCTGTCTGTCTGTGTGGGTCTGTGTGTGTGTATGTATATATGTGTCTGTCTGGATGTTTGTCTGTGTGTATTTGTATGTGTTATATTCCATTCTCAAACCTAAAGAAACTAATAACCCAGAAATATTAATCATAGACCAAAAACAAGTCCCAATCAATCTGTGTAGTTCTCTTTCCCACTCCATCTCTACAATAGGCAAGATAGAAAGCCTGCCAAAATAAAATTCCCTTGGATAATAATGTCTCTGCTTCAGCCAAACACACAGAAGCCAGGCTGGTCCTACCTCATCCACTTCAGCAAGGACCAAATAAAAGACTTCAACCTTGCCCTCACCAACCACGCTGTAGCAAGATCTCCTCATCTCCTTCCCATTCACACTTTATGTGTTATTAGAGGAAGACTAGCAGCGATTTCAAATTTTACAACACGGTGTTTGTGTGTTGTAAAATATCCAAGTAAAACAATTTAGAGGAGAAAAGATTTTCTATTTCTTTACAGTTTCAGAGATTTCAGTCCATGGTCAGCTAGGTCCGTTACTTTTTGGCCTATAGTGGAGTGAAACTTCATGGCAGAAGGGCCTGATGGAAGAAAGCTTTTCTGCTTTATAGCATGTAGGAAATGTAAAGGCAGGAGGAGGTCAGGTCCAAGATACACCCTTCAAAAGCACAAACCTGCTGATTACTCCCTCTACCCAACCCTCTCTTCTCATACAGAATGAATTAATCTGTGGGCTAACCCAGGAATTCCCATGGCCCTATCATCTCCCTGTAGTGTCACCTGCTAGGAACCAAGCCTTCGGTGCAAAGACCAATGGGGGGAGGGTGTGCTTGATATGCAAACTATAACACGTTCTATAAGTGGAGTCAATAAAGGCCATGTGGAGAGTGGTGATGAGACAATACTGTCCCTCCAGACTGGAGCAACATCAGCTGAAACCCAGTAAAGAGATGGGACTCCAATTTTTGGACCACATAAATGCTCAATAGGAAACCTATATTTCTGTCACAGCTGGCAGTAACAAGGCAGCAACCTTTCTTTCCCTGTCATAATAGTATCAAAAATGGCTATAAAAACACCTGAGCCTGCCGAGCCAGTGGCACGGGTTCCAGTCTGAGCCAGTTCCCTGAGCAAACCTTGGGCTCCAGCCACACAACATCCAGAAGACACACGACTCTCAGGTGCTCTAACACACCCAGGATCACAGAATCTCACACCAGGATTTCAGGATCCCAGAGACAGCTTGACTCCCAGGAGCTCTGACACACCCAGGATCTCAGAATCACATGATCCCAGAATCACAGGATCACAGAGACAGCTGAACTCTGAGAAGTTCTGACACAACAGGATCACAGGAGGGATAGGCTCCAGTCAGAGACAGCCAGGGCAGGTAGTACTAGAGATAACCAGCTGTTGAGAGACAAAGGCAAGAACATAATAAACGGAAACCAAGATTACTTGGTGTCATCAGAACCCAATTCTCCCACCATAACAAGTCTTGGATGCACCATCATACCAGAAAAGCAAGATTCAGATGGAAAATCACTTCTCAGATGGTGATAGAGGACTTTAAAAAAAGACATAAATGACTTCCTTAAAAAAAATACAGGAGAATACAGGTAAACAAGTAGAAGCCCTTAAAGAGGAAACACAAAAATCTCTTGAAGAATTACAGGAAAACACAACCAAACAGGTGAAGGAATTGAACAAAACAATCCAGGATCTAAAATTGGAATAGAAACAATAAAGAAATCACAAAGCGAGACAACCCTGGAGATAGAAAACCTAGGAAAAAGATCAGGAATCATAGATGCAAACATCACCAACAAAATACAAGAAATCTCAGGGGCAGAAGATACCATAAAAAAATTAACACATCAATCAAAGGAAAAACAAAAAGCAAAAAATCCCCTAACACAAAATATCCAGGAAATCCAGGACACAATTAGAAGATCAAACCTAAGGATAATAGGTATAGAAGAGAGAGAAGATTCCCAATTTAAATGGCCAGTAAATATCTTCAACAAAATTATAGAAGAAAACTTCCCTAACATAAAGAAAATGATGCAATGAACATACAAGAGAATAAAGAACTCAAAATAGACTGGACCAGAAAAGAAATTCCTCCCATCACATAATAATCAAAACAACAAATGCACTAAACATAGAAAGAATATTAAAGCAGTAAGGGAAAAAGGTCAAGTAACATATAAAGGCAGGCCTATCAGAATAACACCAGGCTTCTCACCAGAGACTAGGAAAGGCAGAAGATCCGGGGCAGATGTCATACAGACCCTAAGAGAACACAAATGCCAGCCCAGACTACTATATCCAACAAAACTCTCAGTTACCATAGATGGAGAAAACAAGATATTCCATGATAAAAACATTAACACATTATCTTTCCACAAATCCAGCCCTACAAAGGATAATAGATAGAAAACTCCAACACAAGGAGGGGAACTACACCCTAGAAAAAGCAAAAAAGTAATCTTCTTTCAACAAACCCAAAAGAAGATAGCCACACAAACATCATCCTACCTCTAAGAACAAAAAATAACAGGAAACATCACTTTTCCTTAATATCTCTTAACATCAATGGACTCAATTTCCCAATAAAAAGACATAGACTAACAGAGTGGATACATAAATAAGACCCAGCATTTTGCTACATACAGGAAAAGCACCTCAGTGGCAAAGAGAGACACTACCTCAGAGTAAAAAGTTGAAAAAAAAATTCCAAGCAAATGGCCCCAAGAAACAAGATGAATATTGAATAAAATTGACTTTCAAACAAAAGTTGTCAAAAAAGATAAGGGAGGATACTTCATATTCATCAAAGGAAAAATATACCAAGGTGAACTCTCAATTCTAAACCTCTACGCTCCAAATGCAAGGGCACCCACATTCGTAAAAGAAACTTTACTAAAGCTCAAAGCACACATTGTACTGCACAAAATAATAGTGGGAGACTTCAACACCCTCCTCTCTGCAATAGACAGACCATGGAAACAGAAACTAAACAAAGAAACAGTGAGGGTTATTAAACAAATGGATTTAACAGATATCTATAGAATATTTTATCCTAAAACAAAAAGATATACCTTCTTCTCAGCACCTCATGGTACCTTCTCCAAAACTGACCATATAATCAGCCACAAAAACAGGCCTCAACAGATACAAGAAGATTGAAATAATGCCTTGCAGCCTATCAGATCACCATGGACTAAGGCTGTGCCTCAAAAACAAACAATAAAAAGCCCACATACACGTGAAAGTTTAACAACTCTCTGCTCCTTGTTAACTTAGTCAAGGAAGAAAGAAAGGAACTAAAAACTTTTTAGAGTTTAATGAAAATGAAGCCACAACATACTGAAAATTATGGGACACAATGAAAGCAGTCCTACGAGGAAAAGTCATAGCTCTGAGTGCCTCCAAAAAGAAACTGGAGAGAGCATACACCAGCAATTTGACAGCACATCTGAATGCTCTAGAACAAAAAGAAGTGAATTCACCCAAGCGGAGTAGATGGCAGGATATAAAGTCAGGGCTGAAATCAATCAAGTAGAAACAAAAAGAACTATACAAAGAATCAACAAAACCAGGCTGGTGAGATGGCTCAGCAGTTAAGAGCAGTGACTGATCTTCTGAAGGTCCTGAGTTCAAATCCCAGCAACCACATGGTGGCTCACAACCATCCATAATGAGATCTGACACCTTCTTCTGGGGAGTCTGAAGACAGCTACAGTGTACTTATATATAATAAATAATTAAAAAAAAAAAAGAATCAACAAAACCAGGATCTGGTTCTTTGATAAAATCAACAAGATAGATAAACCTTTACCCAGCCTAACCAGACAGCACAGAGACAGTATCCAAATTAATAAAATCAGAAAAGAAAAGGGAGACTTAACAATGGAAACCAAGGAAATTCAAAAAACCATCAGATCCTACTAAAAAAAACCTATATTCAACAAAGTTGGAAAATCTGGATAAAATGGACAATTTTCAAGATAGATACCAAGCTCCAAAGTTAGATCAGGATCAGATAAACCATCTAAACAGTCCCATAACCCCTAAAGAAATAGAGGCAGTCATTAATAGTCTCTCAACCCAAAAAAGCCCAGGAGCAGATGGGTTTAGTGCAGAACTCTATCAGACCTTCAAAGAATACCTAATACCAATACTCTTCAAACTATTCCACAAAATAGAAACAGAAGGAACACCACCCAATACTTTCTATCAAGCCATAATTACATTTACACCTAAACTACACAAGGACCCAACAAAGAAAGAGAACTTCAGACCATTTTCCCTTATAAACATCAATGCAAAAATACTCAATAAAATTCTCAAATACTGAATCTAAGAACACATCAAAACAATCATTCACTACGATCAAGTAGGCTTCATCCCAGGAATGCAGAGATGGTTCAATATATGGAAATCCATCAACATAATCCACTATATAAACAAACTCAAAGAAAAAAAACATATGATCATCTCATTAGATGTTGAGAAAGCATTTGACAAAATCCAACACCCCTTCATGATAAAAGTCTTGGAAAGATCAGGAATTCAAGGCCCATACCTAAACAAAATAAAAGCAATATACAGCAAACCAGTAGCCAACATCAAACTAAATGGAGAGAAACTTGAAGCAATCCCACTAAAATCAGGGACTAGACAAAGCTGCCCACTCTCTCCCTACCTATTCAATATGGTACTTGAAGTCCTAGCCAGAGCAATTAGACAACAAAAGGAGGTCAAAGGGATACAAATTGGAAAGGAAGAAGCCAAAATATCACTATTTGCAGGTGATGTGATTGTACACTTAAATGACCCAAAAAATTCCACTAAAGAACTCCTAAACCTGATAAACATCTTCAGCAAAGTGGCTGGATATAAAATTAACTCAAGCAAATCAGTAGCTTTCCTCTACTCAAAGGATAAACAGGATGAGAAAGAAATTAGGGAAACAACACCCTTGACAATAGTCACAAATAACACAAAATACTTTGTAGTGACTTTAACCAAGCAAGTGAAAGATCTGAATGACAAGAACTTCAAGTCTCTGAAGAAAGAAATTGAAGAAGATCTCAGAAGATGGAAGGATCTCCGATGCTCATGGTTTGGCAGGATTAATATAGTAAAAATGGCCATCTTGCTGAAAGCAATCTACAGATTGAATGCAATCCCCATCAAAATTCCAACTCAATTCTTCACAGAGTTAGAAAGAGCAATTCTTAAATTCATTTGGAATAACAAAAAACCCAGGATAGTAAAAACTGTTCTGAACAGTAGAACTTCTAAAGGAATCACCATCCCTGACCTCAGGATGTACTACAGAGCAATAGTGATAAATAGCTCATGGTGTTGATACAGTGACAGAAAGCTAGATCAATGGACGAGAAGTGAAGACCCAGAAGTGAACCCACACACCTATGGTCACTTGATCTTTAACAAAGAAGCTAAAACCATCCAGTGGAAAAAAAGATAGCATTTTCAACAAATGATGCTGGCTCAACTGGTGGTTAGCACATAGAAGAATGCAAATCAATCTATTCTTATCTCCTTATATAAAGCTCAAGTCCAAGTGGATCAAGGACTCCACATAAAACCAGATACACTGAACTAATAGAATGAGCCTTGAACTCATTAGCACAGGGGAAAATTTCCTGAGCAGAACACCAATGGCTCAGGCTCTAAGATCAACAATTGACAAATGGGACCTCATTAAATTGAAAAACTTCTATATGGCAAAGGACAAAACAGCAACCTACAGATTAAGAAAAGATCTTTACCAACCTTATGTCCAATAGTGGGCTAATATCCAAAATATACAAAGAACTCAAGAAGTTATACTCCAGAAAACCAAATAACCCAATTAAAAGATGAGGTATAGAGCTAAACAAAGAATTTTCAACTGAGGAATATCGAATGGTTGAGAAGCACCCAAAGAAATGTTCAACATCCTTAGTTATCAGGGAAATGCAAATCAATATGACCCTGAGATTCCACCTCACACCAGTCAGAATGGCTAAGCTAAAAAATCTTTGGCAACAGCAGATGCTGGAAAGGATGTAGTGAAAGAGGAACACCCCTCCATGATTGGTGGGATGCATGCTAGTACAATCACTGTGGAAATCAATCTGGAGGTTCCTCAGGAAATTGGACATAGTACTACCTGAGGACTCAGCTATACCACTCCTGGGCATATACCCAAAAGATGCTTTAACATATAACAAGGACACATTCTCCACTATGTTCATAGCAGCCTTATTTATAATAGCCAGAACCTGGAAACAACCCAGATGTCCCTCAATGAAAGAATGGATACAGAAAATGTGGTACATTTACACAATGGAGTACTACTCAGGTATTAAAAACAATGACTTCATGAAATTCATAGGGAAATGGATGTAACTAGAAAATATAATTTTGAGGAGGCAACCCAATCACAAAAGAACACACATGGTATGCATTCACTGTTAAGTGAATATTAGCCCAAAAGCTCCAAATACCCAAGATACAATTCACAGACTACATGAAGCTTAAGAAGAAGGAAGACCAAAGTATGTATGCTTCGGTCCTTCTAAGAAGGGAGAACAAAATGCTCACAGGAGCAAATACGGAGACAAAGTGTGGAGCAGAGACTGAAGGAAAGGCCATCCAGAGACTGCCCCACCTGTGGATCCATCCCATATACAGTTACCAAACCCAGACACTATTGTGGATGCCAACAAGTGCTTGCTGACAGGAGCCTGATACAGCTGTCTCCTGAGAAGCTGTGCCAGAGCCTCACAAATACAGAGGTGGATGCTCTCACCCAATCATTGGACGGAGCGCAGGGTCCCCAAAGGAGGAGTTAGAAAAAGGACTGAAGGAGCTGAAGGGGTTTGCAATCCCATAGGCAGAACAACAGCATCAACGAACCAGAGCTCTCAGGGACTAAACTACCAACCAAAGAGTACACATGGAGAGACCCACGGCTGATGGCCTTATTGGGCATCAATGGAAGGAGACACCCTTGGGCACAAGGGTGCTTGATGCTCCATTGTAGGGGAATGCAAGGGCAGGGAGCCAGGAGTAGATGGGTGGGTAGGGAAACACCCTCACAGAAGAGGGGGAGGGAGAATATGATAGGGGTTTTCAACTGGGAAAGGGGATAACATTTGAAATGTAAGTAAAGAAAATATCCAAGAAAAAAGAAAAAGAAACAAACAAAAAAAATCAAAAAAAAAAAAAAAAAAAAAAAAAAAAAAAAAAAACACAGCTAGCCCAGGAAATGTAAATAAGTAGTGGAGCCCATAACAAAATACCTCTAATGGCTCCAAAGCAAAAGGATAGAGCAGAGGATAGAATCAGGAAAATGGAGACAGCCAAGACTGGACAGTAGGAAGTGTCTGATCTGAACAAGAGGAAGAATTAAGAGGGAAAAAAAAAAGAGAAAAGAACTTCTAGGTCCCGAAGGAGCACAACAACCACTCTAATGATTGCGTCAACAGAGTTTCAGGTGGAAATAAAAGGGAACAAACCTTAAAACGTACACAGAGGAATGAAAATAAATGCCCCACTTCGCAAAAAAACATAAACTGTAAATCAAAGAAGTTGGGAGCTAGAGATAAAACTTAATCATTGGAATACTTGCCTAGCAGGCACAAAGCCTCGCACCCATTCCCCTCACTGAGAAGAGGGGGAGGAGGAGGGGGGGAGGAGGGAGAGGGGGAAGAGGAGGAGGGGGAGAAGGGAGAGGGGAAAGAGGAGGGGGGAGGAGGGAGAGGGGGAAGAGGAAGAAATGCAAGAACAGGAAGAGTACGAACTTGAACAAACATGAAACATCAAACCCAAGAGAGTACAGCAAGGTCCTCTGGAAGCAGAGGAGCTGCCATTCCCTGCACTCCTTCACATCTGTGGCAGAACCAAGCTTTCCTCCCACTGAGATGTCTATTCCCCCCATGCCCCCCGGTGAGGGCCTCACAGTGACAGATGAGATGAATTCACTTCGCAACATCACAGTCAGATACAGAGATGGCAGAGTAGCCCAGTTGGACCAAGCAAGCATGCATGGTTATAAGATCTGATTTCTGGGTTTGCCTGACATATTGGAAAATATGCTCAGGACAGATAGAAACTGAGGCAGGAACTGGTTAGGGAAAGCTGCTCTCCTGAAAGCCCAGGCATGGCTAGAACAGCAGGAGGAGGGACAGGCTATGGCAGTGTCTTCTACAGTGAAGATATTGTCCCCTACTAAGACAACATTGACCTATGTTCTCTTAGGTTACTCAAGTTTGTGGGATGGGTAATTATATATTTCTTTTCTTTTAGTACTTTTCTTTGCACGGTTGAAGCTGATAAACTTTATCAATCTCTTCATTCTGTTTTAGTTAAAAAGATAAAATAAAAATAAATCCAATGACATTTACACGATGACATGTCATTGTTGAACTCCCGAAAACTAAAGACAAGAAGCTTTGGAGCACTGGTTGTCAACTTTCCAAATGCTTACTACCATTTACTGCAGTTCTTTGTATATAAACCAACCGTAAATTGTTCTGTTGCTACTTCATGAATGCAATTTTGCTACTGTTAAGAATTGTAATGTAGGGCCGGAGAGGTGGCTCAGTGGTTAAGAGCACTGACTGCTCTTCCAGAGGTCCTGAGTTCAATTCCCAGCAACCACATGGTGGCTCACAACCATCCGTAATGAGGATCCGATGCCCTCTTCTGGTGTGTCTGAAGACAGTGACAGTGTACTCATATACATAAAATAAATAAATAAATCTTTAAAAAAAAAAAAAAGGATTGTAATGTAAACCCCTGTATTTTCCCCATGGTGTTAGATGACCCATATGAAAAGGTCATGACCCCACAGGTTGAGAAACATTCTTTAAATGGACGGTACATTACAGATGAGAAAAATAAAAAAACAAGTCAACCAGAGGGGGCTTTCCCACAAGAAAATTAAGAGGACAGAAGTAAGTGGTACAGTACTTCTAAGATATTAGAACAAAAGTATTTTCTACCCACAGAGCAATACTTGGTAGGATAACTCTCAGGAGTGAGAAGGAAAGAACACATTCAGATGAAGAACCATAGAAACTGTCAACCGTAGACCTAAAAGGATGCCTGAAAAAAATCCTCTAAATAGAAAAGAAATAATAAAATTGAGGGGGAAAAGAAAGAAAGAATACAGCCAGCAAAACTCTGTTTCAAAAGCAATATACTTTCTTTCTGCCCTTCACTGCATTTAACTGCGGGAGTAAAAATAACAACACTGTGTAATATAATTCTTAGTCATGTTGAAGGAAATGCTTAAGATGGGTGTATTGTATTTGGGTGAGATAAAGAGATCTTAAAGCAAATTATGTATTTTATCAAAAATTTAAATGATAAATTGTGTATGTATATATGTTTACTTAAAGCAACTAAGAAAAAAACTAGACCAAAAAAAAAATCCTCCAGATAATCTATCAAGTGGAATTTAATAAAAACCGAAGGGGGCAAACAAATAAAATGGTGCGTGTGGTAGTCAGCTGCGGTTGTCAGATGGATGGGTCTGCAGTCAAGCCACAAAAGTGCATGCATCGAGGTATCCTGGAAGGTCAGAGCCCACCGTCCTCTTGACTCCTTCACATCCCTTGCACTCCCTTGGGGGATTTGCTCCCTTGGGTTGTTTACAGTAGGAAAGCCTACCCTGAAAATGAGCAGCACCTTTCAGGGATGCCAAGGGATGACCGAGGGGAAAGCTTCGCTCTTTGTTTCACTGCCTCCGTGTCTCACTGGCAAGTTCCTCTGCTCCATCGATGCCACTGCTGCTGCCTATCTTTGCTTATACCCGAGACCAGCTTCCTCTGGTTGCCAATGTAAGCCAAAGGCTGGCAGCCCCTAGGAGTCCCAAGGCCTCCAGTCCATCCTGGACAGAGCCTGTTGGGTTCTCAGGCTCTCCATTTGTGTGAAAGAAATACTGTTGTACCGCTCAGATAATATTGTGTAAGGCAATGTAATAAAACCCCATTTACTACCTATTCGTTCTATCAATTGTCTTCCTCTACAGCCCACTGACAGTGTGTTCAGCTCTAATATACCAATAAATACATTCATTCAAATGGCCTAAAAACACCAATGAAAAGGTAGAGGGTGTCAAAATTGCCAGAAATACGCAGTTCAACCACAATATACTGCCTCACCCCAGGCCCAAAACCGGGCAACAGCTCTTATAGAAACTGACTAACACAGATTTCTACAAACTCATGTCACATACAGATCAAGCAATTAATCAGAGCCAGAAGCAGATACACCATACCTGGGAGGAGGAAAGAATATGAGGAGGGTTGGGAATAATACTACACATCTATAATCCTAGCACGTCAGAGACAGGAGAATCCTGAGTGTGACACTAGCCTGAGCTATACAGCAAGTCTTAGGCTAGCTGAAGTAACCTTGCAAGATCCTATATCAAAACAGTAAATAATAATAATAATAATAATAATAATAATAATAACAACAACAACAACATATAAATTAAGTCACTGCTATTATTAGACAAAATGAACAGAAACAGAAAGAGCCATTCTATAAAGTCATAAGTGCACATGCGCTAATAGTCAGGCCACAAGAATATACACAGCAAAACTGATAGGAAGACAAGGCAGAGGGACGCTGCCACAGTCATACCCGGGAGGTTCCTCTACTCTCTCACAACAGTCAATCACAGCTAAACAAACATAAGATCAACCAGGAAATGGAGTGACTCAGCAGGACTGGTATCTATGGACCTGAGTGACTCAGCAGGACTGGTATCTTCGGACCTAGCCACGTACGGACAGAAAAGTGCTGCCTTAGTCAGGGTTTTCCAACCATGAAGAAACACCATAACCACAGCAACCTCATAAAGAACAACGTTTAATTGGGGCTGCCTCACACTGCAGAGGTTTAGTCCATTATCATTGTGGTGGGAAGCGTGGTGGCTCGCAGGCAGACACGGTACTGGAAAGGGAAATAAGTTCTACATGTGGATTCACACTCAGCCGGAAGTGACAGTGACACACTGGCCAGGCATGAGCTTCTGTGACCTCAAAGCCCACCCCCTATTGACACACCTCCTCCAACAAAGCCACACCTCCTCCTACAAGACCACACCTCCTAACAGTGCCACTCCCTGTGGGCCTATGGGGGCCATTTTTATTCAAACCACCACAACTATCCATTCTTTACAACAGTCTATGGAACTTGTACTGACACATCTTTGATATTAAAAAAAAAAATCACAAACTCTTAGAAACTGAAATCATAAATAACATCTTCTTTCTCTACGGTGGATGTGAGCTGGAGGTAAATACCCAGAGGAATAATGGGAAAATCCCCAAATGCCCCAATAGTCTGTGCATGAGAAATTAAGTCCAAAGAAAATAGTAAGAAATTGTACATTTAACTGAAGATCAAATTTCATGGAATATAGCTAAAACAGCACCTAGAGAGAAATGTGAAGTGCCAAATTCATATCTTGTAAGAGGAAAACTTGCAAATAAATTGAAGGTCCACCAGAAAACCCTAGAAAACAAGACAAAATGGACACAAAGCAAGTAAAACAAAGAAAATAATAAAGATATGATGAGAAAACAATGAAATTGAAAACAGAAAGCTAGGAAATCAATGCAACAAAGAGCTGGCTTTGAACAGACGAATAACTTTTAAATCATGTTCATCTGGTAGGTTGTCAAATGCCTCCACTACCTAAGCTGAATTCTGGCCATTGCCCTCATTAAACCTGTAGAGGAGAAAAAATTGGCAGGGCACATAGGTCATCCCTCTGAGCAGCTTCTACTAGCCCAGACTCTTGGTTTTTTCTTTCTTTCTTTTTTTTAAAGCACATTGTAAATCTCTACTTGTTCAATGCACAAGTTCTAAGAAATTACACACCTTGGAAATGGTTAATGTCTGCCAAGCAACAAAAATTCTCCCATGATCAAAAAGAGAGAGAGAGAGAGAGGGAAAGAGAGAGAGAGAAGGAGAGAGATGGAGAGAGAGAGAAGGAGAGAGAGGGAGAGAGAGAGAAAGAACAGAAGAGAAAAGAACAGAAGAGAACAGACGAGAAGAGAGATAACACATCCACAAGTAATCAGGGTTAAACAATTTAATAACCAGTTGTTGAATGGACACAGTATTTGCACTCAGTAAATGTACATTTGGTTAAAAGATTTTAATCACTTGCAAAACTAGCAGAGAGAAATAAGATAAAATCATCTACATAAATAAAATGAGATATCACTGTAAATACAGCAAAGATTAGAAGAAGACTAAGGAACTACTGGAAGTAAATATATATGCAGCTGAAATGGACTGATTCTAAAGAGCCTAGAACCGACTATACCTTGCCCAGTATTTTCTGAATGACCTTATATTAACAATGCCCCTAGCCCAAAAGCATTAAGCCTAGCTGCTTTCAGTGAACAGCTGAAATAGACATATTTAAAAGAAGTCATACCAATTCTATAGTGGCTTTTTTTTTTTTTTTAGAGACAAGAAGAGAAGTAGCTATTTGCCAATTTTGTTACAAACCTGGCCTTATTCTGACACAAAACCAGAGAGTTTTTAGGTGTTTTGGAACCTGAAAAACTAATATCCCTTGTGAATCTAGATAAAGAAACTCTTAAATTATTGGCGGATAAAATCTGGAAAAATAGAGAAACACCAAAGACTGTAACTAAATGATATTTGTTTTATTGCACAGATGCAAAGGTGACTGAACATTTGAAAAATCATTGTGATGTGATCCTTCTTATCAGACTACAGAAAGAAAGTCACATTTTTTTTTTACAGTGGAGATGGCTCTTTATCTGTGAATCCCCAAAGCATGAATATTGGTCTTTGGATCTCCAGAACACATGTAAATTCTGGGTAGGCATAGAAGTTTACCTATAATCTAGCTAGCTTGGGAAGGTGGGAATGGGAAAAATCCCCAGAGCAAGAGAACTGGTGGGATAACACCAGCCACATCCTGAAGTTCTGGGCTTCAAAAAGGCAGAAAGTCAACCGAACATCACTGCCTACATCAGCCTTGGCCTTCCACATACATGTGAACACATATGCATGCATTCACATTGTACACATGTCTCACACACACACACACACTCACAGCATTGTTGTAAAAGACAAGATCCACACACAAAGCTAATTTGCATTTACTCCAGCAGTAATGAATAGATAGATTAACAATTGCTCAAAAAGTAGATGTTTCCAGTAACCCTAACAAAACATGAACAGGACTCACTCAGTAAAATCTATAAGACAGTATGAAAATGTCATAAGGAAACCCATCCTTTTGTAGAACCAGCATGTTAATGTAAAAACTACAAAATTTTTACTAAAATCTCAGCAAAACATTTAATTGATACATATACAAATTCTCGAGACAGTGACAAAGGGAACAAGTTTTGCTAGAGAATGAAGGAGAAGTTGGAGACATACCTGAACAGTGAAAAGCTCTAGCTGCTCTCGCAGAGGACCAGTGTGGGCTTGGGTTCCCAGCACACACATCATGTGGCTCACAAACTCCCGTAACTCCAGTTCCAGGGGATCTGATGGTCTGCTTCCCCGCAGGACCAGCTGCACATAAGTGTACACACACACACACAAACACACACACACACACACACACACACACACACACGTGTATTCACCGATAACGAAACATCTTTTTTTAAAAAAAAAAACATTAACAGACTTCATTTATTTTTGTCATCTAAAAACCCTTATGTGGTAGCCACAGCTGGAGCCTGGGTCCTCTAAACAGAGACTCTGGTGTGGGTTTTCACAAGATGATCAGTGAATTCCTGGTAAGGAGACTTGGTAAACACAGTCTCTTCCCAGAGGTCGAGAGGGTCAGGTAGCTGTAGGTCTTGGAGATGGCATCAAAGGTGGCCTTGGCAAAATTGCCCAGGGTGGCAGTGCAGCCTCTGGCTGAAGTGTAGCAGTCATCTATGCCGGCCATCATCAGGAGCTTCTTGGGCACAGGAGCAGAGACAATGCCAGTGTCTCTGGGGGCAGGGATGAGACGCACCAGCACAGACCCACAGCGGCCTGTCACCTTGCATGGAACAATGTGGAGCTTGCCAATCTTATTCCCCCAGTAGCCTCTCCACACAGGGACGATGGAAAGCTTGGCCAAGATGATGGCCCCTCGGATGGCAGTGGCAACCTCCTTGGAGCACTTAACACCAAGACCAACATGACCCTTGTAGTCCCCAATAGCGACGAATGCCTTGAACCTGGTCCGCTGGCCAGCCCCAGTCTGCTTCTGCACTGGCATGATTTTCAGAACCTCGTCCTTTAGGGATGCACCCAGGAAATAGTCAATGATCTCAGACTCCTTAATGGGCAGGGAGAACAGGTAGATCTCCTCCAGAGACTTGATCTTCATGTCCTTAACCAGGCGGCCCAGCTTGGTGACGGGAATCCACTCCTTGTCTTCAGCTTTACCTCCGCGAGCCCCGCGGCCTCAACCACGGCCACGGCCTCGACCACGACCGCGGCCCCTAAGACCGCTGCCGAATCCTCCGCTTTCCGCTGCGGCCTCCTAATCCTGGGACCCCGGGTCCTCCGGGCCCTCCAGCTGCACCAGCGTCATCCGCCATTTGGTGTTTTCCCAGAGAAGAAGCATGAAACATCTTTTTTAAAGGTATAACTCGAAATCATTTTTTGCGATTTAAACATTTTAGTTTTTTCATATAAGTGCAAAGTTAATTTAATGAACAAAAGATAATATTTTCAACACAGTAGGATCATTGAACATCAATAGAGGGGAGAGAGCGAGAACCATAATATCACTACTTAAATGTAGATACGAAACTATAAAGTTCTTAGGGAAAACAAATAGTGAAAATTTTTGGGATCTTGTTCTGTGCAAAAATCTTAACTTGATACCAAGCCCCAATCACAGCCTAATCAAAAAATTAGACTTCGCTGAAGAGATAGCTCAGTTGTTAAGAGCACTGACTGCTCTTCCAAAGGTCCTGAGTTCAAATCCCAGCAACCACATGGTGGCTCACAACCATCTGTAATGGGATCTGACGCCCTCTTCTGAGGTGCCTGAAGACAGCTACAGTGTACTTACATATAATAAATAAATAAATCTTTAAAAAAAAGTTAGACTTCATCAGAATTAAAAATATATTCCTTTCCCTATGAGAGGTTTCTTAAGTTAAAAAAGAAAGAAAGAAAGACAAGTTCAAAGTGAGAAAAATAATTTAAGACCGTATCCAAATGTCTACATACAATGATGCTGGTCTAACTGGATCCATATTTGTGACCCTGTACAAAACTCAAGTCCAAGAGGATCAAGGACATCCACGTATAACTGGATACACTGAATCTAATAGAAGAGAAAATAGGAAATACCCTTGAATTCATTGGTACAGGAGACAATTTCCTGAACAGAACACCAATGGTTCAGGGTCTAAGATCAACAACTGATAAATGGGGACCTCTTGAAACTAAAAAGCGTCTGTAAGGCAAGGGACACTGTCAATACAGCTGCATAAAGATTGGGAAAAGATCTTCACTAACCTGTTGGATAATATCCAAGTTACATAAAGAACTCAAGAAGTTAGACACGAACAACCCAAATAACTCTATTAAAACATAGGGTCCACTTGGTCCTGTGAAGGCTCGATGCCCCAGTGTAAGGGAATGCCAGGGCCAGGAAGTAGGAGGGGGTGGGTAGGTGGGTGCGTAGTGGGTGGGGGATGGGTTAGGAGAGTTTCTAAGGGGAAACCAAGAAAGGCATTTGAAATGTAAGAAAATATCTAATAAAAAAAGTCAAACAAAGAAAAACCAAAAAAAAAAAAAGAAGAAGAAGAAGAAGATACAGAGTTAGAAAAGAGAATAAGAGAATTCTCAACAGAGGAAACTCGAATGGCTGAAAATCACTTAAAGAAATGCTCAGGCATGGTGAATATAGAAGAGGGGACTGGGCCTACCTCTCCTTTTCTCAGGCTGCTGGGAAGATGACGGACATTCAGACAGATCGTGCTTGCCAAAAGCAGCCTACAATCTTTCAAAACAAGAATCGTGTTTTGTTGGGAGAAATCAGCAAAGGAAAACTCCCTCAGTACTACAAAAACATCAGTCTAGGTTTCAAGACGCCCAAAGAGGCCATCGAGGGCACCTACATAGACAAGAAATGCCCCTTCACTGGAAATGTCTCCATCCGAGGTCGGATCCTGTCTGGTGTGGTGACAAAGGTGAAGATGCAGAGGACCATTGTCATCCGCCGGGACTATCTCCATTACATCCGGAAAGACAATCACTTTGAGAAGTGTCACAAGAACATGTTTATGCACCTGTTCCCCTGTTTCAGGGGTGTACAGATCGGAGACATTGTCACTGTTGGAGTGTGCAGGCCCCTGAGCAAGACTGTTCAATTCAATGTGCTCAAGGTCACCAAGGCTGCTGGCACCAAGAAGCAGCTTCAGAAGTTCTAAGGGGACTCTGGCCAATGCCCTAGAACAAATAAAGTTATTTTCCAACTTACAAAAGAAAAGAAAAGAAAAGAAATGCTCAAAATCTGGGCTGGTGAGATGGCTCAATGGGTAAGAGCACTGACTGCTCTTCTGAAGGTCCTGAGTTCTGATCCCAGCAACCACATGGTAGCTCACAACCACCCGTAATGAGATCTGGTGCCCTTTTCTGGTGTGTCTGAAGACAATTACAGTGTATTACGGGGCCAGAGTGAGCGGGGCCAGAGGGAGAGGGGCCATCCTGAGTTCAATTCCCAACAGCCACATGATGGCTCACAACCACCTGTATAGCTACAGTGTATTCATATACATAAGAAAGAGAGAGAGAGAGGAAGAGAGAGAGAGAGAGAGAGATCCTCAAAATCTTTAATTATCAGAGAAATACCAATCCAAAACAACTCTGAGATTCCATTTTACACCAGTCAGATTAGCTAAGATCAAAACCTCAAGCAACAGCACTTGCTGGCGAGAATGTGGAACAAGGGGAAATACTCCTCCATTGCTAGTAGAAGTGTAAACTTGTAAAACCACTCTGGAAATCAATCTAGTGATTTCTCAGAAAATTGGAAATAGTTCTACCTGAAGACCAGCTATACAACTCCTGGGAATATATCCAAAAGTTGTTTCACCATATCACAAGGACATATGCTCCACTATGTTCATAGCAGCTTTATAGCCAGAAACTGGAAAGAACCCAGATGTCCCTCAACCAATGAATGGATACAAAAAATTTGGTTCTTTTACACAATGGAATACTATGCAGCTATTAAGGACAAGGACATAATGAATTTTGCAGGCAAATGGATAGAACTAGAAAATATCACCCAGAGTGAGGTGATCCAGACCCAAAAGGACATGCATGCTATGTACTCATTGATAAATGGATAAATTAGCCATAACACACAGAATACCCCCATGATACAACCCACCGACCCAAAGAAATCAAACAAGACTGAAGGCTCAAGTAAGGTTGCTGAATCACACTTAGAAGGGGGAACAAAATAGTCATAGGAGGCAGAGGGAGAGGGGATGGAGGTGTGGGGGAAAACAGGAGAGAGACCCAGAGAGACAGAGAGCCCAGAAATCTGCAGCTGCTGGGGTAGGAGTTGGGGGAATCCTTAGGAAATCCCAGAGACCTGAGATGGGAGAGGCTCCCAGGAATCAGTGCAGGTGACCTTAGCTGAGATGCCTAACAGTGGAACCTAAAGAGGCCCCCACCTGAAGCAAAGCAGGACCCCCGATGGAGGGATAAGGACACCAACCCACCCACAAAACTTTTGACCCAAAATCTGTCCTACCTAAAAAAATGCAGGGAGAAAGATGTAGACAGAGACTGAAGGAATGGCCAACCAAAAACTGACTCAACTTGAAATCCATTCCGTGAGCAAGCACCAATCCCTGATAGTGTTAAGATGCTCTGTTACGATGCAGATACTCACAGCCAACCATCGGACTGAACCCAGAGACCCCAATGGAAGAGTTGACTGAAGGAGCTGAAGAGGATTGCAACCCCATAGGAAGAACAATAATATCAACTAACCGGATCACTCCAGATCTCCCAGGGACTAAACCATCAACCAAAGAGTATACATGAAAGGATCCATGGCTTCAGCTGCATGTGTAGCAGAGGATGGCCTTATCTAGCATCAATGGGAGAGAAGGCTCTTGGTCCTGTAGAAGTTTGTTGACTCAGAAAGGGGATGCTAGAGTGGTGAGGCAGGAGAGGGTGGGTGAGTGAGTGGAGGATCACCCTCTTAGAGACAAAGGGGAGAGGAGATGGAATGGGAGGTTTGTGGAGGGGAGAGGAGGAAGGGGATAACATTTGAAATGTAAATGAATAAAATAACCAATTTTTTTTTTTTAAAAAAAAAAATACTCTGCTATGATTGCAGACAGGAGTCTAGCATAACTGTCCTCTGAAAGGCTCTATCCAGCAGCTAACTGAACTGTCTGAAACAGGAGATGCCCACAGTCAAACATTGGATGGACGGAGGTTGAGACTTTTATGGGAGAATTCAGAGAAGGATTCTGGGTCCTGAAGGGGATGGGAACCCCACAAGAAGATTGACAGAGTCAACTAACCTGGACCTCTAGGAGTTCTCAGAAACTGAGCCACCAATGGAAGAATACACACAGGCTGGAATGAAGCCCCAGGCATACATGCAGCAGACGTGCAGTTAAATCTGCATGTGGGCCCCCCAACAACTGGAGAGGAGTCTCTCCCTAAAGCTGCAGCTTGACTGTGGTATCCATTCCCCAACAAGGCTGACTTGTCTGGCCTCAGTGGGAGAAGATGCACCTAATCTGGCAGAGACTTGATGTGCCAGAATAGGGGGATACCCAGGAGGACCCCTCCTCTCAGAGGAGAAGGGAAATGAGGGTGAAGGGAGGGTCTCAGAGAAGGGAGACCTGGGGGAGGCAGCACTTGGGATGTTATTTAATTCATTAACTAAAGAAGAAATAATTGCCTCTAATAATTAATTTGTAAAGAAATCATCAAAAGGTAAATGTTTTAAAGAAGAACATTATAGCATGTGTTTTAAAGTAATTTTGTATTTACAATATTTTACTAAATGAAGTATGTGCCCTCTTGTTCCAAAAAAGGACCATACCTAATTTTATCTACATACAATGACATATGCACACGCACACACACACACACACACACACACACACAAATTGGGCATGGTGGTACATGTCTGTAATCACTAATCTCAGAAAGCTGAGATGGGAGGTTTGTGAGTTCAAGACCAGCTTGGGCTATGGTGAGACATTGACTCCAAAATAAATTAACTAAGTATTTAAAAGTTTTCAAAATTCACCTATAAAGAAAATTGAAGTTGACAGCATGTAATCACATGAAAAGCTAAACCACAAGATGTCACTACATACTTGTCAAAATGGGTAAAATAAAAATATTGGCAGCTTTTCATCCTGGTGTGGATGTGAGGAGCTTGATTGTGTGAACTTCGCTAATAGGACGGAAAACGCAGTATAGCTAGTTAGGATAGAATATGACCATTTCATTTAAAAAAGCATACTGAAGGGAGAGTGATGAAGGTGAAGAGTGAGGGCAAATGTTATCAAAGTACGTTCCATGCATGTGTCAAAATCCATTGTTGTGTATAATTAATATACTTTAATATGATAAAATAAATATGTAGCTACCATGTGGTCTGGTAGCTAGTCTCCTAGGCATTTATCCCGGAGAAATGAAGACTCACACAAAACCAGCTAATAAATGTTCATGCTGACTTCATTCACAATAGCCCCAACATTGATCTAAGCATCCTTCATTGGGTAAACGGCTGACTCACCCTCCTGTTTATCCAGAACACGTGCTTCTGCCCATCAGTAAGAAGAAACAAACTGATGTGTTCACCAGAATAGACCTGGAAAAAAAGAATAGCATTAGGTAACGGCTCTGTCGATGACAGAACTGATTAGTGGCTGACAGGTTAAGGACACCTGTGTCTTGCTTGTACGAGTCAACGTCCTTACACTGACTATAGCGCTCTTCTAAGTTGCAAGATGGACCTAGGGGGTCCTGGGAACAGTGCTCCCATGGCACTGCTTACAGGGAATGCAAATGGACAACTACCTTAAAACGAAAAGTTTGGTGACGCGTGTTCAACTCTGGCGCGTGCCTGTAGTCCCAGCACTCCTAAGGCAGAAGCAGAAGGCTGCAGAGTCAAGAGTAACCCAGTTTACATAGCAAGGTTGAGGTCAGCCAGGGCTATATACAAGACTCTGCTCAAAAAATAATAGTAATAATAAATACATTCAATTTTCAGGTAAGTTGTGCGTTTAGACTCTACACACTAAATTTCTAAAGAAATAAACATGATGCATGGAGTTTTAGTGGGTTTACTCACTATACAAAAAACAGTCTGAATGGCTTATAAATGGCAGAGGTCCATTTATTATATCCCTTGGGGCTAAAGAGTCTAAAATCAAAGAGCTGGAAGACTCGATATATAGCAAAGGTCTTACCTCTCTTTCATAAATTGAGCTGTATGTGTGTGTGTGTGTGTGTGTGTCTGTATGTGTGTGTGTGTCTGTGTATGTGTGTATCTGTGTGTCTCTGTGTGTATTCCTGTGTCTGTGAATCTGTGTGTGAGAGTCTGTGCATGTCTGTGGGTCTGTGGTCTCTATGTGTGTATCTCTTTATGTGTGTCTGTGTCTGTGTGTCTGTGAGTGTCTGTGTCTGTCTCTGTGTGTGTGTGTGTCTGTGTCTGTGTGTATGTCTGTCTGTGTGTGTGTGTGTGTCTGTGTCTGTGTGTATGTCTGTGTGTCTGTGAGTGTCTGTGTCTGTCTCTGTGTGTGTGTGTCTGTGTCTGTGTGTATGTCTGTGTGTCTGTGAGTGTCTGTGTCTGTCTGTGTGTGTGTGTGTCTGTGTCTGTGTGTATGTCTGTCTGTGTGTGTGTGTGTCTGTGTGTGTGTGTGTATGTCTGTGTGTCTGTCAGTGTCTGTGTCTGTCTCTGTGTGTGTGTCTCTGTGTGTAAGTGTGTGTGGCCTTCATGTAAAAGAAGGGACAAGCAAACGCCTTTGGCCTTGGTTCTTAAGAGCAGTGATTCATGAAGGCCATACTTCTACGGTCCAATCATTTCCCCAAAGCCCCACCTTCTTGTTCATGCTTTATTATGTGAATGTATATGCAGGTCCCCACAGAGGCCAGAGAGAGTGCAGGATCCCTTGGAGCTGGAGTTACAAGAGGTTGTGAGACATCTGGTATGAGTTTCTACAAAACTGGTCCTCTGCAACAGCAGCAAGCACTTGTAACCACTGAGCCATCGCTGCAGCCAGAAACCACCACCACTACCTTCTTTACTATGACCCCAAGAGGGTTTTCAGTGGAGACTATTCAAGAGATGTTCATGTTCAGGTGACAGCATTTGTGTCCCTGGGCAATGTGATAACAACATTTAATAATAGGGTTTTCAGCTCTATATTAGACAAAAAGTATTGTCACAGTAGGCACTTTTTTAATCAATAGTATGTGTTTTGGCATGGTGGTTTTGTAGCTTTGCTAAAATTTCTGGACTAGATGCCTGAGTTTTACATGTTGTAGAATGCAACAAAATCCACTAAGTAAGAAAAGAGACCCCCAGGGGCTGACCGAATACTAGCCAAAGGGTAAAGCCACTGCAGAAATCAATGCTGTTTCAGAAACTGGGCTTATTTTAGAAATTAATTTCAAGCATGTTTGAAAATAATTGTAATTCTAATAAGAATTAAAATTCAAGCCATTAAGGGTGATAAATATTTAAAAGCATTTGGTCTAGAAATTAAGCTGGAACAGAGCAAAGAAACTCGTGTAATCAAAGCCACTGTGCTGGAGTGGAATATCTGTTTTGCTGCAAGGATTTTCATCCCCTACTGCTAATCACCGAAAACACCTACTCATTTTAAAACCCATGCCGCAGTCACGTGTGCCTGATATTTATTCCTGGAGAGTTTGACTCTGGGTGCTTATTCTTTTTCTTCTAAAGGAAAAATCTTTTATAGTCTTCTTTAAAATTCCATGCAGCCTCCAGCTGCTGAGTCACAGCCATCTGTAAGCAGGCCCATTTGCACATACCCAATCCTTTGACGCAGACTACATCAACCCCAACAGAAAACCCCACATTCAAACCCAGCGTCTTCTTCCTTTGGATAATTGAACTACTCACTCATGTTTGAGATAGACTTGTTTTTCCCCCCAAAAGATTTATTTTTATTATTTTAGTTGCACATGACCGCATGCATAGGGTTATGTGCATGTGAGTGTGGGGTACCTGCAGAGTCCAGAAGAGAGATCAGATCCCCTGGAGCTTGAATTGCAGGCCATTGTGAGATGCCTGACCTGCTACCTGCCAAATGAACTCCAGCAAGCACTCTTAACCGCTGTGCCATCTCTCCAGCCCTAAGACAGGGTCCAGACTGCCACCATGACAAAGCACTCTGGTTCTTCAGCTGTTGACTAAGCCCCTGCAGGAGAAACCAACCAAGTGGGGACTTTTGAAAAATAAGAAAGTAAACCCAGAGACTCAAAGTCATGCATAAGGAGAAATTTGAGCTCCCTTCCTCTCCTCTCCATGCATGAGTTAATTGGCTCAACTCACTCTTTGGCCTACCATAGCCAAATGCCACAAACTGAGTAGCTTGAAAGAAAGAAAGGAATGCAGGGCTCTGGAGTCTAAGAGTCTGAAGTGAAAGCACAGGCAAGACCACTTCCTTCCGAGTCCCTTGAAGAATCTATGTCTGTCTGCTTCCTCTCTGAGCTTCTAGCAGATTCCTGGCTCTCACTGTGGGGTCTTACCTGCAGAAACAACAGTCAAATCCACTCTCATTGTCCTTTGGCTTTCCCCCTGTGTGCTAGTGCCAAAGCTCTCTCATAACAGGACACTGGTCATTTTACATTAGAATTGTTGTGGGTTTTTTTTTTTTAGATATTTTCTTTATTTACATGTAAATTTCTCCTTTCCCAGTTTCCCCTCCCAGGAACAAACAAACAAACAAACAAACAAAAACAATAAGAGCAAACCCCTGTTGCCTCCCCCCTCCCCATACCTGCCACCCCACCCTCTCCCACTTATTGGCCCTGGCTTTCCCCTACTCTGGGGCACAGAATCTTCACAGGGCCAAGGTCCTCTCCTCCCATTGATGATTGAATTTGCAGTCCTCTACTATACACATGCTGCCAGAACAATCAGACCTACCATGTGCAGTCCTTGGTTGGTGGCTGAGACCCTGGGAGCTCTAAGGGTACTAGTTAGTTGATATTGTTGTTCGTCTTATGGGGCTGCAAACCCCTCAGCTCCATAGGTCCTTTCTCTAACTCCTTCACTGGGGACCATGTACTCAGCTCAATGGATGACTGTGAGCCTCTACATCTGTGTTAGTCAGGTACTCAGGAGATAGCTATATTTAGGCTGGCTTGTCCTTCCATCAGTCTCTGCTCCATAGTTAGTCTCTGCAACTCCTTCCATGGGTATTTTGTTCTCCCTTTTAAGAAGGAATGAAATGTCCACATTTATCCAGATGGAGTCTGTTGGTCCTTGAGAGGCAGATCTGATCTGAGTGTGCTTCTTGGAGCTTATAAGATAACAAAAGAGATAAAGTTGTTAACAGTATGATGAACACTCTTTAAGATGAGCTTAGGGAAGACAAAAACATTTTGTGGAACAGAAGGAACAAGAAGGGCTTTTTTCTTCTGTGTAGGAGACTGAATATATATAAATTTGGCATGATGAGAAATAATCTTAAGTTTGCATTTAAAAGACAATTAAAGGAAACTAGAAAATTAGATGATAGTTGATCATATAGTTTAGCATGAGAAACACCTTAAGTCTATGGTTAAAAGATAATCAAAGGAAACTTAACTTTGTAACTATGATAACTGATAGTAGATTTAACAAGATAAACACTTTAAGTCTATGGTTAGAAGATAACCAAGGAAAGTTAAAATTTGAACTTGTGATTATAAAAGTAGACTAGATAAGTGGAACGTTTTATTACGGTTAGGCTAATTTATGAGACCTCTATTGGCTAATGTTAGGATAACAAGGGGAGGAAATATGAAGCATTTAGTCACTGGAAACTGAGTTTAAAGAAAGAAGTAGCAGAAGGTTACATCTGTGAAAGGTTATACCTGACCCTGTGTATCCTGTGTAGTGAAGCCAGTGAGCAAGGCAAACCTGTCTGTCTTTTTGATAAGAGATATGGTAGTCTTAACTAGTTAAGAATTGACTAGTGAGCTAACACAGTCAATGGTGGAATATCTTGGAGTAAGGAGCTAGAGGTTTGTTTTCTACCTGTCAAGCTGCAGTTAGCTTAGCCATCAATGTAGTCCCAAATCTGGGAAGAATAAATTATAATCTAGATGTCATGTATTAATTAAAATGACAGAGGTTGGTCTATAGTCCACTACCTAGACAGTTTTCACAGGTCCTGTGGTCTCCATCGCAGCCTGGGCAGAGTCAGTCTGGTCATCAGTCCCAGAAGTCAAGAAGCTTTTGTCTGCAGAGTAGGAACATGGGAGAAATGGCCCACCGTGTCGTAGGCAATGCGAGACATTGAACTCTCTGGGTATCCTCTATTTGTCCACGCTCTAGGCTGAGCCCTGGCATTGGGCAAGGCAATGGGGCAGTGTTTCTCAGTGGTTATCATGCCATAATCCAGGCAGTTTTGTTGCTGTGCCCATATCTTCTCAGAGACCTTGTGTGTGTGTGTTGGGGGCGGGGAGAGCAGGCAGTTACTCTAGGCTCTGGGAGTCTCTGTCATAATAAGCTTAAACATTTAACCTAATTAGCAGATCTTGACAAGATCGAGAGCCAGTGCCCATTAAGCATATCTGAGTTGGCAATCTGTATTTATTTAATTACTTGTACTGGATTGTATCTGGCAAACAAAGAAAATATATTATAACTTAATAACCGTAATGTCAGTTGTTGAGGGAAATATTTAAAAAGTGGCACCATCCCCCATTAAACCCAGCTAATCTCTGCTCTGGCAGTCTTGCCACCTCTAGGCTAGCCCCATGCAGTGATCAAAAACGTTTCTCTTGCTGCAGATTCTGCTCACAGTCTACCCCCTGTGGTCAGTGGTCCAAAATCCCAGTAACCCTGTAAAATCAGAACTCTGGAAGCTTATAATTAATCAGTCAGATTCATATATCAATAAATTCTCAATCCACAATTCTCGTCCACACATTGTACTCAGAGCCAATTAATATAGATTTAAATTGCCCACCTAGATAAGAAAACTTGTCCTGTAATTATCCATCCCTTATAAGATATTCATAGCTACCTGTGGCTATTTAAAGCCACGTGGGATCTGGATCATCTTCCTCTCCCTCCATCTTCCTTCCTTCTCTCCCCATCCTCTCTCTGTCTCCTCCTCCTTTTCAGCTCCACCTTCCCTTCCACTGCCCAGTCACCAGCTCTAGCCTTTATTTTACAATTTAAGGAGGAGAAAAGATTCACAAGAAGTCACCTGAGTATGTGATGTCCGCAGCCCCTCCAGGGAGAAGCAGAATTAGCATCAAAATTCAAACAGCACCAGGGCTATCCACAGCATCAGTAGCAAAAACAAGGCTACATGTGTATTTAAGGCAGTGATCTTTAACTTCAGGCAGTGACCTTTAATCTTTCTACTGTTGTAAATTTTCAAGTTAACATTAAAATTATTATTTACTAAGGCACGATAGAATCAGAGACCCTAAACCAGGCTGTTCTAAGGTGAGAATGCAGTAAGGTGGTAACTGCCCATAACAAAGATAGCAGGTAGTCATGGGACTGCCTTTAACCAAGATGGCACTGAAGCTACAGCTCCACCTGGAGAAAAGTCAGCTGTTTACTATATCTTAGAGCGGCAGAACCAGGGCTGGAGAGATGGCTCAGTGGTTAAGTGCACTGACTGTTCTTCCAAAGGCCCTGAGTTCAAATCCCAGCAACCACACGGTGGCTCACAGCCATCCATAATGAGATCTGACACTTTCTTCTGCTGTGTCTGAAGACAGCCACAGTGTATTTACATATAATAAATAAATAAAAAAAAAATAATCCTTAGACAAACCCTGCAGGAAACAAGAAAAAAAAGAATGGGAGAACCAGCTATGTATCAACAGATAAAAACAAATAAAGAGATAAACATAAAGAGACAAGTGGCATGGTAGGTCTGGCTGCACATAGGGATCCCTTCTCCTGTCACACCTGGCTTAGAGCTGGTGCTAACTAGAATGGAAAGAAAAGAAGAGATCTGACAGTGGTGGTGGCAGGCAGGCAGGCAGGCAGGAGGCAGTACACCACAGAGTGGCTCAGGCAGCAGGGCTGCAGGGTTGGCAGATGGGCAGAAAGTGGAGAGCAGAGGCTAGCCACAATGGCAGAGTCAAGGGGTTAGAGAACCAGGAGTAGAGAGCAGCGAGAGAAGGGAATGGGCAGGGGGAGCCTACAGAGAAATCTTTCCATTTTTCAGATCACTGGCAAGAGTTGTAAAAGTTTTTGTTTTGTTTTGTTTTGTTTTGTTTTGTTTTTAAGCTTCATTAAGTGACCAGGTAAAGTTATTGCTTTGTGGATAACAGGACCAAATTTAGCCTGTGAATTTGGAAGCCTTTTAGACCAGGAGGCATCCCAGTAGGGATCCTGGGAGTAGCATCGAAGACATAGCCTTTGTGGGTGAGAGTAGAAGTTATTAATTACCCCACCAGTGTCCTGAGGATAAATTAATAAGTAGAAAATGGTGGCAGCTGAGCCAGGCAGGTACCCTGAGTGACAGTGGGAGAGTGGTTCACCTAGGCCTGGGATTTCACAGCAGCAAGAAGGGATCTGCCTCATGGGAGAAAGGAAAATCTCACCCAAGGGAAAATGTCCTAGAACAAAGGGTGAGTGAGAAGTACAGGCGTGAGTGTGAATCCCTCCATCCCCAAGGACACCACAGAGTAGCTGGAAGCTCAACAGGCCTTCCTTGGGACCAGGGGTCATTTACACTGACCAGTGTGGTGGAGGGGGTATGGGGTGTGGGAGGGTACGGGGGGGGGGCTGGGAGGAGATACAGGGGGGATGGGGAGCTTACCAGTTTGCCAGTGTTTGGATCGGTAGGTCTAGTAAGCAATCCAATGTGGCTGTAATTTCATGTGGCATTGGGAGATGTGAACCTGCAAAATTTTAAATCCAAGTCTCACGACACCAGTGTTGTTTTATAAAAAAGAGCCAGGATATGTTTTATAGAGCGAGGTATGGTGAGGGGAGAGGGGTACCTTGGTAGGCCCATGCTGAGAAATCCCTTTCCCCTGAAGTACCAGCCGTACAACCAGTAAAGTATAAAATAGAGTTTATTTAGGGCATGGGGAGTAGAGAAGGGAGTAGCAACAGAGAAAGACAGAGCAGGGTGTGTGTGTATGTGAGATGTGTGGGAGAGAGAGAGAGAGGAGGGGAGAGGAGAGGAGAGGAGAGGAGGGGAGGAGAGAGGGGAGAGGAGAGAGGAAAGGAGAGAGAGCGGGGAGAGAGAGAGGGGAGAGGAGAGAGGAGAGGAGAGGAGGGGAGGAGAGAGGAGAGAGGGGAGAGGGGAGGAAAGAGGAGGAGAGAGGAGAAGAGAGGAGAGGGGGAGAGGGGAGAGGGGAGAGGAGAGGGAGAGGAGAGGAGGGGAGGAGAGAGGGGAGGGGAGAGAGGAGAGGAGAGAGAAAGGAGAGAGGAGAGAGGAGAGAGAGAGGAGAGAGAGAGGCCAGCCAGGAACACATGGAGAGAAAGGGGGAGGGGAAAGAGCAGAGAGGGGAAAAGGTCAGGGAAAGAAGAGAGCCAGGGAGAGAAGAGACAGCAAGAGAAAAGAAGAGAGGGTACGAGAATAAGAGAGTAAGAGAGAGAGGAGGGGTCAAACAGCCCCTTTTATAGGAAGCCAGGCCTACCTGGCTTGTCGTCAGGAAACTGTTGGGCAGAGTCTAAAAGGAATGCTAACAAGAATGACCTGGTCTGATCTCCAGACTAAGTCATTGTCGTGTGCTTAGCTGCAAACGGAACAGCTGCACTGACTCCCTCAAGCTCAGGGCTCTTCACAGAAGAGGGGGGTCAGAAAGAATGGACCAGCAGGAGAACTGGAGCCGTGCTGTGAAGCTCTATCGTCTGGACACAGCATGACTGTGGCACTCATGAACTCAACAGCACCAGTAGTCACCTGCGAAAGGTCTACCCAGGGCCAAGCCAACAACATCAGCAACATCCCAGCCGGCTGCACGCATCTGACTTGATGGCTGCCTTAGTCTGGGTTTCTATGGCTGTGAGGAGACACCATGACCAAGGCAACTCCTACAGGAGAAACCATTTTTCTGGGGCTGGCTTCCCACAGTTTCAGAGGTTTAATCCATTATCATCATGGTGGGGAGTGCAGTAGCATGCAGGGAGAGGTACTGGAGAGGAAGCTGACCTGCAGGCAGCAGGAAAGAGAGGGAACCTGGACCTGGCATGGGCTTCAGAAACCTCAAAGCCCAACCCCAGTAACACACTTGGTCTAACAAGGCCACACCTCCTAATACTTCTCAAATGGTGCCACTTCTGATGACTAAGCACTCAAATATATGAACTTATGGAGGCCATTTTTATTCAAACCATCACAATGAGTTACGGGGGAGGGGGGGCAGACAGACAGAGAGAGCAAACATGAAAGTGATGAGGACATATTCTCTGGGAGAGTAGGAGGAGGCAGCTTGGGGTGTATAGAATCAAGACCCATTGCACATATCTATTATATTGTAGTTGAATAAATAAAAATTAAGACTAAGTGCTTGAAGTACTAGGAGTTAAGATTTTTAACAAATGAATTTCAAGGGTGACAATCTAAATGCATGTTGAAACTCATAATAGTAATAGTAGTATGTGAATTACAAGGTCCTAAGAGGGAGAGAAGTGTGTATATCAGTTGGTAAAGTGCTTACAGGAAGTCCTAGGTTAGATCCCCAGCACCACATAAACAAAGTGTCTGGGTATGGCGGCTATGTGATAAGTTTGAGGCCTTTCTGGCCCACATGAAAACCTATATAAAATTTATACATGTATGTAAATACATACATACATACATATGTATGTATTTATGTATATACACATATATGTATGTATGTATATGTATATATGTAATATATGTATGTATACATATATATATATATATGCACACACACAGAAACAAACAAAAATCAACTACCTGATGACAATTTCTTAACTCTTTTTTTTTAAAGATTTATTTATTATTATGTAAGTACATTGTAGCTGTCTTCAGACACACCAGAAGAGGGCGACACATCTCATTACAGGTGGTTGTGAGTCACCATGTGGTTGCTGGGATTTGAACTCAGGACCTCTGGAAGAGCAATCGGTGCCCTTACCCGCTGAGCCATCTTGCCAGCCCATTTCTTAACTCTTAGATGTGGCTGCTAACCAACACCCACAGAGGAAGAGTAGCACCTGCCCTCTGCCTGAGAACTTCAGCTCCACTCAGTCATCAGCCATGCAAATTTCTCTGCCAACACAATCAACCACTCATCCACATCACTGCAATGTCAAGTCAGCATTGGCACACACAGACATAAGAAATGCTACCTGCCCATTTTGGAAATGGAAAATTTGGTCTCACGGTGACCAAGCAGCCTAACATCTATTTAAGCAAATAGATTATGTATTAAAAAGAGATTTAAAAACCCATGCCCCCACACACCAGCTTATTCTCTGTCTTTATCACCCCATGTATTTCTTTGTGTCTCATTTCCCTAAGGGCCTTATAGAAATTTCTATCATTTGCAATCTGTTCTTAGTTATGTGATTCTATTTTCCCTTGAACCAGCATTTTTCTTTCTGTGAGAAAAACAAGAACCAGGCTTTACTAAAACATACTGCAACTCTCCTGCCCTTCAGAAAGAACGGAAGCAAAAATTGATTTAACTTTCCTGCATACTGTATCATTGACAAAATGGTGTGATCTAAGAGAATGACCCCCCCACCTCTGAAAGTATGTGTATGTGTATCCTTAGAAACAGACTACCCAGATCTAATGTGAGTCCAAGTCAAGAAATGGTACGGCTGAGTGTGACCTTGGAATTATCTGGGACACCCTTCTCATAATACAAAATGTCAGTAAGGCTTGAAGCTCTGGAAGGACACACGACTTCCCCCAGTGACACAGAGCAAGGACGTAATAAACCAAGCCAAGTTCTGCTGAGTCATCAGGGGGCCGCTTGAAGCATGCCAAATGTTCCTCATTCTTACTGGCTTGGCTTGCCTTGCCAACCCGGAAACCAGACAGCAGTGATGGAGTGATGGGCAGTGGACGTGCTGTCTGTTTATCAGACAAGGGAAATGAAGGCCTCCCGTTGTACTGAGTACCTGTATCAGTTGGACTACAGGAAAAAAAAAATCACTGTTTTCTGCATCTGTTTAACTCCCTTCCTAGAAAGTGAAGGGCTACTGGGGGTTGTCATATCCTAGGTTCTGGGAATAAGGACAATATAGAATTTAGTTTCTAAATCTTCATACGTTATAAAGTAAAAAATATGTAACACTGGGGCCAGAGCTATAAGGTAAGAGCCAGGTTGAGTCCCATCACCCACATTGTGACTCATTACCATCTGTAATACCAGCTGTAGGCAATCTGATCTCTTCTGGCCTCTAAGAGCACCATGGACACATAGGATGCACATACATACATGCAAGTGAAAACATTGATACACATAAATCTAAGATGCTTTTTTAAAAAACAATTTATAATTTGCAGAGATGTATGAGTTGCTGTGGGAATCTGTGACTAATGCCCAAGCTGGGCTGGGTGAGAGAGGAAGACTCCACAGAAGTATTGGCATTTAGCCATAAATGCAAAGACAGTAGGATCTCACAGAGGGAAGAGATGTGTCACAGGCCTACAGCAGATGGAGTGGTGTGAGACAGCTGGAAGGGCAGTGGAAGAGGTCCGCTGGGATCTGTGTGGGTCACATGGAATCTACTTAAAGGTTTTTGTTGTTGTTGTTGTTGTTGTTTTGATTTTTGGTTTTTTGAGATAGGTTTACTCTGAATAGCCCTGGCTGTCCTGGAACTCACTCTGTAGACCAGGCTGGCCTTGAATTCAGAAATTCACCTGCCTCTGCCTCCCAAGTGCTGGGATTAAAGGTGTGTGCCACCACTGCCCAGCTATTTAAAGTATTCTAACCAAGACAGACCTGGCCAGATTTATTTTAAAGCCATCCCTGGGGAGTCAATGTGAGATTGACAGAAATAGCTTCCTAATGCAGGCCAGGTAGGACGCATGCATGCTGGAGCTAGGACGCATGCATGCTGGAGCTAGACCACTTGACTCTGTTCTCCTACACTCTACCATGCTGACTTAGCTTGCATTTTCCTTTCTTTTCTTTGGTTTGGTTTTGCTCGGCTTTGTTTCGATCTCTCTAAGATAGGCTCTCCTAGCTTGTAGCCCTAAGCTAGCTTTCAACCCAAAATTCCCCTGGCTCAAATTCCCAAGTACTGGGACTACTGATATGTGCAAGACCAGTGCAATACTCAAAATATCTTTGTCTTTTTATTTTTTTAATGAACGGAAACTCACTTTGCCAACACTGCTGTTACTAAAAATAATTGCCCAAAACGAAATGAAAGCAGCATTTATTTTTGAATGATTTTTTTTCTTGTTGGAGAAGGCTTGTTTTCATTGAAGTATGACTCTCAGTTCAAGTTGTATTTGAGTTGATTGGGAACATCGTAAGTGCAGGGATGTTGACAATGATACATTGTCAGTTCAAATGACAGGGAAGTGTCACCAACTCAGCTAGCAAAAGATTAGTAGTGTAAGCCATTGTGTCCACGTTGACTGCTTAGTGACTCCTAGTTTGTTGGTGCTGGTTGTTTTGTTGTTTTTACTCACTAATTACCTGGAAATTGGATAGTATAAAATATAGAGAATACACAAAATAGTGGCTTGACCGAAGGTTATTCTGATGATTTCTCAAGGACAAGACATCACAAATGATAATGTGCGTTTGCAGACATTTACCTCTTGTAACCACAGAAAGGTTCTCGGAAAGAATTACTTTGCATAAATAAGTTATCTGTTTTCTTAAGGAACACCATCGAAGTTTATAGCACCTGGAGTGATGTGTCCTTAGCATAACACGCAGACGAGCGACCTCAGCCATTTATTACTCTTGCTTTGACAATCCGAATTATCTCTTGGATATAGCCCTGAGTGATAAATCAGATGGTTTAAGAGCAGGACTCAAAATTGGAAAATTGAAGTTCTAAGTGCTTTTATCTTAAGTAGATGGTACCTTGAATGGTAAGTGCGCCAGCTCTGAGCTAAGTTAATGACAATGGGCTCTGTAGTGAGTGATGTTAGACTAATACAATGTGCAGGGAGGCAAAGATAAGTATGAATTGTATCTACTGACTCTCATGAGAGCCCAGTTCGGCATATATGGAAATTTCTATCCTATAGTTTCTTCAGACCAACATTATGAAATATATCCATCCAGCTTCCCCCGGATAGCTGCAGATTTTCATTGAAAGAGACTAATAATTTTTCTTCTTTGGAGAATTATTATTATGGGTGCCATTGTTTTACACTATTCCTTTGGGCGTGTAGTGTTGGTTGGTTGGTTGGTTTTTCAAGAAAATGTACTTACTTTCAAATTTCTCCTTTGATTTCAAGGAGCAATGGCTCCTGCCAAGCCAATGTGGACTCTCCAGTCTCCCCCTGTGTGGCCAGGGTCCTATTACAGAAATGTTAGACTTGCCGGCTTTCCTCTGAGAGGCCAGATACTTTTTCTCTCTTGGTTTTCATGAAGAAGCTAGAGAAAACTGCCATGGTTACATTTTCATCATGCATTCTTTTGAAATCCCTGGATTCACTGACCACCAGAAACACGGTGGAAGCGACGAGCCTCTCTATCCCCACTGTGTTAGAAAAACCAGCTCCTACATGCCCGCAGTGTAAAGCGAGAGAGCCAGAAAGAGAAACCTCTGTTTCCCTTACATCCAACCTCACTGTGCTTGAACAGGGCCTGCGGCTGCAACTGAACTATAAAGTCTTCATTTTCATGATCCTAAGGCTCTGTGCTGGCTATTTTTATCATTGCTGTAACCAAATACCTTCAAAAAGCAATTGTTGGCAGATGTTTCTATTTTGGTGTATGGTTTAAGAAAGGATGAAGTAAGTCCGTCATGCCAGGGCATGCCGGGTGCAGGAGCAGGAGGCAGCTGGTCACTTTGGATCTGTCCTCAGGAAGCAGAGAGCAGAGGGAAGCCAAACCTCAAAGCTCGCCCTGAGTGACCCACTTCCTTTACTGAGGCTCCACATCTTAAATGATCCACAACCTTGCAAAGTAGCACCACTGGCTGGGGCCAGGGTTCAAATATGAGGGCCTTTGTGAACATCCAAAAAACCAACAACTACAACAACATCAACACTCTTTTGTTATTTCTTCTAGGTTGGAAGAATAGAAGACTTTCTGTACCAACTAGAAGACAGCTTCTTAAAAACCAAGAAACTCAGAACTGCTCGAAGGCAGAAGACAAAAATGAAGAGACTTCAGACTGTACAGCAAAACTAGACACTAGGGAGCAGGCTGCCTGGAGTGTCTGGAGAAGCTGGGGTGTATACCCTCTAGGTAACAAAGGCTCAGATGGCACCCCCTTGGCAAAGACAATCTATACTTCATTACTTTCAACTGGTAGCAATAAATGTTCTCAACTTGTTAGACTTGACTCATGCTCACATTCTTCGTGTTTAAAGAGCTCATGTAATAACCACTGCCGCCTTCTTCATCTGCCTTCTTCCAGACTTGACTAAGGTATGCTACATCTACCCAAGGATGCACATACTCATGTGTGCTTTTTAGAAAATAGTCACTTGTCACATGCAGAGAATGACAAAGCCGATAGTACACTTTCTCCAACCTTTAAAACCATGTCCATATGTTGTTTGGCTGACACTACCAGTTCTGTCATCGAGAGCTCCATCCCTTCCTCTGGAGATTTCACGTTGCACTTTACCCAGCCTTTAAGCAAAGCATAAGTTCGTGTATTTGGCACAAGGGTGAATCAGAAGCCATCTCAGGAGATCCCAACTAATAATGCCCATAAGAGGATTTAGAAACAGGGATGATAGGAGGGGCTCAGACAGAAAGCAACATAAACAGTTAAGTACAATTTATAAATACTAAGAATAATAAATTAGGTCTTACAGTAACTCCAAAACAAGAATATGACAAGTACTGAGCATTTCTTGATACAGTGAGATGGCGAAGGGGCAGATTAAGTAAGAGCCTGCTCTTAACATATAGGAGGCTTATGAAGACATAAATATTAAAATGGGCCAGTTGGGTCTTCAGGTTCTCTGGGCATGCTCTGTTCAATGCCAACTTTTATCCAATAGTTCCCTTCCCTCCCCACCCCACAGGGACCACATCTCCACTGCCTGCCTCTCATACATTAGTGACGAATTAACTACAAGCAATTAAAGACCATGAACTCTAAGATGCTCCTTTTTGTCGCTAAGCTCATACCAGAGCACTTCCTTTCTAAAAGCACTGGGAAACTATTTCCTTTTATGAACATGAGCTCACCGGGAGAGGCTTAGCCTTCCATCTGGCTGATGGTAATACCTCTGACCACTCAGACACCCCAAGACTCAGCACAAAGGAGATGTGTTTACTCCTGGGGGCCAGATGGCAGGCAATAAGAGACAAAAACAGGAGGTAGAGGATGAGGGGGAAGGGGAAGAAAATAAGGGAAAGGAAGGAGGGGAATTTGCCTGGGGGTCAGGGTGGGAGACAAAGGACTGCCTCTGGATAGAGAGGAGTCAGACGTGGTACATAGGAAAATGGCTATTGATAGAGGTACAAGGAGAAACCTTGCATTAGGATGAGGTGTTTCAGTTTAATTAAGCATATTAATGAAGTAAGCCAAAGCAGGGGTTTTGATTGCAGGATTTCAATACTTTGATAGCTGGACCTTGGAAGGAGGATGAAATGGCCAAATAAGGGGAAAGACTTTGGTGGCTACCTTTAGGAATGTAATCTAATGGTTTGTATCAAGGCAGAGGGAATCGGGGAGAAGATCAAGTCCTGCCAGAGCAGTGCCCACCATACTGACCAGAGTCCCTTCACCTACTGTCCAGGAATTGAAAGCCTGGAGAATCTTAGAATTTAAAATGAGGGCATTTAATAGAAATGTATGTATAATGTGTAACCTTTACTTTAAAAAGGCATAGGAAGTCTCTGTCATGAGCCAGGAAGGTGGACTGGTCAGTTCCAGAAACAGGATATAAGTTATCTAATTAGTCCTAGGAGCAGTCAGCCATTAAGAAGATAGCATTGACCAAACCACATTCCTCTAGACAATGAGTGTGCAGGATGACTTCCTTGTGACCTGACTCAGCAAGGTAGTGGCTTCCTTTGGAATTTTCCATTGTTCTCTTGTTATGTTTCCCTGGTAACCCTTTCACCCCTTTAGTTTGTGGTTTTTCCCTTTAAATACCCCTTACTCCTTGTGCTCGTGGTCGAACCCCTCTGGCCTGCCAGGCTATGAGTTCGACCCCAGATCTGGAATAAACCTCATGTGATTGCAACAAGTTCGGTCTCTCGTGAGTCATTGGGTGGTCACGTCATCCCAAGACTTGAGTAAGGAGGTCCCCAGTTCTTGGGGTCTTTCAGAATTACATATTAGGGTGGAGGAGACTGAGGAAACGTCCCAGTGGGCAAGCAGTGGGACCAGAATTTGCATCCTTAGCATCCCTGTAAAGAGCTGGGAGTGTGGTCAGGAGTGAGGAGATAGAGACAGGATGGGAAGCAATTTAAGAAGACATTGTCAATCTTCAACCTCTGCATGCCGACACTGATGTATTAGAATATTGGCTCCAGTCTGGACACAGCACACTAGGCCCAGAACTGTTCCATGTGTAAGAGGTTTTATTGGAGCCAGGCAATGGTGGTGCACACCTTTAGCCCCAGCACTTGGGAGGCAGAGGCAGGTGGATTTATGAGTTTGAGGCCAGCCTGGTCTACAGAGTGAGTTCCAAGACAGCCAAGGCTACAGAGAAACCCTGTCTCGCAAAAACAAACAAACAAAAAAGAGGTTTTATTGGGAGAGAGGGAGACAAGGTGGCAATGGACAGAGAATGGGGGAGAGAGAGAGAGAGGAGAGAGAGAGAGAGAGAGAGAGAGAGAGAGAGTCATTCCCCATATATATATATGGATAATGGCATATTGCATTAAAGATGAGAATTTAACCAAGTGGATTCTGGGAATATGATTGCTGTTGTCTTGGCAACAGGTCTGTGGGTTGTATTGTTGCCTATGTGATGTCATAGGTTTGGGAGGTCCTAATACCAACAGACAGTACACACATACATGTGTACACACATACACACTCATACAAAAACTGAAAGACAAAGTTTAAGTGTAAGAAATGATATCTTTTCTGGCATTTCCTTGAAAATGAAGATAGAGAATTTTATTTTGTGTTAGGCTGAAAGAGCTGCTCACCACCACCCCCACAGGCTAGGAAACCCCATCTGCCCTTCTTCCCCCAACCAAGCCCACACAGAAAACCCCACCCCACCCTTGCCTGATGAGAGAAAACTCCTGGCTAACTAACTTGTCATGACTTTTCCTCTTTGCATTTCCGCCAACTCACCCATGAGTGCCCATCCAGGGGCTCATCTTTTTTACCTTATATGGGCAAAATCCCAACTCCTAGTTCACATAATCACCCATGCCCAAGACCTGTAAAACCCCTTTAGCCCCAATGTGTAAGATCAGTGAGTCCACCCAAGAGCCACCTCCTAATAAACCTGCCTTTATCTACTTTTAATCTGGGGTGATCTGGCCTGTATCTGTAGCACCAAAGAAGAGAGAAATATTCATTTGCGATATTTCCAAGACACTAAACGCAAATGTAGAAATGACTTCTTGGCTAAACAGAAGAGAAATATACTATCTTCTCTTTTCAGACCTTCTTCAATAATTTTCGCTACATGGCTACTCACCATAGCCATCTACCTTTTGCTAAGAGCGGAGTTCTGTTGACCTCTAGAGCCAGGAGTAACTTCTCTTCCATAATACCTCTTCTGGTTACTTTTAGGTCAACTTTATACAAACTGTAGTCATCTGAGGGGAGAGAACCTCAGTTGGAAAAGTGCTTCCATAAGATTGGGTTATAGATGAGTCCGGTGAGCATTTTCTCAAATAGTGATTATTGGGGAAGCCCCAGTCCACTGTAGGTGCTAGGTGTATGTGCTTCTGGGCTGGTGGTCCTGGGTTTTATAATACAGCAGACAGAGCAAGCTTTGAGAAGCAAGCCAGTAAGAAGCACCCTTCCATGGTCTCTGCTTGAGCTCCTCTAGGCTCTGACCCTTTTTGAGTTCCTGACATGACTTCTGTCAGTGATGGACTGAGGGAGAAACATAAGACAAAGATCTTTCCTCATCATCTTATTTGGGTCAGCAATAGTAACTCTAACTAAGACAATATCTTAACAAATTATTGCCAGACTGCCTACACAAGGGTGAGCAAGTCATAAGCTGTGTTGGGAAGACTGCCATGGAATATCCCCAAGAGAATCCCAGAGAGGCCCTGTGACCCCACAAAAATCATATCTCCTAATCCACATCTACCTGAATTTCAATCACCTAGTTTTTGGGTTTTTTGTCATTTTTGTTTTGTTTTGATTTTGTTTGTTTGTTTGTTTGTTTCATAATTTCTTGATTATTCCTCAAGGAATTTTGGTGCTGTGTTTGTTTTGTTTTGTTGTTTTCTGTTTTGCTATGTTTTAATGTGAATGAATGTCTGAATGTGTGTGGCTAGTGCCTGTGGAGGCCACAAGAGAGTGTTGGATCTCCTGAAACTGGAGTTACAGATGCTTGTGATCTACCATGTGGGTACTGTGAATCAAACCCAGGATGTGTGTAAACATAGCCAGGGCTCTTAACCCCTAAGACATCTTTGTATCTTTTTATTTGGCTTTTTATTTTCAGGTTTTTTAAATCTGTGGGAAAGTGACAAGAGTAGACAATATAACAGATGGGCCCTCTACACAAGTCTTCCCCAACTATTAACATTTTCTTACATTCCCTCCATCTCCTTTAATTGTCCATTATGACACAAGGGATAATGAAATCATTGCCCCTGTTGCTTTCCTAGGAACTGCCGCAAGAGGGGCCCTCAACATCCCAGACCACCATGCCCATCTCTTCCTTGTCTTTGTTGCTGGACCTTCTTCAGCATTGCTGAGAATGTGAGGATGTAAGGATGCTAAAGATGTGAGGATGTTGAGGATGTGAGCATGTGAGGATGCTGAGTATGTGAGGATGTGAGGATGCTGAGCATATGAGGATGTGAGGATGTAAGGATGTGAGGATGTGAGGATGTGAGGATGTGAGGATGTGAGCATGTGAGCATGTGAGCATGTGAGCATGTGAGGATGTGAGCATGTGAGGATGTGAGGATGCTGAGGATGTGAGGATGTGAGGATGCTGAGCATATGAGGATGTGAGGATGTGAGGATGCTGAGC